>NC_089981.1:83429085-83732115 GCF_036417845.1 Apteryx mantelli | reverse complement strand
GAAGAGAGAACTCTCAGAAATGACAGAAAACAGCTACTATATAGACAGTGCAAACAAAAGCCTAAGCAAACCTTTCCCAGCAAGTGTTCTAACCCCCAAAATGTCACTAAGTAATCGCAGACTGAAGAAAATTCTCTGAACAAAGGAAGCTAATCAGAACAAACTGAATGGATGTTCATCCACTTTGTTTTGAACCCGATGCAAGTTAAATCCTGCATTGTTCAGAGTGCAGTATACAGACTTCCCAATGTGTAAGCACATATGTGCATCTGCTATATGCCCATAGCACCTGCCCAGGCATGTTGTTTTAGCCTCTAGTAAATATATGTTATCATATTCCTTTTACTCCTTTGTTCGTATGCCTGTTCCCCTGTGTCTGCAGTCATTCCCCCCTCCCCACGACACACCTGAGTACTGGGAAAAGGTTTAGCTTTTCAGAAGTATATTCAAAATCATCAAATAAAATAGATAGATGACAATCATTCATTCTAGAACATGATTTAAGGACACACGATCACTAATATCAGAGCACTTTCCAGAATATAGCATTGACTAACACTCACACATGTTCTCCAAGATGAGTCTTAGTGAAAGTCTGATTCAAGTACTCAAAACACTGCTGAGAAGAGCTCTCGCTTGCTTATCAGGTTTGCACAGACGAGGACTCTAACAATTTCTAGCCATGCAGGAGAGCTGTCTTGTTATAACTCAAGCAGCAGAGCCAAATTCAGTTCCTCAGACTTAAAGCCAGTCTACTCTGAAAAAGGCCATAATAACATTTTTTTCCAGCTCACTGAATCTCACCTGTTCATTTAGTTTAGTAAACATGCTTTTTCACTAAAGCCAGTGGGTATAACTACTTGCTTAAGCTGAGTTTGTAGGACTAGCAGTCAATATTATTTTTCTTTTATAAGCTAATTAAATTTTAGCCAAAGAGAAATCCCTCCTAGAACTAAGCAAAAAACCCTCCTTTTCTTTTTTTCATAGAAAGTCCATTTGCAAAAGAGACGTGCATTTTAAAGTTAATGTGGGAGGTGGAAAGAGTCAGTGTTACTGAAGCAGTAGGAACAACTGTTTTATTAATAGTTACACCAAGAGGCTGCTCTCATTAAAGGATATTCATCCTCACTCAAGGAACATGGGGGTTCATCTATCAGATTAAATTTTTTGGGCAGAAAACCTGTGTATGCAAACACCACAAGAACAGAAGAACACTGTTCTCCCAACATGGGCATACTTTCATCCCTGCTTACCACACTCATCTCTTGCTACTGGGAATAAAGTCACTTCCTCCCACCACTCAGTTTTCCCCTTTCAAACCTGCCTTGGACTACTTCACTGCAGTTATTCAGGATCTTGTTCTGTGGACAGAATAATTAACTGAGATAAGGAAAGTTTTCCACTGATTCCTCAGTGCTGATAGCTGCTAAACACTGAGCTACTGGTAGTTAACATAAGGGAAAGCCTGGCTCAAATACTGTTGTGGAACATGTCTCAAACTAGCTTGTTCTAGAATAAATGTCCTGTTGCTACTGGAAATAACATGGCATGGTTAATTTTTAAACTTAAAAAAAATAAAAGTGGAAAACGTTATTACTAACCATTAACTTTTGCATTACAAGGCATAACAAATGAGACATCAAACAGACTACCAGTGCAAGTAATCCAAGAAATGCTTCTGTAGTTCGGCTTCATTTAAGGTTTTTCCTCTATGATTTTATAGCCCCTATAGCACAAGATGGCTACTTCATTTCATTAATGAAAAAAAGAGAAAGTTTAGGGTGGGGAAGTTTAGAACAGAGCATCCCCCCCCCCAAAGAATCATACCATTGCTGCGTTCAAATAAAGTTACGTCTATCTGAGAGTTCCTAAAACTCATGGTGCTGTGCACACTGACCGCTCAAATGGGCAAAGCTTAAATTCTGGTTGTATTATTCAAGATTTATATCTTGTTTCTCAGCCTTGACACTTTAGTGATCTTTGCAAAGTCCACACACACGCACACACACACAGACCCTCCCTATCTTTCTTGTGGGAGTTGCTATGAAATTTCAAACTGTTTTCGCAAAGAGTGACAGAGGATTGTTCCTACAGATTTTTAGTGGAGTATTTCTTAAAGTCTCAGTACTTGTGCATGCTTTTGTTTTCTCTTCTCCGTCTCACAGGCTAGCACTTTTGCAACAGGCTTCTGTGAGAGCAAGAGACAGGCGTCTCGGGAAGCTTGGGCCATACTCCCCAGTCCAGCTCCTCAGGAAAATCATCTCCACCTTCTCCCATTTCTTCTGTCCGATCTACAGATCCCCCGGTTGGTCATCCTAGCTCCTTGGCTAACCCCAGAAACCCAGCCGCGGAGTCCCACTTCAAACAGCCTCCTCGCCAAACTGTTTACAGAACTCGTCCCGCTCTTCACGCGATTTCTCCCCAATTACGGCCTTCACCCGCACCACCATTCCCCGTGCTGAATCCCAGTCCCCATCCCAATCCCTTACCCCCTGCTCCCCCCGGACACACGTTCCTCACTCTCCCTCACTCACGGCAGTCCTACTTCCCCGTCGCCCAACGCCCACTTTGGCTTTCCTCACGCTCAGGCTCGTGGTGGCCCTGGTTCCACCTGTTTCACACGAGGCTACTCGCCCCGCGGCCCGGCGGAGGCGAGGCGAGGCGAGGCGAGGACGTCGCCCGGCGGCACGGGCCGCCCGCTTTCGGCTCGGACCCCGGCGCCCAGCAGCCCCGCGCCGGGGGGCCCCGCTCCAAGGTGCCGCATGCAGA
The DNA here is from genome assembly GCF_036417845.1 of Apteryx mantelli. NCBI lineage: Eukaryota > Metazoa > Chordata > Aves > Apterygiformes > Apterygidae > Apteryx > Apteryx mantelli. The sequence continues at coordinate 83,729,346 of NC_089981.1, read as the reverse complement.
AACTCGGGGCCCTCTGGAGCCAAAGGCTCTATTAAGCAATAAAAACCACTCTTAAAGATCTTCATCTGTCTGCGAGTGGGCAGAATGACAGCCAAATTACACGTGTCAACACACGCAAGAGCTGAAAGTCCCTGTCTGAAGTAGCTTTCCTGGATCCGTGTGCCTACAGGCATCCCAAACAGCACATCACCGAGAAGGCACAGGCGGCAGCTTCGCGTGGCGCTGCTCTCTTGAGCCTTTTAGGCAGCAATTCTCGGAAGCCGAAACCCATTTAACTCAAACGTTAATATTCACGTTTACCGTGCCGCAAGCACTTCGGCACCGCTGCGAAGGGAGAGCTGCCGGAAGATGCACTAGCTCGGTGAGACAGGAGTTAAACAGACCCCAGAGCACCCCCCCCCCCCGAAGGGCCGCAAACGCGGCCGCTTCGTGCAGCGCCGTTGGCCCCGCAGGACGAGCGGCGCCGGCCGCGCTCGGCAAGGGCGTTTGCGGGGAGCGCGCGGCTTTACCTGGCCTCCTGCCCCGCCACTCGGCCCACAGCACCGTGAGGTCGCCGTCCGCCCGCAGCCAGCGCGCCAGCTGCGCCAGCAGCGCCAGCAGCCCGCCGAGCGCCAGCAGCCCGCACACCGCGCAGCCCCACGCCATGGCCGCCGCGCACCGGCCCGGCACGGCCCGGCACAACGCGAGGCGAGGCGACGCGACGGGAGGCGACGATGTCCGCGGCGCCGCTTTATGAGGGCGGGAGCTGCCGCCGCCGCCTGAGGCCGCCGCGCCCCCAGGCGGCGCAGCGCCGCCCCCTTTCCCGCCCTCCGCCGCCGCCGCCGCCTCCCGCCGCGGCGCTGAGGGGGCCCCGGAGCCCCGCGGCGGCGCCGAGCGGGGGGGCCCGAGGCCGGGCAGGCGGCGGGGCGCGGGGCCCCCTCGGCTGCCGGGTCCTTCCCGGCTCCGCGGGCGACCGCGGTGCTCGTGGACCCGCTCCGAAGCCGCCGCAGAATTTGCGCTGCGACTTTCTGCGTCAGAATACGGTGTTTTTCTGAGGCAAAACGCGGTAACGGCCCGCCTCGAAACGCCGTTCCCGAAACGGCGTCGTTTCTAGCGGGCGTTTACATCAGCCCAGCCCAGCCGTTACCGCCTGATTGCTCGCGGGGTTCCGAACAGGAACAGGCCTTTGGAGGGACTTGAAGGAAGACTCGTGTTTCCCGCAGCTATATGTCATGCTCGCAGCTATTCACCGTGTCTTTCTGCTTTCTCATATTTTGCAGATTTAAGAAGTATTTATTTTGGGTCAGTACGATGTACAGCACAACGGAATCCTAATGCCACCCTAAACGTGAATAATATAAATAAATAGCAAGTTAGTTAAAATATTTTGCTTGCTTTTCAATGGAAAATTAGGAAATGATGAGCAAATTTTCTCTTGCCAAAATTCAGTTGTCTGTCCCAGCTAGAACTTTATAATAACTGGGAATATCTTTCTGGGTTTTATTTCCTCCTTATACTAAGTGCAGGTGGTGCACATTGTATCACGAAGCTGTGCGTAACAACACACCAGGACGAGAAGTATAAAACTGGAATAGGACACACACTGCACCTACGCAGCATTTCCAGTGGGGATTTTCCCTGGCTATGCCTGAAGAGAGGGATATGCAGCAGCTTGGGCTAAGCAGAAAGGAGAAGGTCGCAAGGTCTCGGCATCCTATGACTGGCGAGTGGTGAGACCTTACCGTGTAACTATGTGCTTCAATCCTTTTTATCACAAAAGCGAATAAAATAGATTTTTCCTGCTGAAAAAAACAAGTTCACTAAACATTTTAGAGAGTTCTTGTGCATCTGCGTACATGCACAGTCACCATCAGTAGGTATTTTACCGCCTATCCCCAAGATTACAGGCAAGTAGTGACTTAGACTGAGAATGAAAAGGAGTGCATTGGAGAAAGCTACAAAGTCCTTTACAAAGTAACGGCCATTTTTGCTGTTTTCCAACATATAAAAAGCAAGTATGTTCATATTGTCTTAACGATAGCTAATTGTACTTAAGAAACTATCTTAATTATACACACGCAAGTGTTTGAGATCCCCATCAGGTAGACAGCATTAGAGCGACCACAGGCTGAAGCTTTTACTTATGGTTGCTGGAGCCATCTGAAGCGTGCTGGGGATTGCTCTCTTGTCAACCCTAAAGCAACCGGAAAAAGATTGATGGGGGTAAAGGGTTGCCAGCTTCCTGTCTCATCCTGATGGTCAGCAGCGGTCTGGCTTTGCTTGCTGGAAGTACAATTTCGAGCATTGATAACGACACACGCTCTTTTTCTTGCTTCAGAGCCGGCAGCTACTTAGAGAAGAGCTATTTGACAAAGTACCAAAGCAAACTGAAACATCTTTTAAGTAATCACGTCATAACGAAGCCATTGGATTTGACCAACATCTAAATTCCCGAGCAAAACCAAAAAATATTTCTCTTTGTAATGCCTGAACTTACTTTCCATACAAGAAAATAATTTCACTTTCTGAACAGGCCATTATTACTAAATTTTCACTTTCTGAACAAGTATCACTACTAATAGTTTAAAAAAATGCAGTTGAGGATTAAAGACTCAATCAACCTAAGTCAGCCTGAACGTCAACAGAGCAAATGACAGCTCCGTTGCAGTTCGTGCAGTGATTTATGCAGAGAGCACTTTGGAATTCAGTAACCTTAGTCTGATATCTATACAAAGTGCATGACTGTGGTAGTGAAGTGCCAGAGCCAATGGGAAGCTGAAGTCCAAAGCTCTGAAAATAAAATGAGAAATAGTAACTGAAATGGGAAGTCACAGTCTTGCTCCACATCTTGCTGTGAACCCTGGTGAGGTTCCCGTGTTGACTCTGTGGCAGCAGATAACAGATCAATTAAACTCAGAACGTAACAGGATAACATGCATTATTCTTACAGTTACACAAATGATGTCGACGCCCTTAAAAGAATGTAAATAAAAGCAAGATAAGGTACCTTCTGTCTCCAAAGAAATGAAGCAGAATTAAATATTTGATTAGATTGCTGTTTCTATAAATTTTTTTTTATTCTGCCATTGTGCAATATTAAGAAGATCTTGTGTACAAGTGCAATGATATAAACTCTCAAGTGTTCTCTATTAATGAATAATGAATGTGTATTATTATTAATGCTGCTAAATGGAGAAGGAAAATGTGACAGTGGAGTGAAAAAGTGGAACTCTAGTAGTTCTCTTCAGCTTTCTGATTCCAATTAGATTTGCTTTGGTATGGCTTTTTGTTAGTATCTAAGCAGTTTTTTCTATGTGACAATGCTTATGGTAGAAATGTCAGGAACAAAATGAGTAAGAGGAAAAATCAGAGTGATGTATTGTATTCAACAATAAAAAAGATGAAACAGAGGTTAATCTAATGGTTTATCTGCCCGCAAAACTAAAACTTTTAAGGCATGTGAACAGTTTTATTTTTGCATTGTAGCTGTATTCTGCAATAACTATATTGTAACCCAAAGTCAGAGGCAGGTGGAATGAATTTCAAGAACAGCATCAAAACTCATCCAATTTTAGAGCAGGTTTATGCAATGCATAGACCTATCCCATATAAACTCATAAACATGTGCATATCATATACAGCAGAATATATCTGCAATGTATATATGGATTTCTTACATAGTCCTGAGACAAGACAGCAGAATACACTGGCTGCGCTTCTTTCTGTCTACTGGGGAGGGTGACAACTCCATGTTCTCTTCTTCCTGCCCTACAGCCTCTCATTTTGCACTTCTGTACTTCTCACATTGACTTCATGATCTTGGTTTTGCTTGGTTTTTGAAATGGTTTCTTCATCTGGTAGGTTCTGGCATCCTTCCAGTACTCCCTGTGTCTGTTTCCATAGCCGGTTATGAGTTTATAGCATACTTCTTTATTCAGACTTCATTCTTTGTCCGTTTGCCCCACTTCTCAGTCCTGCAAGGTACTTTTCTTACACATTGCGGCATTTCCAAACAAGGAATTGTTGGAACACATGGCCACATCACATTCGTAACTAAGCAGTTATTAAGTCTCGCAGTCCTACAAGATGACCATCTATTTTTCTTCACGGTTCCCGCTGACTTCAGCTGACAGATGTTGTCTCTTCAGTGTTGGAGATGAGGCATCTTGAGAAATGCAGAAAATGTACACATTTCAGCTGCCCATAAGAAATGAACAACTATACATGCCTGTCTCGTAGAAATCATCCCGTGATGGCTAAAGAATACCAATGCGCATACTGCAAACATCACATCACATTATAGGAATGTATGGATGGATATTATTTAAACCCTAATTTAGCAAGGCAATTAAGCATCTGTTTCAACCCATCCATATGCAGCAAAGCATTTGAGTCTGTTTTTAACGATATGCATGTACTCACATCTCATTGGTTACAATAGGACATGTTCTGTAAAGTACATGCTTAATATTTTCTTTCTGAAGATAGGCCTGTAATAGTAATTTGATTAAACTTTTAATTTTAAGAATTAGTTTTGCAGCAGCAAGTTATACATACATATTCCTTAGGTTCATGTGATTTGGCCAAGTTTTACAGTTGTAACAAGAGATAGAAGTTGGTTATACTTCTGAAACAAAGAAATAATTTTGGCCTACAACAAAAGTATTAATAACAGTGTGATATTTTATAAATTCTTTGTAGATCCACTGCAAAGAAAGAACTTTCAGAGTTTTCTAATTGTTTTATGATATATCATTTGAATACCTCAATATTGGCTGCCATCATGACAGAGCAAGACCATGTGAAATTATTTCCATTGAGTAATGCTTGCCTTATTAAACAAAAAGCCAGAATTTTTACACACCCTGCCTAGACTTGGGTCCTTCAGTCCATGATGTAATTACCTAAATAAAAGTGGTCTCAAATTCTGAAGACCTAACCATCTATATTCTGTTCTGTTCAAATACCTTTAGCAAATCCTTTACCAGTTTGTTAACTGTGTTTCTCTCTGTTTCATTACAGATAGATCACAGTCTTCACATTTGTAGACTTGGAAATGGAAAAACTAGGGCAGAGCTAATCACCAGTAGCTACTGGTTGCATACAGTATTCTGTAACACATAAATGTAGTTTGGATGCTTTAAGCATGAGGTACGGCCAGCCATACATACAGAAGATATGCAGGGCTTATGGGTTAGTGGCCTCCAGCCTCCTGCTCTGTACACTTCCTGATGGCTACGGACATCCTTAGCTGTCTCAGGCTTTGCCATTTTTTTTCCAAGCTTTCCCTGATTCGTTTCTGAGTTATACAACCATGTTTACATACTTTTTTTCTTTTCGTTGAGTCTGAATCAACCAGATTCTAGCAGGTCTGACTACCCAACATTATAAAGAGAACTGCAGTATAAAATAAGTAAACTTTTCATGGATTTATGGGTAAAGAGCTTCTTCTTTGAATGTTCACAAGGGGGCCTCAGATGACCTGATGCCAGCCCTGGGAATAATACTGTGAAAGCATGGGTGTGAATATTTTCCACAGGACTGTGACGCAATTTCTTTGATCCGCATTATAGTAAATGAAACTCCAGTGCAATTAGCTGAGATTATTTCAGTGCCTACGTAAAACATAAATTTGAAAAATGCTCTTCCTTCACTAAATTATTTATGCAGATGCAGGAACATTAAAATGAATAGCTGGTAAGTAGAGCAGCTCTGTATTCCCTTTTCCTGTATTTCCTCTTCCATTGTGAGCATAACAGAACAGCTTCTGAGGAGAAAAGCTCTTTGCTTAGATTAGGAAAACAACATTTTAGAGTGAATCTACCATAAAATGAGTGCAAATGAAGTAAGGCCAATTTTGACTCAGTGCTATTAGCTTCAAAATGTTACCTACGCCATATGGTTTAGTGGTGCTAGAAGAGGAGACAAACAAACACGCATATGGACAAGGACAGCCCCATGTAAATGTAACTGAGTGCCAGAAATGTGTCTTACAAAACCCCTCTGGTTAGACAGTGGATATTTACTTTCTGTAGTTTTTATTTTACATCTGTTTTAACTGCAAATTATTGTTTAAGAAAATGTTCTCTCTTCCATAATAAAATTTATTGGAAAATGAAAATTTTACCCTAGGTAATGGACATCCATTTGAAACCTTTTCAATGCAGAGGAATCATTTTGTTTAGACATGGATTTAAGGTGCAATTCTGTTCTCACTACATCAGTGAATTTTTTCCTACTATTTTAAAGAGCAGGAGCTGTGTGCTTTCTGCATCAGAATTATCTTCTTGTTAGATTCTCTGAGTTTTTATACACTTAAGCCTCTGCATTCCTGCTACCCTAATCTCTTCTCATTTCCGCTTTCAGCATGTTGTTCAATCTTCACGGTTTTTTACAGCTAGCGCCTTCTCCCTGCCTCCTTACTTACGCCATTCAGAGAGAGGCTTGCAGGAAATCTGTCCATCTTTCTTCATTCAGTTCTCTCCTTAATTTCATTTTCCCCTTGCATCCAATTCTTTTCAGTCTATTTCATTAAGTTTTTGTGTGAGAGCTCACATCAGTTTAAAACTTTGGTTTGTAAATGTAAGGCACTTCTGAATAGGGTAAGCTGAACTACTGCGTCCTTTATCCATTTTGAAAACAGTGGATGAACTGTTGATACTGCCTGCCTGGCCACCGCATTACAGTTTCGTATAGCCTGTTTCTGAGCAATAAAAGGTAAATAAAAGAAATCACTTTTACTCCAGACTAAGCTACATCTATACCGGTAAGTCAAGCAGGGCCAAGGCACGGACCCTTGTGTTGGCACACAGACGCCCATATTTTTAAACTGTTATCGTGGTTCACAGCCCGGTTTTGGTGCATGCCAGCGCACACTCTCCCAAACAGCCTTGGGGATGGCTGAGAGGCACCGGCTACAGCCACAAGCCAGGATGGGCCAGCTGGCCTCAAGGCCAGAGAAAGTCCACAGACCATTTTATTTGCTAGTAGAGGCATAGCTAGGATGGCTAAAAAAAGCAAACAAAACCTCTTGACAACAGAGCATCACAGAAAAATACAAAATAGTACTATAAAAATACACAATGGCAGGACAGTTGTTAGACAGGCGGCCAGGACAAATATAGGAAGCATCTACAAACACAAAGGGAGATGACTCTTGGCTGCTGGTCATGGACTTTCATGGCCTCTCTTGGATGGATTTTCTCAAGATAAAAAGCTAGAGCACTTTTCTACTCTCTTCCCAGTGTGATGTAGGTGTTTCAGGCTGTAAAACTGTGCAGTAGTCCCAGCCACTTGCAGCTCCACTTGACCCTGCTCTTCTTCCAAATTTTGCATCCATGACTTTCCATGACATCCATAACTAACTTCAATTATATTATAAACTGCTTGGCTTTGCTTTGGTTTGCAAAGTGCTTGCAATGCTTTTAGTGACACCTACACTAACTACTTGTGTTTAAAAGAAGCATGTTACTTTTTAAAGGACAATATTCGCCTCCAGTCAAAAGCTCCTGCACATTAGGTCTCCCTCAAAGCCCTAACTGGATATTTAAGTGGGACTTAAGTGTTCCACATGTTTTACACAGGTCCTTTCCATAAGGGCAAATTTTATTCGAAAGTTAAGTTTTAAATCAACAGTGACTGCCTGAGCTCTGCTCATTTCTTCAGACCACACTACTTTGACTTCTCTTTTTATTTATTGGCATTCAAAGCACTTTTACCCAGAGCAATATAAAAAAAATCCACAAAAACTCCAACCTTTTTTACAAGAGATGGGCAATTTTTATGAAGATAAGGTTTGTTTACTATGGTGGGACAGTGATAGAACCCAGAGTCTTTAAGTCACATTATCCATTTCGTTTTATAACAAACTCTCTTTGGTTTACATTAAGGGTATGACTAAACCATCTGTGTTTATATAAATACCAAAAATAAAGAACATGCCAGGTCTATTGAAGAAAATTTCATCTGATAGTGCAATTCTGCTTGTGTGACAGTACTGCTATGTAATTCTTCTTGATTGTTCAAATGAAATATTAGAAGGAGTCAAGATACAAATATATGAAGGACTGTTCCTCAGAGAACTAGCTATAGGTAAAGGCTAGAACATATCTGAACATACCATGTCATATGAATATATCATATCTGAGAGATAGAAAGCATATAATTCATCTTTCTCTTCAAAAAAGCTTTCCTGTTTTATTGATATGGAATAAATCTCTTGTGATGGTGAAGAAGAAATTACCATTGCTCTTTACATTCTGATTAATAGATCCCTGTTCTCCGTGTATCATCCTGGCCTGGATTTCAAAGTCACCCAGGTCAATGGAAAGATTTGTGCACCCGTTTCCACATTGGTAAAATGTGTAACAATATTCATTCAATTTAAATCTGTTGTAATAAATCTATAAAGACTGGTGTCTGTGTGGGCTCCCTCGTGGCACTAGTACTGAAAAGACGACTCATGCAAGGAACTAGTGAAAACTTCCTCTGTGGCAACATTTAATATTAAGTGAAGAATAGGTGTAGGAAAAGAAGGTAGTATCCAAAACGGCTCATTCAGAGGAGGTTAGTGTCCCTGAGCGGCCTGTTATAGTCAATAGAAATAAACTCCGTTGTGGGGCTGAGCAGGGAACATAAATAAAGATCCTGCTCTGAATCCTGCCTGGAAAGATTTTCTCTTCCTCCATCTCCTTACATGGAGGGAGTTTATGGAGTAGCTTCCTGCACTAAAGTTAGCACCTGTGAATGTCTCCCGAATCCTGTGAAATGACACTTTAGGGAACCAGTCCTTTAGAAGCTGCTAGCCAACGACAGAATCAGGTAACTGAAATGTCTTTTGCAATCCCCCAATTATTGTAGTTTTTCTTCATTATTAGTAATACTCTTCTGACAGCTTCTTAATAGTGCATCTTTCCTAGCCAATTAGTTTGCCTTCATTTTCATTAACGTATTCCCTGTTGTTTTTAATAGAGCACTAAATTAACGTAACCTTCCTGTTTACTTCCTTTTCACACTTCTTATCAGCAATTCCAATACAAATCTGGGAATGGGGCTTGTTCACTAACTCAGGCACCCTCTGCTGGTCTTCCCACAGCAAAACACAAAATATCAGGCAATCTTCATACACAACAATGGTTTTTAAGAGAAAAATGCAGATTTTTCTGTTGATAAGCATTTTACTACCAGAATATAAATTATGAGGAAGATCAGCTTTAGGGCTGTAAACTGGTCATGTGAGGTGTTTTTTAACGAACTCAAGAAAATAATTGCATAATCAAGCATGTGAACCTGTGGAATTTCTCAGGCAAAAAGGCAAAAAGCGAACATGGCCTAAAAAGCTGATCACAGTCTGAAGTGGTTCTTAACAGAACCCTGTGATTGGCATTTTAATGAAGATATTACGTAAGAAGCTCTAGAAGCATATACTACTGTGGACCTCTTTTCTCTGTGTGTCTCAGTTAGCAAAAGCAATGTGTCATTGATAGTAGCCTTGCTAGATAGTATGTATTTTAAGATAAAAAGTAAGGAAATACAGTGGCTAAATATTAGCTTCCATTCCAGCAATACAACAAAACAGAGAGCTGATCTTATTATTCATCTGAGAAAATCCCTGGATGTCAGAGAGGTAAATCAGAGCAGAGTGCTCCCTTAACCTGCTGAAGGACAGGACATGCTGGTGATGGGAGACGGTAAGTTTGGTGCACATGGTACTCCAGCAGTCCCGTTCTGGTAATTGAAAACAGGATATAAGCCTGAGAGTGCTTTAACAAGTACCAACATCTAAAAAAAAAGTGTCCAAAGGGAGACTTTATTGCTGTCTTCAGCTACCTAAGGAGAGGATATAGAGAAGACAGAGCCAGACTCTTCTCAGAGGTGCACAGCAATAAGACAAGAGACAACATAAACAGTTGCAACACAGGAAATTCTGATTAGCAAATTCTGAATGGAAAAAAAAAATTCATGACGAGCATGCTCAAACACCGGTGCACGTGCCCAGAGAGGGTGTGGAATCTCCATCCTTGGAGATATTCAAAACTCGAGTGGACAAAGACCTAAGCCACCCCATCTAGTTGGAGCTGCTTTGAGCTGGGGCTCGCACTAGATGACCTCCAGACATCCCTTCCAACAAATTATTCTGTGATTTTAGGATAGATGACTGCTGTACCATTAATCCAGTTTAAACTGATGAAAGTCATCTTAACAGAACTAATGCTTTGCCCAAGCAAGTTTAAGACATGTAGATGCACTGAAGTCAATGGGACTGTTTAGTTTAACTTGAAAAGGCATTAGATCCACTCCTTTAGGATTCGCTTTCAGAAAGGATCCTGAAATTTTATTTCTGTAGACAATGTTATAAATTGCATCAGGTTCTTTTTTTTAACTGTGGATTTCTCAAGTAGGTTACTTCTGCAGCTAGACGAGATGGAAGCATTTCACAACCATTATCTTTAAATATTCACAAATTCAACATAGAGGATTAGCAGCAGAAGGAAGTGTTTGCTCAGTGCTCCGAAGGTATGCTACTTTGCTCTTCAATTTGCACTTGCAGGAAAATTCCTATTTGCTAACTGTTATTGGTAATGAACTTTTCATCGAACTTGGGTTCAGTTCAGGTCAACCATTACTTTAATGTTGAGACACTCTCTATATTAATTGAAGTTTATGACATAGAATGGCAATCTTTTAACCTCTGTAGAGTGAGCTAATGATTCCAATCCAGTTTTCAGCAGCCTGCTGTGCACAAAGCTTTGCCTTTTTACCTCATTTATCTCATCTTTGTAAGCCCAGCTTTTTTCTTCTTTTTTATCTTATCTTTTACAAAGGATTATATTATTTATTTTGAACATAAAGCAGAGTAAAACAATACAAGGGAGCAATTAGAATATGACATTATAAGTGTCAGGTACTAGCCAATTATTTTGAATACTCTTATAAAGGTAAAAAAATACAGAAAATGAATATATGCTTATAAAAATATAATGTATGTATAATCAAAAAATATATATATCTTATTTAATAAATAGATGGGTGATATACTACAATGAATGAAAGCAAGCAAGAAAGCAAGCATATTTCAAATCCTTAAAAGAAATCACAGTCCCAAATCTCTCAGGGTGTAGCTGGACTACTGATCCATTGGACTAACTGAAGTTTCCTGAGAAGGAAGAACAATTTTCTGTTTCAGGTGGAGTCTCAGCTTATCTCCAAATAATGTCCATATTTTGAGTAATAATATGATATGAAGCTGCAGCACATTACTCACAGTAGACATGTTAAGTATTTTACAAAAGAACATATGCTAATATGTCTCGGAATATGAGATTTTCCTTCTCTGATAGGTTCCTCCTTCTGATACTCTGAGCTTGAACTGCACAACAAGCAGTTTCTTTTAATAATAGCCCATATTGCTTTTTTAATATTTTTTTGCTCCATCCCAAAAGAAACATGAGACTGTTGGGGGAGAGGGGGGCAGGGAGGGAGTTGTCATAAAAATGCTAAAAATTCAAATTACTGGAAGTTGTTTCAGTTCCGTAAGAAAACAACTGCATATAGATTTGATCTTGTAACCGTTTTTATCATGTCCCGTATGCCAGAAAACATGAGCAATGTTTTTATTTCTTATATCAGTCATACCACATCAGCACTTAAACATAAAATTCAGTAATGTTGTCACTTAAAAAGGACATTAGTGGCAAAATCCAGTTCCAGAATAGGAGTATCCTTTAAATCCTGGACTATTCAAAATCCTTCTGATTTAAAATTTATCAAAACCTTGAGATATTTAAACCGTGACATTTTGGTTTTAGATTATCTCCAGTTTATTTTAACTACCTAATGGACAACAAAAATGATCGCCTTAGCTGTGTCCCAGCTAACAGGCTTGTTAAAAGAGACAGCTGTTTGAACAGTTTATGAGCATGAATGCATCAAAAAGTAAGTTGTGTTTGGCTGTACAAAGAAGTCAACTAGATCCAGCTATTCAAAGAAAAGGAATGGTAACACAAAAAATGGAGTTTAACAAATATAAATCTTATCCTTTCATCAGAACTAACCTCCTTCATATCTGAAAATTCCAGCCTTTATCAAATTTCAGAATCTCTTGCTTAAATGTTAATGATTATAAAAGTCTAAGAGCATCATAAGATTCTTGATGACTCAGTATGAAGTATTCTTATGCATCAATAGTCTGACATGTAATTTTAGCTGTGATTGCTAAGTTAATTTTTAGGCTAAACAAATGACAATTGTAGGCAGGCCTATTAAAATTGGCAGGGACAACAGCCGTTTTTACAACATGCTAATGACTAAGGGTTTGATCCTGCAACACTGAGGTCAATGGAAGCTTTGTCACTGACTTCAGTGAGGATAGAGGCCTTCATGCACAGACTACTAATAGCAAACAGCAAATGAAAACAGCAACTTACATATACACCCACATTTTTAGAACAGAAGAACTATCCCATGAATGAAATAAAGTCTAAAGCTTGGTTGATAAAATATTCTGGTTGTTCTATGCTTCACTGCCTGTCTTACAGCAAAAAAGATTTTCTGAAGAAAAAATGAAACTTTCAGCACTTGAATACACAAGACTGTGTAAACATTCACCATTGACAGATGAAGATTCAAGGAAATGCATCCCCTTCAAATTGGAAAGAACTGTAGAAAGATATCTGTGCTTGAGTCCTGCCATGCATGAACTCAACCCAGCCTTTAGAGTGCTTCAGATCAATCTAAGTACGTTGCTATACGCTGTTTTCCAGTTTCTGTATTGAAGGGTGATGCAAATGATCCCAATGAGACCATTTACATCATACCATCATGTAGCTGGTTGATAGCACAGGGGCCAACATGAAGTGGTATGTCATACCAGCACTACGTCTATCTTGTTCCTTTTTATATAACAGGTTCAGGACAAACAGGTTTTCTAGCAAGACTTTTCCATCTCAACCACTGAGGCAGCTCAGATGATTGTAAAGAGAGAAAAAAATGAGAGTGGTATTTAAAAGATTAATTTAATTAATGCTTGTAGACTGTACTGAAATTCTTTTCTAATTCCTCTGTTTCAGGTGAAATGCAAATATTGCTGGCCATCAGTCTTCACTGTCATTTTGATACGCATAGAAGGAACCATGTGAAACAAAGGTGATGTGCATATGAGCTGTGAAAACCTTCTTGACAAACTGCATTTATCCTCCTGAGCTGCCTGAATTTATATCATCTTACCTTTGTGTCTTGGCTTCAGCTTTGGAAGTTTGGAGAAACTGGGAGGTGCCATGATTTTCCCATGTTTCACGTACAAAAAAGCTCTATCACAAATAACTTTCTTATTGTCAACAGAATACAAGTGTTGCTTGTATTGCAAGTGGAACTTGCTCCCCAATTAAATTACTTGTTTCTTCAACTTAAACTGGCCTTTACATGACATAACAAAAAAAAGCATTAGTTAAGAAGTACAGAAAGTGCATTGCACATTGAGAACCTGTAAGAGTGAAGGACAGAGATTCAGAATCACACCTATCAGTCCGGCATCTCCAGAAAGATTTCTTTTAAGAAAAAGAAAATTGAGGGAGTGTTACTGGACTTCTGAATCTGATATCCTTAGTCACCTGCCAAAATAGTGTCTAATAGCAGTATTTAATTTGGAAAATATTGCAGAGAGTAACCAAACAACAATCTTGAAGAGCAAGTCTTCATTATTATGAAGGTTTTCTACATAAGGCCATGGTTCCCAAGCTTTTCATAGCCAAGCTTCCCTTGGGAAAACTGACCACATTCCATCTCTGTGCAATGCTCTGGGCTAGCACAGGTCCGACATGACTTGTTAGCCTAGGTTTGCTTTTTTGGGTGAAGGATATTGATCAATAGCAAAAATGGAATAGGAAAAGGTATTGAAACTATGCTATCATGACTACATTGACTTTTATTTGTACTTGGTCAATGTAAATCTGACACAAAATGATTACTGACAAATGAGAAACCTACAGATAAAATATGGGGAATTGGAGAAAAAAGGAGAGACAAAAATAGTAACAATATTCTAGAATAAAGCTTTATATTAATATAAATTTTCAAAATAAAAGGCTTTTTGTTCTATTTCTATTTGGGTCCTTAACGTGCTTTGATTTTGTTGATTTTCCTGAACTGCAGCTTACATCCATCAGCAAATTCTCACCAGAAAAACAAAACTCATTACTGAGAATTGTTTTCTTTTGTCTACAGCTATAATAATAAAACCACATTGTGAATGCCCTAATGATTTTGTACATAATTCTGTAGATTTAGAATTACTTGTATTTGCTTAAAAAATATGAGGAAAGCACAAATCTTGTCTCAGAGGGGCCGAAGTGTGGGAGTCTGCATAGCCTTTTTAAAGACCCTAGCAGAAAGTCAAACTCTATCAGAACTGGTGCATTTCAAGAATGCAGGACCTTTGTATATCATATTCTTCAAAAGTCCAAAGTCTTTGTGCAATCTTTCAGATAAATTCAGTTTGGGTCCAGGATATACCCCAGGTGTGCGCTTTTGATGATTTAAACATCGTGTGACTATTAATCATAGCTACAGTACTGGCATTTTATGAACTTCCCAACAGCACAGCTGTCTGAGCAGATACCTGCAGATGTCATCGCACCAGGGTGTTGCAGCAACAGCACCAAGAAGACTGAAAGCCTGCAGCAGTCATCCAGCTGGCTTTTACGTTCCCAAAATAGGTACAGCCCACTGGAGAAGAGGTGGTACAGGGCATGGGTAGTTCACAAGCCAAGCGTAAAGTTCTGGCAAGTTCAAATTCATGATATTACAGGCCACACATATCATTAATATGAAGCTTTATATTAGATACCCTCTATGCACCACAGATAGGATTCATTTTATTTAACTTTAACCACCTAAAAATTAAGTGTCTAGTCTAAGTTGTCATTCAGCCTCTTCTATAGCCAGAGAAACTATAGGAGACAAAACATCACCTCCAGAAGGCAACTCACCCAACCTGCTTTAGACACCAATTACCATGTGAGTAATGATTATGTGAAGGTGCCTGTCTCTCTCCACTGGTTCAAGAGAGCCTGGACAATTAGCTTGACTATATGTCTAACATTTAGATGAGTATTGCTAGGTGATACAATCCTATTCCAAAGCAATTGTTCACGTTTCACGAGACCGTCTACTGCAGAAAACGTACATGGGAAATTTCTAGCAGCATCCTATGATGGAAACTTATAACTACCCAGGTCCTCAGGTAGCTCAGAGCGACACAGAATTATCGCAGGTGCTGATTTGAAAGGTTCGCTGGTCTCACACAGAGACTGGTTAAAATGGTTTCCAGCGATGGTACACAACCACAGACTGTACCCAAGTTCATGTGACAGAGCTGGCTTAATTACCAGAGGAGCCACTCAGTCTGCGACTGAATTTCAGTGAAACACTGAAAGAAGTACAGCCTTTTCACTTATGGATCAAGAAATATAAATCATGCAACACTACAGTTAATATTTGTACTAATTGTTCCCTCTTAAAGAATGTACAGACAAAATTATGATACTTCAGGCTCCACTTCTATAAAAAGTTTAACCAGAACACCAATTTTATAAAAACTGAAAGAATTAAAAGGAACAGTGGGCAATATCAATGCACAGAGATAACAGCTGACTCGTGCAGAATGAAATGGCCATTACAATGGAAAGTGGTTCCAAATGCAGTTAAATTGCCATGGGATCCTAGTAGCAACTGCAGTCCCCTACTCTATTTTTATAGGAAATGATGTCATTGGGAATAGTTCTAAGCTTAACTGAACAAAATAGGGGATTTTTTAAATTGAGAGTTTTAAGGGTTACATTGGACAAAATACTCCTCCCTGAAAAAAACAAGTGTGGATAGGTGGTAAATATCTACTTATTTGATACATATGCTATCCATCTAAATACTTTTTTAGAGCTGTAGAAGGAAGCAGAATTTGGAATGAAAAGACTCTGCATAGAAAATATATTTTCTCTAAAAAATATACAGTGAAACAGCATGTCATTTTAGATATGATTTCTTATGCTAATAAAAATTCCTTGTTCCAGATAAAGAAATATGATTCTTCTCAATAATTCAGACATGGTTTATGATGAGGTGCTGAAAGAGTTTCACAACGATTCCTATTACCGCCTCTTTCACTCTGGAGCTAGTGTCTCTGGTGACTACAGATCCCAATCATCTGCATCCCAGCTTGCTCTACACCTAAGGGGAAAATAAAGAATTGCATGCTGGGATGTGCAGTCTAAATGGCTACAAATAAAAGCGCTATACATTACATGCAACTCTGTTTTATACTAACTAAATGCGACGTGATGCTTGAATTTCTGGTAAATGTTTATTACCATTGCCAGCACAACAGGCCAGGCAAAATTAGAGAACTAAATAAAAGTTACACTTTAAGAAAATATGCTGGTAATTTGACTCCATCCAATTTCCCAAGAAAAACATATAAATAGAAAATGACAGCAGCAAACTCTCTGCTGCCATTACATTCCTGCAGCTTAAATCTAGGACATCACAAGAAAGCTAGACCATGTTTTTGTTCGCTTGTGTTTAAAAAAGTACAAAAACCCAGCCATAAGTAATACTAAATAGAATCTAAACACACTCCACAATTGTATGTAATTCAAAGTGCTAGATTTATTAGACTATTTTGTGTGTATATGTGTGTTAGGGA
This sequence comes from Apteryx mantelli, assembly GCF_036417845.1. Lineage (NCBI taxonomy): Eukaryota > Metazoa > Chordata > Aves > Apterygiformes > Apterygidae > Apteryx > Apteryx mantelli. The sequence continues at coordinate 83,712,671 of NC_089981.1, read as the reverse complement.
AATGGAAAATGAGGGTGAAAACTTAAATTTATGTTTAAGTGCTGAGGTTAAAGAAGTGTGGCTGTGTATGTGTACATAGGCACATGCATGCAGGAGCCATTCTGTACAGCTTCTCCCTTGTTTGTATACTCTAGAAATTTTGAAAAAAAGAAATGCAGTTTCTAAAATCTGAACTGCATGAAAATTGTAACTGACTTTCTTTGGATACCAAGAGGAAATTCAAAATCTCATTGATGAATATTATAGGAATTATGCCATGACCTTCCAAAATCTCCTCTTCCATTGTGGAACACACTCCACTGCTCCCCCCTCCCCAACAGTTTTTCAAAATAATTTGTGTTTAAATTTCCCTATAGGTTTGTTTCCACTAGCAAATTTGGTTGCATTTAACCACGGTTTAAAGGTCTGAAACAGTTAACACAACACTGAGTACCACTGAGTGGTATTCAGTGTCATGCTAACAAACACGATTTGACCGAAAACAGTAAGATCAGGTCCAAACATACCGTTCAGTCACAGTCAGCAATGGGAACTGGAGATTTTGTAATCATACTTAAACACAGTAAGTTTCTCTGTTACCGGAAAGCCCTACAATGATGAGTTTTTGTTATATTACAGTGTTTCTAGTTGAGTCCAGGTAGGGCTTTGCTGTTTGTATAGGTTTTATCTGTGCAAGAGCCCGCAATTAACTGACTTCAGTTGTTGGCACACTCAGGTTGAAGCTGCGCTGATTGTATCTACAATGGTTAGAGGAACGTAACCAGCAATTTGAGGGCTTTCCAAGCATTTGGTTTGGTGAAACCTTAACATATGCCTGTTTGCTCTGATTACTGTCAAAGATGGAAACTACCTACAGTAGACAACCTTCCCGATCCTTTAGCTAAGTGCCCACTTCACCCTTCCCGAGCGCTCTGTCTTTCCCTGTGTAACCAGTTCCTTCTCCCAAGTGCCCAAACTACTATACATCCCTCATCCTCTCCTTAAAAGCACCCCTTTTCGCATCCGCTCTGCCTCAAAAACCCTCAGCCCGTGATTTCAGGGCGGCTCGCTGGAAGCAGCTGCACACGATGTTCCCTCCGCAGAGTCATCGCTTTCGCAGCCAGGCCCGATCCCTGCAGCAGCCTCCTTGAAAATCCTCCCCCACACCCCTGCCACAGCCACCTCCCCTCCCCCCTTCCAGCTTCAGCCCTGGCAACGGGGAGACATTTCAGCATGGCTCGCTAGCTGCACACCATGATCAGGAAGAAGGGCTGACAGCAAGCCGCCCCGCGGAGCTGGGCGCCGACTCCCCTCGTCAGGGAAAGCAGAAGATGGGCAGAGGCTGGCGAGCGGCGTCTCTGGGGGAGGTACGGCCTACGGCGGGGCGGGCTGGGGGGGGGGGGGGAAGAGGTTTGTCTAATAACTTGTCCTCTGAAGACGCTCCCCGCAGGACTGTGGGGACTGCTCCTGAGCGCGCTCCCATCCCTCTTGTCAACAAGCCAGCCTCCATCAAAGGGGAGCTGCAAATCATGGGATTATTAAACCCATTAGGCGTTCATTATGGGTAATCCACTGCTGATTGGCTTTCAGTAGGGGAAGCTTGCGGGGCTCCGCTTTAGCCGGGTAAGGGATATCCCAGCACGCCTGTGCGCCTGCCCCGGGCTTTGGGGACGCCACAAGGGCCGGGTGGCTTTGCCGCAGCCCGTCCCCCGGCGAGGAGCACCAGGGGCAGCTCCCGGTTTGCCGCCGCCTCCCTGGGGAGGTGAAGCAGGTTACGCGGCGCAGCTGCCCGCTCCCTCGGCCTCCTCAGCCGGGCAGCGAGCGGGAGCCGCTATCCACCCCCCCTCGCCCCGTGCCCGTGACGGGGCCACGCGCCCCCGGCGGTGGCGGCGCTGCTGAGGGACCGTTGCCGTTACCCTCCCCCTCCCCTCAGGGCGCGCGCGCGAAGGGGGCGGGCGCACATGACGCGTGCACCCCCCACCCCAGCCCGCCGGAGCTCGTGCTGCTCCCACGCGCTGGCGCGCATGCTCGGAGCGGCCCGGGCGGCAGAGGGTGATGTAATAGCTTTAGCGGCCCCGCCGCCCGCCTTTGCAGCGCTCGCAGCCCCAACATCCGGGTATCCCGCCCGCTACGCCAGAGGCGGGCTTTTGCCCTCAAAAGCGGTTGTTGTCGTCGCCGCGCGGCGCTTCCCCCCCTCCCCCCCCACACACCCGGGGGGGGGGAAGGGAGGGGGGAGGGCTGTGCGCACGCGGCGAGGAGGGAAAGGGCGGGGAGGGGCGCGCGCGCGCACTGGCTCCCGCCTCCCCTGCGGGGCGCGCGCGGCCGTGGGGGAGGGGGAGCGGCGGCGGCGGCGGGCCGCTTTGCGAGGCGGGGAGGCGAGCGCGGCGGCGGCGGCGCCCGGCGCGCCTGCGCAGAGGGGCGGAGGAGGCGGCGCGGGGTGTGTGTGTGTGTGTGCGAGGCGGGGTGGGGGGGGGACGGGACGGCGACCCGCGGCGGTGCGCGAGTGGGCGCGGAGCTCGGGGGGGGGGCCGGCGGCGGCGCAGCGGCGGCGGCGGAGGAGAGGCGAGATGAGCGCTGGGCTCCCCCTGGGCACCGAGCCGCCCTCCGCAGCCGCCGCCTGTGAATGAACTGAGGCGAGGCCGCCAGCCGGGCCCCCCCCTCCTCCTCCTTCCCCCCTCCTTCCCCTTCTCCCCTGGCCCGCCCGCCGCCGGCCCCACCGCGGACGTCCCCGCCTGCCCCCGGCCTCCCTGCCCCCACGCGCCGTCGGGAGCGCGGAGCGCGGCCCTGCCCGCCACAGCCGGCGCCGTCCGCCGCGGCCGCGGGGTAAGTGGCGCTGCGCAGTGCGGGGAGCCGCGGCGGTCCGGGCCGGGCCGGGGGGGGGGGTGGCGGCGGCGGGGCCGCCTGGGCCCCGGGGCCTGTAAACAGGCGGCGGTGGCGGCCTGCGCCGGGTAGCGCTCGCCGCCCGGGGGAGCGGGGGGCGGCGGCGGCGGCCGGGGGCTGGGGGGTTTCTCCCCCTCGCAGCCCGGGGGAGGAGCGCGGCGCCATCCCCGGCGGCGGCTGGTACCGGGTCGGGGCGGAAAGAGGGAGGGAGGGAGATGGAAAAGGGGGTGGGTGGACGGCGGCGCTGCTGCGAGCCTGCTTGGGATGCTGCTGCGAGGAGCCCCGGGCGCTGAGGCTGGCCGGGGGGGCTCTGCTGCCTCCCCTGCGCTGCCGGCGCCTTTGCGAAAGGGTGGGGGGTGGCCCGGGAGCCCCTTGGGGGGGGGCATGGGGGAGGAAAGTGAGGAGGAGGGCGAGCGGAGGGTTTGGGGCCTGGCTCAGGTATCAGCAGCTTTCCTTCCCTCCTCCCTCCCCTCCCCCCTTCCCCCTCCCCGGCCGATTCAGAGTTCATTTAATAATGGCTATAAACAGCCTCCTCTCCCATCGCCACCCAAACGCTTGGGGCACGGCACCGGGGAGAAAAAAAACGCATCTATTTATAAAGCACCCCACCCTCGCGAGGGTCGGAGCATCGAGCACTCCCCAAATAGTGACATTATTATGCAGCAGGCGGCTTTCTCTTGCCAACGCCTTCCAGCGTTTAAAGTTTGAGTGAGATTTCGATGCCTTTGAAAACAATGTCGCGAGCAAAGGTTACGCTGCTGATCTGTAATCTGTCATAGCGTGCATGTTAAAAGTGGATATAAGAAAACTGTCTCCTTGGATTAAAAACTTGTCCAGTGATGCAGTGGATAACTGGGCCCTCATGTTAAATATCATAGGTTCTGAGACTAACTTTTTTGTCCCATTAATCTGTATTACAGTAGGTATGATGCAGCTTTAGGACTGGCTGCAGGTTAATTGTTTTGGAAGAATTGCTTTCATAGACATCTGTTCAATATGTGTTTGTATTTATTTTGTGCAGCTAAAACATTGCAGTGTCTTCATATGTACGGCAAAATTTTGTTGTTACAAAACTAACATTTAAGTTTACTGTAGTATTTGTAAGGAGCTAATTTATTTTTGATTCATACCTTTTGTCAAGTGAGAAAGCACTGGGTCATTCAGATGACCTGTGTCGTAACCTTAAGGCTTAAGATTCTGTATGTCATTCAAAGGATTTAATTATTATTATTTTTTTTAGCAGACAGCTGTCTTAGATACTGAGAGCAGTAGGTTTGAAGGTCTCCTCCTTCAGTGGTAGGTGATGTTTCCTTAGATTGTGGTGTTTAACAGTAGAGTAAGTAGAATCTTTTCATAAAATACAAGTTCTAACTCTTGTGATTCTAGATGACTTTCTGAGTGTGAGCTAGTGTAGCGTTTTTTCCTGCACGTACATTTTTTAGTGGTTTGGTGGCTGACCAGGGATTTGTGAAGCACTAATGAAATTACAGATGACTGCTGTTTCACAGCTGTAACTCAGGACCCTGTGTGAATCGCCAAATGATCAAGAATTGTGCAAGTTTTACATTACTTTTCTGATAGCTTTTCTTATAATACTATTCACAGTTTTTCTGTCAATAATATCAGAGACAGGATGGGGGAAAAGATGTGTGTTGAGGAAGTTTTACATCTTCCCTACCCAGCATCTGTGTGAGTAGCAATCAAAGGTATTGAAGAAAAACAATTTTGGTAGGCATATCAGTGTTTTTCACTGCAGTGGTGACAGGGCTGCTCCTAAAGCTTTCCCTGCTGGGTCTTTCCTTGTGGGCCCTACATCTTGTATATGGGACTGACCTAAAAGTAAAGGACTTGCTGATACATCATGCCAGTCATTAATGTTTTCCTCACAGACGTAGATATCTGATAAAACCCTCTGGTAAATATAGCTTATTTTGGAGAGAGCTGATTTATATACTCTCTTGCTCTTCTGGCATAGCCATGTTTTTCTAGTATATAGACAAGGCCTATGTATGGTTAATGGGTTTAGTCCTCTGCTTGGTGGTTGTCTAGTAGATCTTTCCCCTTGAGGTATAATATACCTGTTTTCCAAGTATTTACTTAGCTGTCTATAGGTAAGCTTGAGATACTTTGTTGAAACTGAGGAGGAGAGATGGAGATGCCAAAGGACTGGTGAAGCTTGCAGGTCTAAACAAGCAGAACTCACTTGGTGTGATTTGAATTAAAGCAGAATACAAAAAGGCTTTTTCTATAAAATCAAGCGGGTTGCCTCTTATCTAGCGTGCAGCTTACAAGGTTAAGTTGAGTCATTCTTGCTGAGATAGCGTTTTAAGAACTATCGTTTAAATGCTTAGATATTTAACTTTGGCACAGTATAATTTGCAAACTTATGTAACTGGTATGTTTTTGAATGCAGCTGTCAATAAAAGATCTTATTGCACTTTTCCATTTTAGTGGAACTAGGAATATAAAGCAGATGCTTTCACATGATGACCTTAAATATAAGTCATTTAACAATAACATTTCTTACTAAAATATTGACATTAATATAGACTTAATTTTACATGTTCAGGTCTATTCTAATGTAAATTTTTTACATAATTGGCTAAGCAGAATTGCATTGGAATTAAGCAATTGAGTAATGCAGGTTGTGTTATTAAATAAGCAAGTTCTGGAATAGGAGATACTGTAAAATAATTGTATTCATTTTGTCTCTACAGACCTGCAACTCATTTTAAAGACTTGAACAATAGCAATGTTTGAAGTCAAGATAATAGTGTCTTAGTAGGGCTACACCTGAACTGTACAGTATTTATTCTTACTATTGCATGTGGTTCTTTGTAATTGCTGCTCCTCTTTTTTTCTGAAATGGTACCTCAATTCTTCTAAACCTTTTGAAGCATTGATTTATTTGTATCACCTGTAACTGTGTTTTTAAGTGAGGCAACATGCAGTCTCATGAAAATTAAGCTAATTTCGAGTATTACCTTGTTGCTGAATTCTTACTGGTATCTGTAGTTTTGCTCGCATTCCCTTATTTTAAATACTAGTGTTGTTCACTTAGTCTTGGATCAGAAATAAGCTTCAGTAAAACTTAAATACACCATAATACTTAAGTACAGTGCTCTTCATTGAAAGAATACCAAGTTGCAAAGTCCACATAAATTATATGTAGTGTCTGATATTATGATGTTTGAAAGATCCAGGGGATGTACATAAAATGTAATTTAAGAGATGGTGTGTAAAATATAGTTTAAGAAAGATTCATGTACTTATGTCACTGTGGTGTGGATCGCAGTGGAGATGGCATATCTCCTTGTTGCTTCTTCATGTTGCTGCTGTTGTTATCTGTCTGTGAAGGAACAATGTAAGGTTTATATTGCTAGATGAAATCACTTAAATCTTAGGACTAGCAAGAATGTTTAGACCAAGGAAATTGTAATCGGGACGGGAGAAGAGAGAAAGTGGGATACCATGCTAACTGAGGGAGTAGACTGACTTTTGTTACTGGTCAGAGATAATACCCTGCTGAGTGTTATAGGTGTTAAACCAGTGCTGTAAGGTCTGCTCTTCTGTGTTTCTCTTGTGCTGAACTGTGCTCCTTATTAAACCACATACTAAGTTACAGATGTCTGTCAAGTCCCTGTCTTACTTCTTTTTATTTTTTTCAGAGTTTAAACTGAACAGGCCTTTGTTCTACTGGATGTTGATTTTATTTTTCTGTTTTCACATACCAGTAAAATTAACTAATGGATATTTCAGCTTGCTACTGAAGTCTGCAGAACAGAGTGTGTTTATAAATATATCACAGTTGCTCAGATCTTTTTTTTAAGAGCCCTTCTGAAAAGGTGTTTGTAACGTGACCAAAACAATAGAAACACTTCCTTCAACTGCAGATAATTCAAATGAAATGCACTTTTATTGAAGCAGTGTTCTAGCAAACAAGCATCTAAAAGTGACATAAAGGAAAAACAAAGTTGGCTAATCAGGCTTCAGTATTCAGATTTAGAGAACTGCTAGAAGTTTACACATAGAGGAAGTAAATTAGTGTCTTTATTGTGAACATCTCAATTCTCAGTTCAGGTAAGAATATCTTAATATATTTAAAAAAAAAAACCCTGAAGTCTGCTAAAAATAATAGTTCATAAGGCTGAGAAGCTCAAGTATAAAATGACTTGTGTTCTGATAGCTGCAGTTTAAATCAAGCAAAGCACTTAAATGTGCTTACACTGATACGCAGTGTGCTACTGAATTGTGTGGGGCTGCTCACATGTACAGTGCCTAAATGCCTTGCTGGATTGTGACCTAGAGGATGAAGTGTGCTTCCATGTTTGTGTCTCACATGTAACTTCAAGGATTTTTTGTATCTATACGCACTGTTCATTCTACCTGCTGACTGCACTTCTGATCTGGAATTTGAGTGGCAGTCTGTATTCTTCTTGGCTGTATATCGTAACTATCTGTTTGTGCATAAATTTCAGCTATATTTTTGACTTGTGAAATATTTTAAGGAGGCAGTAGTCAGTAGAACTGTGTAAACTGTGCCTGAGCATTGTGTATTTGGAGATGATTTTGAGGAAATCTCTGGTTGTTTGATAAGTTCAAGTAAAACCCAGCCTTTGGAAAGGGACAGAATGCAGAGAAATGTGGGCAGGTATTAGTAGTTAGTATTAGTTAGTATTAAATTGCAGGAACATTTTATGAAGAAAGAGTCAGTTTCTATCAGTAAATAATTTTCTGTTTCCCCTAACTAAATATAGCATGTGTTTGGACTAGACCCTTCTTACAAATCTATCACTGTTTCTATGTTAAAGAACCCTTCTGAGACTGCAGAGTGAGGCACGCTAAGCTTAAGAAATGCTGGCATTAAGACTGCTTATACTTTGGAAGAACAAGTGAATGCCACAAAGTCCTGATTTGGTGGCCAGAATAATATTTAGAGTTGCAGTGAACTCGGATTTGGACTCGAGAAGGGACCACCTCACTGCCTTGTTCATCATAGGCAAGTCTGTCAACTGTGCGACTGCAGTGATAGTGACAGCAGCAAATTGGGTAAAAAAAAACACCTGCTTTACTCTAACAGTCATGCTCTATCCTTTTTCTTTTAAGGAGATAGGAATCCTGGGGATGTGAAGGCAAAATGGCTTTGTAAATAAAAGCTGTATGTGAGCGTACAAATGAACAAACTCTAGGTGTTTTCATAAACTTTGAGGATTTGACTTCCGGGTCTTAATGTTCTTCTAGCATAGTTCTGATGTCATTTCCTTGCAAGCAAAGCCATATTACAACTATACACTTCAGAACATTTCCTATTTTATTACAATTTTATTCCCATGTGTCATTAGCAGGGCTTAAGTCTCTTGTAAGCACTTGTGCTGCTTTTTCTATATCCTCACCAGAGTAGTGATAATGTTGCTGTAATTAGAACCTCACAAATAGTTTCATGTGAAACAAAGAGTCTGGGAAATTGCTTATGTATCTTATTTTGAATTATTTCATAATATTGAGTAGTTGGTTAAGCAGGAAGTTCTGGGGCTCTAATGTGCAAACATCTCCCTCTAATCATTGGGCACGTACTGGTTGCGTTTTGTCCAAGTACTTTATTTTTATCTGCTCCCAGGTGCTATCTGTGTAAACTTTATTTTCACTACAATTTTGTGCTTCCATGTTGATATCCACTCCACTCATAAGATGAATCAGATAGGTGGCTGATGGTTTTTACTGACGTTAGGAAGATCTGAAGTTTCTGAAAGCTTGAAATAAAAAAAGCGCAGTGACCTGGCTGAGCAGTTTAGAAGATAGAGACTAAAATCTCAGTAGCAGATGGTGTACCCTTTCTTGCATTCATTTTTCATTGGAGTATATATTAACTTGGCTTATACTAACTTTTGGTGTCCTTTTTGGTGAGGGTGCCAAGCAGTACAATGTTCTGTAGAGAAAGATAGTGGATTTTTAAGGACTTGTGTGTATTTACATCTGTATTACCACAGGCAACAATACTGAGTTAAGTATAAAAAAAGTGGCAGTTTCGTGGACATTAATAAATGAGAGAGAGACATTATAATTTTTTGCTGCGTTTCAGGGGCAGTTCAATTAGTGCACTTAGTGTTCTGTTGTTTCTGAATTACTATTCAAGTCTTCCTTTGTTTTTGGAGTTTCAGTTAATAATCCCATCAGGACCTTTTTCCATGGAGCATTTTCTCCTCGTGTATTTCAAACTTCAGCTAAAACATTGAGAAAGACGGATCAGCAGTAGTTTGACACTTCTCCTGTGCCCTTTGAACAACCTGCACAACCCTGGTCGTTCTGATAAGCCGTTCTGTTCTAGAAGTTGAGCGTAGAACATGGACCACTCTCTAGTATTTTTAACCTGTATTTCCAATTTTGTGCACTAAAAAAAAAAAAACAAATTAACTGTAACCAGCTGTGTTGTACAAGCCAGTAAGTAAGATATCTTATTTTTCTCTAGTTCAGGATTACTAAACAGGTAGAAACTACATCAGGCTCAGGAAGTCCTGAAGCTGCAAATGGTTGGGGGCTGCATATTACAGACAAATATACCCTGTTTTTATGTTCTTACCTCTGCATTCACTTGTGGCTGCTGTCAGAGACAAACTACAGGGCTAGGTGGACCTTTGTTCTGACTCACTATGACTGTATTTCATGTCCTTATTGCCCACATAACTTCACTTTCCTCTTGGGTGGTGGAGGGAGGAGATCAAATTCTGTCTGATTCTTAACAGGTTTAGATAGAAAGCTTAACTTGATAAAAAGCAAATGTGTGTTTTTTGTTTTTTGTTCCCCCCCCCCCAAAAAAAAACCACTCTGAAGTAGTAGTTGAATAGTGCAGTTCTTTTATTAAAGAAAACATTACTCTGTGGATTTTCAACATAATTTTTATAAGTCGCAGATACTGTTCTGTTTGTAATAATGAACAGTGAATGAAGATGCCAGGACTCAAAGCTGTGAATGAGAGATTGAAAAAATAAAGAAAGCTTAAAGGACAGTTTTATTTAGCTGTTACTTGAGGCTTTTGGTATGTTCAGATCTGTTCAGTTCTGGACCTTAAGTGGCTTACTTGGTACTCAAGTAAGAATTGGAGATTAGGCCAACAATGCTTAGGAGGGGTAATGTTCTGTTATGAGGGTAGGTGACAGTAGCAAAGCATTCTCAGTATTGGTGTTACTAATGCCAGAAAAATTGCAGTTCAACTTCTTTGACTTACTGTAACTCCATTCTCCTCTGCGTGTTGTCTTTTTCTCTGTTATCTCTTCCCTTTCCCCCATGCCTCCCCCACACATGCATTCTCTTTCTGGTGAAACTATTGCTGTGCACAGCTTTGTTGGAGTAACAGTATAACACTGTATACTCTTCCTGACATTAGCAGTTTGCTTAGAATTCTTATATGCGCTTGCTTGCCTCTCTCTGTCAAAAGTTTTGAATCTTACTGGATCTCATTTATTGATACACAGAAAGAAATGAGGGCTTTATTCCTCCCAACTTCTGTCTGCATAGACTGTACCTTCCTTGGATCATCCAGTTTCTTTCTACAGCACTTGCCTCAATGGGGCTTTGATTTTTTTGGATGCAGTCTGTAGGAGTTTGTGTGCTATTAACAAAGCTGTTGTCTAATCTTTGTCTAAAATGGGTGTATTTTGTTTATCTTCCAACACTTTTAAGTCAGAAATCTCTGGAAAATGAACTATAACCAGAAAGGTGCTGAAACTAAATGCCAGCATGGACATGTTTTCTGCTTATTACATTTTTCAAGCAAGGAACTTGGTTTTTCATTCTGCTTTTACTGTTCAGACAGAGCAACATATGAATTTGTGCAGAGCTACCTCATTGATTTTCATAGTATTTGTTAATGCCATCTTAGTTGTCCGCACAATTTTTCATAGTGATTGGGCTGCTCCTACTTTGATACTGTTGCCTAATGTTTTTTTTTTCTTATGTTCTCCTGCCTCTGCTTTCTAATACAAATATTCAGAAGGAAGCAAGAAGCCTCTCTGGGCCAAGGGACAGTTATCTTACTTTGTTCTGAGGGTGCCAGTCACGGTAGGATCCTGATCAGTGACGGATAGTTTGGATGCAAATTGTATCTCCTCTCAAAATTTGGTGGCTTTTTTGTTTGTTTTCCCCTCCTGGCAGTTGTCCTGGTGATTCAGGAAAGAAGTTATTTTTTTCTTTGACTGACCATAGAGCAAAATTATAATAACTCCATAAAGGAATCTTGAAGCTGCATCACTGTCTTTCCAAATTTCTGCAGTAACAATTTGTTAGTGAGATGAATTATCTTTTTCCATGTCCAGGGCTTTCTTTTTGGAAAGTCAGATTATTTTTGTATGTATACATACACATGTATGCATGTGTGCATCTTTTGAGAGAGTTTGAACCTCAGCCAGCATACATTCATAACAAGAATAGCAGCTCCTAGTTTAACCTAGGAGCAGGTTTACTTGTCTGCAGGAAAGGTAGATAACAGCAGAGGAAGGTCTCTTAAGAAAAAAATGAAATGTGTTTGGAGGGTATTAACTTAGAAATGATTGCCTTCTGTGTTCCAGAAAATTTTTGGAGGCACTAGTAATCCTCTCCTAAATCCTTTATGTCCTCCACATTCCCCCCCCCCCAAAAAAAAAAAAGTGGGAAAAATGTACTGACATAGGAAAACAAGTGGGGAAAAATATTTTGCTGCTTAGTATGGGGGAGACATTCAGACAGACTGTTAACTCCTAGCTAGGAGAAGGGATTTTAAGCAAAATAGAAGCTATCTTAAAAAAGCAAGCTCTTGGTGAAATAGTATTGCCTGTGGGCTGGCTGTTAAGGGGTCAGAACTCATCGATGCCTCTGCATCAGAGGTGCACTGATCTAGTGTTCTCTACAATGGTATGAAGTTGTAGCTGTAGTCACTGTTTCCTTTTAGTTACAGGGAGAGAGAGGGTAAGCAGGAAAAGGTGGAAATGGTTCATACTTTCCCTTCTTCACACAGTCATTAACTTACCTTTGGTTTTTTTTTACCCTGTCCTTCACTTGTTTTCCATGTGTAATGTTCTTGCCTGTCCCAAGGCCTGCTTCCTAGAGCTTTGCTGTTTGTTTCTTCACTTTCTTCGAACTTAGCTTTCCAGCTGTCTGCCTTTCATTGTTATCTGCCATATGCCATGGCTCCAAATCTGGCCTAAAACAAAAAAAGGTAATGAGATGTTATTACAAACATTCTTACTCCTGTGGATAGTTTCTTCCTATGTTCTTCTATTTGCAATTGTTTAATCAAAATAAAATGCATCCTACAGTTGTATCACCTATAAGCAAGTATTCTGGGAGGAAACAATGTGTTAGTACATGTTTATTAAAATAGTCCCATTTCTGTGTATTATTTCTTATCCTACTTCTTTTTCAGAGACAATTCACGTTTCTCTAAATTGTCAATCTATTCCTCCATCTAAAAGTACGTATTCAGAAACATCAATGCTAAGTTTCAATACTTTATTGATGGTGTTGAACCACGAATGCCAGAACTCAATCATACAGCCTCCAATAGTTTCTAAATAGTTCCATTGGCAAGAAGCTTTTTTGTGACTTCATTTAGTCCATGAACTGTGGTGTATTATGTCTTTTTATCTGTGTGTGTTCTGTCTTATTTTAGTTATTATTCTGATCTCTGGGATGATCTCTGACATGTTGTTTGTTAATGTTAATTGATTTGGGGCATACAGTATATGGTGTTGGTTTTCGTTCAACAGGAGCTAATTTTTGAAAACTTCCACGCTTACTCAATTATATGCTGACTGGTTACTGCATCCAACTTACTTAAGGGGGAAAGAAAGTACTACAGATCAGATTGGAGCTGAGGGGATAGGATGTCCTTTTTCTACTCAGTAGTAGTCTATACGATTTGGTGACTGTGTCCTGTAGCTCAAGTAAAGATTGTAATCTTGCTTATGTGTGCTCATTACAACATAGGGGCCATAATGTCACTTGGAGAATTGTTCCAGGAAATTGAAGTAATAGGTACTTGTCCAAACTAAGCTTAGAAAGGTCTCTATACCTCAATGTGGCTCATGTGAGCAGCTTATTCTAGTGGAAGAAATACAACTCAAACATTGTTTAAAAAGGATTATTGAATTATATATTGTTAAAATGCAAGTTTCAGATGGGGGGTGGCTGTTTTTCTTGGACAAGATGCTCAAATACTCCTGAATTCATTGGGAAATTAGACTGTCTTTTAACAGGGATGTGTGGAATTATATTGACTGTCCTTTGTGAACATTAAGACTTATCTTCATTTGAACTTTCAATCAAATGAATTAGTGAAACAGTAAAATTTATTTTTGTGTGTATCAGAAGGCAATATAGTTGTGCTGTCTGGATAGCACAATTTGAGGGACAAATGAAGGGGCAAAGGAATTTCATGCATTCCGGTGATGTATCTGTGGTTGTCCATGGTTGTCCGTGGTCTGGTATACTAATTACCCTCCTTTTCTTTGCCGCTCTGTTCTCCAATTGCATCTAGTTTCAAGGTTTTTAGCTACTGACTCTTTGGCATGCTCCATTCATTATTTCAGTTTTGTTCCTAATGCTGCAGCCCTTTGAGTTTTGGCACTCTGGTGTTTTATCCAAGATCTTGTTACTTGTGTGTGGATTTTTTTTTTCCTCCTCCTTCCCCATAGGCCCTATAAAGTACTCTTGCTTTTTGTCTGCAAGCTGCAACTTGAGTTTTTCGGGCACTTTCTGTATAGGCTGACCTTCAGTTTGACTCCACAAAGTCAGCATTTTGAGCCAGGGTTCAGATGCACTCATAGATGCATCTGCTGCATATTCATATTTATGCACATAGATTCATTCTCAGTTTTTAATTTTTTTTTAATTATTCAGAACCCTCTCTAATCATTCTTGGAAGCCAAAAGCCAGGAACTTTGCCTGCAGATAGCTCCTTTCTTGTAGGAGGAACTAATGGAAGCCATAGATACCAAGATGGTGAACAAGGAATCTGCCTTGGTTAAAATCGGGGTTTGGCTGAGTAGTCATTGAGGCAGTTGCACTGCCAGATGATGTTGTAGAGTTAACATTTCCGAGGAAAATTTTGCACCTCTGACCCTCCCCACCCCCAGCACACTTCTCCCATGGTTCTGTTCAGAATTGCCTTGCTCTAAGGAAAAAAACAAATGATGGCATAAATTTGCCATTAGATATGCCGCTAAACTTCATACACAGAGTGTGTTTTCTCTTTTTCAGCTTTAATATAAAAAAAGGAATGATGTGTGTCTCCAGTAGTTTCATAAGTCGTTCAAGCATCCTGCAAAGTCAAGGCTACCACAACAGAGGACTGGTTCTCTCTTGCCTTATCTGACTGCGTTTTTCTAACATTGTTGCTGAGCATTTGGGCTGGGTTAAGAAGGGCAAAGGGGAAGGGTGCTAAAATTATATGGAAAATGAGGGCCTTAGAATGAGGAATCCTTTCTAGGAAGATGGCTGAAGAAATAGAAAAGAGGACTAACTTAACCATGTTTGGTATCTAATGCGTTATTGCAAGTTGTGCATGCAGACTTTTCTGGGTTTACTTCTGTCCTGTTAATGTTGTTACACAACAAACTCGTGCTCTCACTTGGGCAATCGCACTCCTATACGTTAGGTCTGATTTGCATAAGTTATATGTGCTTAACTAAACATGTCATTCCAGCCTAATCAGTATAGTGCACAAACCACCTCATGAAAGAATGAAAAGTGTGATTTATTAGGTAGGCACTGATGTGTGAAGGATTGTGCTATAGATACGGAGACAAGAACATGTGTAAAGCGTATTTTTCCATTAGGGAGAGTACAGCTTTCTTCTGTCAGTCTTTTTTTAGGATTTTGTACTCTAAAGTAAAACTGAACAAAATTATGTTACTTTGAGACTCTTCAAATTTGTTTTTAAGCCACTTCTGATAGGGGGAAACTTTAGCAGATCACTTCCTGACTCACAAGAATTCACAAATCGGTCACATTAAACTCAGATTTTCTGAACAAAAAATGAACTTGTCCAAGAACTGTAGGCTTGGCATATTCATCCTACCTACAAATAAACTATGCTTTCCCTTTTGATTTAATGAGGATTTTGAAGAACTAGCCTACTAGTCTATAAGTGTAGGTAGGTGTTATAGTAGCAGTATCATTAGCTAGAGGGCTGCAAATAAGGTAGCCGCAGTCTGTTACTGCGGCTTTTCGACTGTGAATACTTTATGCTATGGGCTCTGAATAATTTCCTAAGTAGAAGTTATGTAACTACATTGTGGTTATCCTTCTGTCTGTTTGTATTCACCTCTGCAGTGGGTAGCTCGCACCCTTAAAGAATCATGTATCAACATCTCGCCTGTAAGGCTTAATTTAGAATAGCAACAGCTTTCACTTTACCTCCTGGGAAGGGATAAGGTAACTTGATTTTTAAATGGAGAGTAGACTTGTTACTTTTTGACGTATCCTGATAGTTGTGTATGATTTGCTAGAATGGCGTGTGACCTGTCTGTATGCGTTTTTAGTTGTGGTATAGCTGACAAACTGCTAAGAAGGAAGAACAGTTTGCAAAGCACAGTTCTGTCTGAATGTTATGTACCTAGTAATACAGAGAGATTAGAAGGAAAGCTCTGCCTTGTCTACTCCAAATTTGACTGTGCTTGTGGTCAGTTTATCTAGTTCTTCTTAAAGCTTGTGTGTGGTGGTGTCTTTTTTTTGTGGTGGTGGTGGTGTTTTGTTTTTATACAACAGTGAAGAATGTAAAATACTTCGCAAAATGTGGTATCTGCCAGGGTAGTTTCTGCTTTTTGAGCTCTGAATTAAGGTGAGATTGTTGAATGACCACATTTTATTTTATTATATCTTCAACAACGAGAAGGTATTAGGGTTTAGTTTAAATCCTGCTGTAGTGGAATGAATAAAGTCTATTCTGTGCAATAATTCCCTATTTGATTTATGGCAGCAGTCTGTAATCATTTTGATCACTCTGACTTCATTAGAGTTGTATGTGAATATAAAAAGGCCTAAATTATATATATATATTTTTTTCCTAGCAACTGCAGTAATGTGAACCTCATGCATATGCTTAAGATACAGAGATGAGTGTAGACTGTATTTTGCTGTCTATTTACGGTTTGTGTGGGCATCATTATTTTGTGTTCGCTTGAGAAGAGACAGAACTTAAGAGCAGGAGTTGGCGTGAGAGGAAGCAGAGGTGTACTGCTGCTGACATCTCTCCGTACAGCTGAAGTATGTGTGGCTTTTGTTTTTGTTAGCAAAGCATGTGAGCAAAGGAGTGTAGGTTCAGTCCCTATGCATCATATTTGAATTGCTCTTGTGGTGAGATCAAATACAAACATTCTTTGATTGTTTATTCTAACATATACAGATGTTTCACAAAGGGGTTATAGTTGCCTGGAAAAGACCTAGTCCGAAAAGCTTTGGTGGCTATATATATTTTCATTTATAACTGGAGACATATTAGAATAAAAACATGTTATCAAAAAGTGGTGGTGTTATCACTCAGAAAACTAATTCAATGGGCTCTACATAAAAGTTAAAACCTTCCAAAACATCCAGTAAATTAAGATTTTTGCTACTAGAGCAGCTTAATTGGGTCTTTAGATAAAATGTTTTTGACATTCTTCTCACAATTATTTTTTGTCAGCTATCTTCAAATAGAAAAGCTTGTAGTCTTATTCCATTACGTTGTATTGTAGAACAGGGATTTGCACGCTGTATGGTGCTTCCTGGGACAGAATTTGCAAGTATGTAAAATGTGTGACCTATTTTGTGTGGGTGGGTGTCTTTTTTTTTATGAATGCACAAATAAACTGATGTGGATTACAAGGGTGGGTTGAATGGTGAGGGTGTGAGAGCTGTCAAGATAAACTAGTCATTTTATGCTGCCTGCAAATATAGTTCTTCATCTCTTGAGCATAAATATTTGCTACATCACCTCCCAATGTTGGGAGAAGGAAGAGGAGGGTTGGGTGTGCAGTATATCGGTCTGGCTTGAATAAAGAAGCATGAATTTGCAGTGCTTGTAATTCTGTTTCCAGATTTTTTTAACTTGTCAGGGGCAGTTGTTTTTCAGTGAAGCGTAAATACATTAAGGTTTTAAGTAAATCTGCAGCCCAGACATCTGAGAAGCTTGCTGTGTAATTTAACTGAAAATCTAAGGATGAGCTTTCACAAGATGGCTGAGGCAAACTAATGGCTTGCTGCTGCCTAAAGGGACAGCTGCTCTGTTGCTTCAGTGTCTTGCTCCTGGTTATCCAGTCTTGCCATTTTCTTTATGCAGGCTCTGGCATTCATCACGACCCTTCAGATCACTTTATCTATTAATAATAAATAAATAAATAAGCTTCCCACAATAAGAAAAACTAATCAGTTCCCCTTCACTTTCCCACCACCATCAAGAAACCAGAAGGTAATCAGGACTTTGTGGTTGGGAGGCAGGACTCCAGGGAGATTGCCACTGTCCTGGTAACATTGAGCTCTTTGATCTAGTAATCCCAGGGAACATTACTTTTCAGATGCGTGTCGGTTAAAGCAATCTGAAAAAACACTTGTTACGCGTATTGATAGCAGAGATTTTTGTCAGAACCAGAATGCTAGTGGAATACAAATTTTTGAAATGTAACAGGTGAAAATACTAAAAAATATGGAGTACAGTTCAGTTAGTAGCAATGTCCTTGTTTAAATTAGATGAAAGCAGAGCAAATTTGAGGTGGAACCTTTAGAGATACAGATAAGTCACCTCTATATCTCTAGAGGGGTTTTTTTCGTCATCTTAATATTATTTGGACTTTATTATTTAATAGTTACCGATAATATATTTAAACGTCTACCTATGTCCAACAAACAACCCTAATATTCTTTTTTCTTTTTTAGAACTGAAGGGAAGTCATCATGGGAGCATTTTTAGACAAGCCAAAGATGGAGAAGCATAATGCCCAAGGGCAGGGAAATGGGCTTCGTTATGGTCTGAGTAGCATGCAAGGCTGGCGAGTTGAAATGGAGGATGCACATACGGCTGTGATTGGTTTGCCAAATGGACTTGACGGATGGTCATTTTTTGCTGTATATGATGGGCATGCTGGATCACAGGTTGCCAAGTACTGCTGTGAGCATTTATTAGATCACATCACAAGCAACCAGGATTTTAAAGGGCCAGATGGGCCACCATCTGTGGAAAGTGTAAAGAGTGGCATCAGAACAGGTTTTCTGCAAATTGATGAACACATGAGAGTCATCTCCGAGAAGAAACATGGCGCAGATAGAAGCGGGTCAACAGCTGTGGGTGTCATGATTTCTCCCCAACATACATACTTCATCAACTGTGGAGACTCAAGAGGTTTACTCTGTAGAAACAGGAAGGTTCACTTCTTCACCCAGGATCACAAACCAAGTAATCCACTGGAGAAAGAGCGTATACAGAATGCAGGTGGCTCTGTAATGATTCAGCGTGTGAATGGTTCTCTTGCTGTGTCAAGGGCACTTGGGGACTTTGATTACAAATGTGTCCATGGGAAAGGTCCTACAGAGCAGCTAGTCTCACCTGAGCCTGAAGTTTATGAAATTGAGAGATCAGAAGAAGATGATCAGTTCATCATACTGGCTTGCGATGGTATCTGGGATGTTATGGGGAACGAAGAACTGTGTGATTTTGTAAGATCCAGGCTTGAAGTCACTGATGACCTTGAGAAAGTTTGCAATGAGATAGTTGACACCTGCTTGTACAAGGTAGCCAGAATTGAGAGGAGAAGTTTATTATGTTTTCACTATTAGAAGTTTATGAACCAGTTAAGAATAAGTTTTGGGTCCAGTCTATAAATATCATATTTGTTAATGGTAACATGACTTTGAAAATAATTATCAAGGTTTCCATAAAAATGGTGATGGGGGAACACACAACATAAACAGTGCACATAGTAATGTTACTGTCTCATTTACACCAAGGTAAATGCAGAATGATTGAACCTTAACATCATATAATTTTGCGGCTTAAAATTATTGACCATATGAAGATCTGACTTCCTAAGTTATTTTTTTGTTCTAGTTTAATTACTGTAGTTCTTGTTCAGTGGTGTGTGATATGGCTCTGAAACAAATTCAGGTAGAAGAAGATGGGGCTGTTTTGTTTAACAAATCTGGTTTTATCTACAATAACTTCCATTAATTTTAATAAATTGTAGGATTGTGCAGTTATAGAAGAAATTTGAAATATTTACTTTCATAGCTTGTCACTTAATTTTCCAAAGGCAAGCTTAGTCGTAATGTTTAAAGCCAGTATTTTTGATGCTAAAGAGACAAGACAGCATCTCAGCTCTTGTCACATGGCTAACAAGGTCATTGTTTCCCTTTTGGGGAAAAAAGCAATTATTTTCCAACACTTGAGAAGTTTGATAATGTATATATTTTTGTTTATAATTTTATCTGGTAATCCTGAAAACAAATAGCAGGGTATGAACACTGCATTGCTGATTTTGTAAGCTTCACAATAGCTGAATGACGTCAGCATCTCCCCATACATTCAGAGTACCTGTTTTAATAACTTCTCTCTGTTCTCAGTCTTGTTGGCTTCAGTGGATTTGAGTGGTAAAAGTTAAGCATATAGATGAATGCTTGTAGATTAGGGCATTGAAAGTAAACTAAACAGTTACTTTTCATATTCAGAATGTAGTTGCATTTTAATATATTCAGGTATTAGGGTTGTGTTTAGTTTGAGTTCTAAAAGTTTGCATTTCAAAGAACGCTTTTTTTTTTAATGCCCAAATAACTGCCATTATAGGGCAGAGCCACTTCCAACTGGTCTTTTAACAAACTCTCAGTTCTTTTCTTTACAAACAAACAAAAAACCCTCTAATCAATAGCAGTGGTTTTAGGTGGAAGCAGTGTCTGAGTTGTTCAACTATCTAATTATTGCTTTTAGGCAAGTAAAGGTTTTGTTTACTGATTTAATATTTTAGCTGTTTCCTCAAAATGATTGGATAGTACTTAAGGTCAAATACAACCTTTATTACAGATCACTTATTGGTAATGTCAGTTTTAAAGAGACAGTGGGCTCTCTGCAATTGGCTACTCATAATGTGCAGACCATAAAAGAGGAAAGAACAAAATGACTTAAAGTAGTTTTTGCAGAATGATTGAACATGCAGACTTATGGAATTCTGTAAGCAAGAGGAAAAATGAGGGTTAATATTAACCTGTAGGTATAAAAAGTGTATTCTAATGTCACATGATTGGTAATTTTTTGTGTGTAAAAATGCATTGATATGGATTTAATCTGGTGTGTATGTATTCTCAAAATCATTTTTTCTTTTCCACCAGGGAAGTCGAGACAACATGAGTGTGATATTGATCTGTTTTCCGAATGCACCAAAGGTATCACCAGAGGCGGTGAAAAGAGAGGCAGAGTTGGACAAGTACCTGGAAAGCAGAGTAGAAGGTGGATCATTTAAAAAAAAATAAGTAACTTTGTTTCTAAACAGACCCCCACTCCCCCTTGAAACAACTAAACTCTTAACTCATACAGGCTTCCTAATAAACCTTCAAGTGCCATTGGCCATCTAGTGTACATCTCTGAAAAAGGCACTCATATACACCTGCTCTATGTCCTGATAAAATTCTGCTGTGGAAGCACAGCAGCCTATAGCCCTGAAGACTGTTCAGGATGGCAGAGAAAAAAAATCATTTGTGCTCGGTGTTATTCACGGGTCCATTGACAGCACTAACTTCAGACCAGTAAACCCTGGTTCCTGTCATATGGAGTTAAATGAAATACTAGAATATCTGGCAACATGTCTGTGAAGATGGCAATGTAGTAATATGTTGTAATATTATAGTAATATTTTATCATATGATTATTGAAGGGTTACAGCTTGATTTACTGTCATCTTAAGGGCAACTGCTAACATATATACTTAAAAAATACATCAGAAAGTTGTCAAAGCTTATCTTTAGGCATTCATGATGAACAAAAACTGAGAGCACATCTTACTCTAATAACTTCAAAAATTTGTTAAATCTGTATTTCTGGAGTTCTTAAACTTTCAACCTAAACTGCAAATCTCAGGCATTTTTAATCTCCTAACAAAAATGGTATTTCAAATCAATTCAGTTTGATTTCTCATTAAAACTGGATTACAGTGCCTTTAGGTGTTTAAAAATGAACACAGATTAGAGTTTGTTCTGAAACGTAAGACACGCTGTATGCATTGTTTGCATAGGTTAAGTCTTTTTGTGAAGTGGACTCCTCTAAACCTATATGTTACAAGTCTAGTCATGTGTATGTACTCCAAGAATCCTTAGTAGCACGCAGGGCACAATATGCGGAGTTCTTAGCAAGTGTGGTACCGGTGATTAGTAAGTTACAGGAATATATTGTGCACCTTTTTTTCCCTCTGTAACTTGCGTGAAGATAAAACAAAGCGCAACTTCAGAAATTTTGCAAAGGACTTGCCTATACGAGAACTTTGGGTTCAGACAAATTAATGTGCAGTTTGAAGCACTTATGACCTGTGTAGATGCTCCTTCAGAAAGTATCACCTTTCTGAAAGCCATGTTCCCAAGGTCTCGGCAAGCTACGGTGGTTTTGCTCCTGAACAAATGGCTAGACAGAGCATTTCAGTATTTTAAGTGAACACTTGCCTAATTGGGAAAGTTGATACACAGTAAGCTATAGTGAATCTTTTTGACACTATGTAGCAAGGGCGTCCACATGCATGGTAACACTACATGAGTTTAGTGTCAGATGGCTTTCTCTATTTCAAAGCAGCGAGCAGCTTTGCACGCAGACATTTAAAGAGCTTACTATATATGCCCACTCACAAAATTGGTGGAGAACAAGTATGCTGTAAATTCACACGTTAATTTATACCAGCTAACTCTCCTATGTTGGCAAGTGTTACCTTCATATCTTATTTTATCTCAATTCAGATAAACCCACGACATGGAATATAAGGATGTGTTCAAGTTAAGGCTGCATCTTCAGCTGGCCCCACTGGCCTAGATATATTACAGTGAGGAAAGTTAACTGTTCTGTGGAAACCCCTCAGTAAATAAAGAACGTAGACATTGGAACTGTATATGATTATGGTACATAAAATAGTGAATTTGGTTGCCAATATGTTGCATTTATACAAATACAAAATTTCAGGAATGAATGAAATGTCAAACTTGTACAGAGGCAGAAAGATCCTATATAGAGTTATAAAGCACTTTAATACTAATTTAATGGGATGATGTCTGAACAATTTCAGAAAATATATTGTACTTACCCTCAAAGGTCAATACTTCTTTCTTTCTTTTTTTTTTTTTGGAGTTGTCCTCAATCTTTTGCCCAATATTGCACAAAGAACTATTTAAATTTGAGTGTGTAGTAAACACTATTCAACCTGACTGATTTATATCAGCTGTATGCAGAACTTGATCTTGTAGCTTTTACTCATGAGGGAAGCTGAGAGGCTGAAATAAAGTAGAATTGCAAGAACAAGTGTTGATGACTTTTACATTTAACTTAATCATTCTTATGCAATTAAATTGTTCCATGCTGTAAATGGATTATGCAGTACTAGCTAGTAAGGTAGGACTGTCACAATATCTGAAACTTTCAACACTACAGTGAATAATCTTACTGTTATCCTAAGATGCTTGAGGAATGGCAGGGCTTAATTTTAAAAGCCTAATTTTTAGCTAAAAACTAGAAAATGTAAAGACTACTTTTAGAATTTTCTTACTAATCTGTAGTATCAATTTAAAGCTAAAATCCATTAAAATGGGATCTTGGTGAAAATGCATATTATGTATTTGTTATGCACTTCAGTACTTGGTCTAGTCCAACAGGTAATGAGATTTGATGCTTCCTAATGTGCATTTTTTCTGGTTGATTAATATTAGTACTTTTCCTCCCTCAGCCCAGAATATATCTTTATACTGTTAACAAATAGTGAAAATTTTACGATTGAAAAGGGCTTAGTACTAATGGTCATCTGAACAATGAAAGGTGATTCAGACAGAAAGAAAGAAAGCGTAGGAAGTTTTCTACTTACCATGTTACCTAGGACTCTCCTTTTATCAGTCTTGATGCATTTGTGGTCCAGATTCGTAACTACAACAACTAATAATGATAGATGAAGCAAGTGTGGAGAAGCATCTTTGTGCCATTACTTGCAATAAATCAATGTTAGTCTTAAAATGTCATGTGAACTTCTGGATAGAAGTAATCAGTCATTCCAAAATACATTGCTGCTATTTGCACTATGTGAGTTACCAATGTGTTGACTCTCAAAAACACTTGACTAAGTGACTTGTTCCGTTCTCAGTTTTTTACCTATAAACACTCAGTTAGTAGATTATCCTTGCAATATTTATATCTATAAAGAGATAAATAATTTTAAGTTAGCTGATATATGTTCCTTCCCATATTTTCACAAAATCAAACTTTGGCTTTTACTTAAACTTTGTATGGAATTCCCATGTGGAATATGAAATCAGTAGATGTGTTTTGAATCCTTTATTTTAGGGTTGTAAGTATGTTTTTCCATGATTTGATGCCGTGAAATTGTGTAGAAGGTTTAAAAGTAAATTAAAAGGAGGTTTAACAAGATGTATTGCAAAAAGACAATTCCAATAAATTAAAAAGAGCTAGCAGACCGACTCCATTTGTTGTCATCAGTGTTCATTCAGTCTGTATCTATAGTTCTATCAAGATATAAATGTATTAATTTAGTGGAGACTGTATGTTAAATGTACTGCAGTTACAGGTTGTGAAACTGTGTAGCATAGGTAAACTATAAATTCCTTATTTTTGTACAGCACAACTCTAGCTCTAGCACAATGTAGAATATACTAGATGTTCAAAATTGCACAATAAAGGAATTTGGCAAACCAAATCTGAGATCTTTGCTTCTTATTCAGATTGAAGTGTTAGATTATTTACTAAATGCTAGATGGTAAAATGAATTTTGGCCACAGACTTTGAGGAAATGGCAAGTTTCTGAGGTATCTAAGGTGTGTGGTGTCATCTATTGGATTTCTTCCTACTTACAATGTAGACTTTGAATTAAACAGCTTAAAGCTTTGTACTGCAGAGTTTGACACTGGTTGAGGACTAGACAGTGTTTCCACTGTACCTTGCAAATAACTTACGCAACCTGACTTGCAAAATTGAGCTGATTCTTCTTGTAAACAAGTGCGGCCCTGAAAAACTATTGTATGCACAAAAAGTAATTCAGTTTTTAACTAAAAAGGACTGGACATATTTTGGTTTTAGAAGCTTTTAATGTGCCTTATCTCACTTACTAAATTACGAAGCGGAAACTTGGTATGCTATTTTGTTTTTATCACTTACAGTAAAAGCTGAATGCTAAGATATCTTTTTCAAAAGTGGGTACTGATGAATTCCAACTACTAAGTTGTGTAAATGCATTACTGCATGAAGAATAGTGAGTGTGTGTGTGTGTATATAGGTACACATTATTGTATGTGTACTGCAGTATTCACTTGAAGATCAATACCTCCAAGTCTTAATAATTTGTATCTTTTATAATTCTGAGTTCACAGTTCACATAGAAACTGAGATACATTTTTAAAAAAGTCACTTGTTCTTTAAATAGGAATTTCATAAAACTTGAGGAGTGACTCTTCAAGGGTGGTAAGATCTAAAAGCTCTTTTGAGTTTGTGTTTACTACTTCAGAAAACCAGGCCTAAGAATAAAGCTAAAGAATGAGTTTTGTAGCAAACTTGACTGTGGCTACAGTACAAATTCTCTTCACTCCAAGTTGGATGGATCAGCTTTAAATAATTACCCAATATTCGCACATCCCCTAAATGAGTTAAGGATGGAACTGTCACTTAACTCTGTCCCTGGCATTTAATTTGTATGTAAGTTTTTAATGTTTGCATGTTACTATTGTGCAGTGAGGTACAAGTATTAGCTTTTACATACAGCTATGGGAGTTATTTTTAATATATTTAACCTTTTATTTCTTCAAAATACTATGCTTTCTATCATGGCAATGACTTTCTAACTGCTGTTGCAGGGTTAAGGCTGATGTTAATATCTACCTCATGCTCAGTGCATTTTGTTGGGAAGATATAATAATGGTATAGCAGTAAAGCCATTAAAGAAATTATTCCCACTTTTATTAGGTAGTTGTGTATTCTGAAATCAGTGTGCATGTTAACAGTTTGCAGGGTATCTTTTATCAAATCCATTACAAGTTCGTTCTTATGGTACCAAAGTTAGTTAACACTTACCATGTTGAATATGGTCTGTAATTTTTTTTGTATTAAAGTTAAGCTGCCTTTTTATAAAACTGAGTGTTTCAATCTTTTTAAGTTAAATTTGGACTGCACTTACAAAAAAAGTACTTCTGATTCCCAGAGATCATAAAGAAGCAGGGTGAAGGAGTACCAGACTTAGTCCACGTGATGCGTACGTTAGCAACTGAGAGCATCCCAAACCTCCCGCCAGGGGGTGAATTGGCAAGCAAGTGAGTTCACATCAGTGTAAATGTGGTTTTTGATTTAAATTGAAACTTAACTGTAAGGCCACTCTTAAAAGCGGGGGGAGGGAAGAAGGGGTCAGGACAGAAGGTGATCTGTTCTCCAATTTTCATTCCTGAATTTTTCTATATGAAAAGGAAAAGCACAAGAACAAAGTAAACTATGGATCACTACTAAAACTGTCAAACTATAGTTGTGGAAAGACTGAGGATTTTTTTAAGGGTGGCCTAAGTGTCTGTTTTTTGTAATTAACTGGGTTTTCTGGGTGGGAGGTTACGTTTGAAGATGCAAAAATAATACAATGACTTTAGTAGTAATTTGATAAATAGTTCCATACTTTGTCAAGAAGTGATGTACATCTCATGTTTTGCTTGGCAACTTTCTTTTCTTGTCTGTAGCTAAGGCAATGTTGCAATTCCTAAAAAAGTTTGCTTTTTTTCTCTCTCTGCTTGTGACAAATCTGAAAAATGGATAGAAGTCTATCAAAAAAGATAAGTGAGATATTAAATTTATAACTCTGTATAGGCTGGCTTTGTCCTTGAAGAGTTCAATACTGGTGCTCTGTGGACTTCTAAAATTGATGTTCGACCTTTGAGGAAGCAATGTGTCTAGCTTTTTTTGCACAACAAAGAAAGTACATTTTGGACCAAAAGATTTTTCGTGAATCTGTACCGTTTTAAAACGGTTTGAACGTATATGCTATGGGCTATCTATTTTTAATGCTTCAGAGCACAGTTTTTGTATTGTTACACTGAAACATGAAGAGTCTAGGTGTCTAATGGAGTAAGTGGTGACTTAAACTTTAAAGATGACTTGCACAAAACAAAATTGTTCACATAAGAACTGTTTGAGTCTGAAAAGGGATGGCAGTTTTATATGCAATAGTAGTATCTATTTAGGATATGTTGCTGTCATCCTGAAATATCAAGAAATCAGTTATTCATAAAATATGGTGCACACGCACAGATTGTTTATCTTAATGTCCTTTGGCTAGTAGTAGTACAAGGTTGTGAGAAAGTGTTGAAGTCCCTGAAGTGACCGACTTCAGTAGGATTATGTGCTTAAGTGATGCTAGCTTGAACAGGATTGACAGAAGTATGGGTTTAATTGGGTGTTACTGCAACTCAAAGCAATGCTGCCAATTTGGAGGGACGACCCTTCTCAAGAAACCTGCCTTTATTTAATATCAAAGATACCCATTGCTGAAAGATCAGAGAAGCTCTTCAGTTTATACATGCAACATCTTTTGTGCGTGATTGCTTGTTTTTATTGCTTTAAATTCCGCCTGTTCTTCCATGCCATGTAATCATTCACTAGAACTATGATATTTATACTGCTGCATGATAGTATCTGACTTTTCAGTGTGTATTTACTGGATGATTATAAGGTCTCTCGTCTGCTTTTTTTCTTCTGATGCACTCCGTTGCGACTCCCCTGCATGTATTCGTGAGCAGTTAAAAGGTTGTTCTTTGAAGCTTGTTTTGGATTGCAGTTGTACTCTGCTGCTCATCATACTTGGTTCTGCAAAGAGGGGATCTGGAAGAAAGTTATTTTTAAAGTCAAATTTTTACATCCTGTCTCTCACTCCCTTCTTTCCTTCCTGTTCTCTCTCCAAAGTTTTTCTTATGTGCTAGGTAATGCGAAGGCTTCCTTTTCCTTCAGTCTCCCATTTTTTAATAAGTTTAAAAAAAAAGGGGGGGGAGCCTTCTACCCTATGTAAAAACAGCTCATGTTGCCTGTTTACCTGTTTTTTCCAATTTACCTATTTTTCCTAGAAAAGCCAGGAATTCAAAAGACTGGAAATACTGATCACAAATTATCTTAAATATGCTAAACAAAGTTTAAAAAAAAATGAAGGAAACGAGATGCATGAAAACTTATTGTTAAAAAATTAGACAAACTTCTCAGGATGAAGATAAAGTATATAAAACTGCCGTTTTCAGTTTTAATTTTTCTGGAGAAAAGTTACAGGAGAATATTGGGTGTGTTATTGGAAACTAGTATTGCTTCATAAATAACTTTACCGGGATTTTAATGGGAAGTACATTTCAGAATTTAATAAGAACAAAACTGTACTTTAGAATGCAATTTTAATGCATCCAGAAAATACAAAGCTGATATTCCTCTCTGAAAGTGCCATAATATATTAAGTACTACTGCAGTATTCCCCAGGCACACGAATGAGCAGAGCATTCAGCTTCCATCGTGTTCTCTAATGCCCTTTTTCAAAGACTGGGACACATCACCAGAATAAAAAAGCCTGATCTGCCTGATCTGAATGTCAGATTCTGCTGTTCTCTTGCTGAACTCTGACCAGTATCCAGCCTTGCTTTTCTTGAACCTAAAGGTTTTAAAGAATGATGTAGCTATGTTTCCATGTTTAATGAAGCTTAGTACTAGTTTGCAGTAAACTTGGTTCTGTGAATTAAAAACTTTTTAAATTTGCAGCTTAAATAACTATTGTACTTCAGGAATTTGACTTGGGGGAAAAAGACACAGCCTTAAAATCTTGTGTTTTTTGGTCTAGACGGAGTGTGATTGAAGCTGTTTATAACAGACTGAACCCCTACAGGAATGATGATACTGTAAGTATCTTTTCTCTCACATTATCTCCCTCCCACCCTGCCCCAATAATTTTAGCTGTTTTGTGCAGAAATGTCTTGCTGGTCCTTGGCTAAAATACCCCCCTTCTCCTAACACCCCCCACCCCCACCCCCAGAAAAGTAATATCAATGTTGTGTTCTTTGGACTATGCCTTGTGCTTGTTTCCTGATGCCTTCTGCTGGTTGTAGCCTCAAACTCCAGCAGGGTGGGTTGGTTTGTCCTCTGGAATTTCATGGCTTGAATTCTGTCTAGGTTTCCAAATGCTCTTCTGCCAAATGGTGCAAAGAGTCATATGTATTTTTCTTGTTATGGGAGACCTCTTTTTTTCCCCCACCCTGATATCAAGAAGGAAAGTGCAATACTTGTAGGTTAAACAAATTTATAACTATCAGCTTTTATGATATATTCATTTTCCAAACAATGCATAAGCATTTTCTCACTCTTAAACATGGTCCATCTTACAGCATGCGTACAGTTTGGGTTCTTTTGATTTGTCAGTGATTAGAGAACTGTTAGGTGAATCCGCTGGTTAACTTAATGTCAGCAGGGAAAAAATGAAGCAACTGTAAAATATGAACAGTAATCCTGGTTGCAGTTAGATCACTGGGAGTAACATTCAATCATTGAAAGTGCAGGGCTTCATGAAGTAGTTAAAATGATCCTTTGCTTATCAGCAAAAATTACTTGCATGCTTAGCTGTGACAGAAGTGAAATACATCCAGGCATACATACAAATTGTTCATTGGCTTTACGACTGAATGCTACAGTTTGGGGATTTTCATTTATGACACCTTTAGCATAACAATTCCTAGCTATTGGCTGAAAAAGGATGCTCTGCATTCAAAATACATGCTATAGTATGTCACTCTCTACAAATATACAGTACACAAACTTCTTCGTTTTGTGCTGATGTTGGCAACTTGGATACAGGAAATTGCAAACTGAATGGTTGGCATGCAGCTTCTGGTTTTTTTACTCACTACTGCTTTTATTCTCCATCCTTGCACTTGAAACAAACATTCATTTAACTGCTCTACTTTGCTACTTTGTTCTCCAGGGGAAAAACTGGAGGATGGTACTCTTGCAAAGGATGATTTTAGTGTTTGTTTTGTTTTTTTAAGCTATGCCTCCATGCTAACTAACTTTCTGGCTTGTAGTGAAGAAAACTGTTCTGTGTACAAGTTTGAATTAAGGGTGCAGAATTTTAACACTAAGAAATTGTCATACGTGGCATTGCTAGAGATGTAATTAACCTCTTGCCTCTCGAAGGTATCAGTAAGACAGCGCTTTTAAACAAGACGACTAATATTTCTATCCCCTGCAGTCTCAGTAATGACAGGGAAGCACAGCAGTCAAAGCACCAGCATGGACCATTGTTAAAGCCCATCATGGTTCTTAATTACTTAGGAAGGTAGTAACGCTGAAATAACCAGCTGATGCCTGTGCTCCTGGCTTAGCTGTTGCTTAAGCTACCGAGCGGCGGTCGCACTTCTTGGTTGTGGTGTTACCATGCATGCCTGGGTTATAGAACGGATGAGGTGGATGCAAAAAGCTGAATGTGAAACATCCTGAGCAAGGGAGAAGAAAATGGGCACAAAGGCAAATGGAATAAAAAACACTTACTAGTACTTAACTTGTGACTTTGTACTAGGTTTTTTTATTAATCAGGTAACAGGAATCATGAGTTGTGTTTTTCGGGGTGCAGTAACTACACAAAATCCACTATTGTCTGGGGGCATAAATGAGCCAAAGCTGCAGATACTCAGATATTGAATGTGTAGATGTAATGCCATGCAATGTAGCCTTACGGTTACGATTTAGAGCACTGTAAGTCTCTGGTTCCAAATTTTTTGTATGTAGATGGGTTTTTTCCTTGTGGCTTACTACAATCCAAAATTAGGGTTTAGTTTACTATTCAGCCTTGTAATTATAAGTGTTTAAAATCGATCTGAATTACAACAAGGTGCAAGTTGATGGCTGAATCTTCCTATGGCAGCATGGAAGGGCTGGAAATATAAAAGATGGTAATGGTAATAGATAACAGATAGCATGAAGCGCTTCCTGTTCTTCTAACACACCTGTGTAGTAAGTGTATCTATTTTGTATTATTTCAGACTACTCTGGAAATGTTTCTGAATACTGTTCCTAGGATATTATTTTGAGAATTGTTAAACATTTTATTAAAACACTTGGTCAGATTTAAAAATGTGTTGGTCCTTAAAGCTTCATTAGTTAAGAATGTGTGTTTTTTTTCTTATATACTTCTTAAATGTTATTTCTGAAAAGGGGAAGAAAACAGACTCTTAAAATTATCCAAGTCTTTACCCTTTTCAGTCTGGATTATCCAGAAACTGCTGTAACTATGGGCACTCCAGACTTTAAAGGGTTCCTTCTTTTTTCTTTAAGGACTCTGCATCAACTGATGATATGTGGTAAAACTGCTCATCTAGCTGTGGAGTTCACGTTTCATCCTTCAAATGAAAGTGCAGCCCAACCTCAGTTACCCTTCTTAACATCCATCTTCAACCTTAATTAAAGAAGGGAATATGATGTGTTGGTGAGAGTGACTACAGCAGAAAACTACAGCAGTACAACGTCTAGCCCAGGAACTGATCCTTTTTTGTAAAACAGACTTCTGTAAACGTGATTTCAAACCATAATACATGTTGTAAATCAGACTCCAGCAATTTATGTTGTATGATTTTTGTTTTTGTAAAGTGCAATTGTCTTTGTACAAAATGCTCATATTTAATTATGAACTGCTTTAAATCACTATAAAGGTTAGAAGAAATGTTTGGCTTGTGTGATGCAACAATATATATCCCTTTAAATTCATGTTGTGGTTTTGGATTGCAAGGAGCAGCAGCCTAGCCAGCTAGGTGTTCGAGAGGTGCACAAAACTAAAGATAACTTCGTTTTATATGGAAGCTGAATTTGTGGGCAATTTATCAGAAATGACAGTGTGTGAATTTGCTTGGCAATGGAAAAGTGACAGAGTAGTGCACATTCTTCTGCAAACGTATCTCTGAGGCCACTCCTGCTCTCACATGGAGCTAAAGGGGAGTTCTGATTTTGACTTCAGTGGGAGTTGAATCATGCCCTATTAATAGTATCATGTGTTCATTCGCATACGAACCTTGGGATTAGAATGCCTTGATTCTTTGCACCTCTTTTTTCATTAACCCTTACCTGAAATGACTAATCACTGAGCATGAGCAGGCAACTTCCTACATGTGGTAGGAGTCTGCAGCATTTTTACAATCCTGATTGGCTGGGTCTGCTGCTGTTCCAAGTAAAATACTCTGAATTCCATTTTATCAATAAAGCTTGGTTTAACAAACAAGAAATTTATCCATAAATGTGTAATTCCTTTTTTCCTGCCTTTTAAAATGTCAGTGCCATTGTAAATGGTTTTTTACATGTGGAAAAATATTTTTATTAATTGGTAGCCCATTTTTAAAATGGGAGGAATTTTGATTATTTCCCAAGACATAGCCATATGCTAGAGGATGAAGTGGGAGTAATCTGTTACGCTGTTTTTTACAAGTGTGGGTTTCTTCAGGCTTTTTGGTTTTCCTCCCCACTGAAGATGTGCATTGGTTTGAATTTGCCTACCGTTTGATAAAAATACGTTTGTCAAAGCCTGACAATCTTTAACATTTTATGGTGTGTGTTTTTAATTAACCCACTTAGGATGAGAGACTAGTGGTTAAACAGTACTTGTGATTTGAAATATAGCATGTTGACAATATTTAACTGTTCGTTGTTTAAAATTCTAATTTAAATTTTTGAAAGATAATAAACTAATTTGATTTAAGCTTAGCTTTCTCCCATTGAACATACAAAATTAAGTTTTCAAGTCAGTCGTGTTTGCAAAACTACTGTTTTGTGCACCTTGTATTGTCTTTTTTGGTTGAGAATATTGTATTTAATATGTAGTTCACTTTATTCATTTAGTAGGCAGATTCCCCAAATGGAAAATCAGTAAAACAAGTAGATTGTAACATTTACTGCAGTTAAACAGAATCAAAACTTGGTGTATAATTACTTTTTGATAGGAAAATGTAGTACGATGCATTTTGCTATATTTGTCTTTCCCTAACTTTGAAATATACATATTTGTATATATAGCCTTAAAACTAATGCAGAGTTAGGGAACTCTGAACAGTGAAAAAGTAACTTATAGTGTCTTGGAACTAAGTATAGTATATACCAGCAAACTTTTCTTTTATCCCTCTTGTCTATGTGGGGTGCTTAACGTAACTTCATTGTATTCGGTTTGTAATCTGTTCAAGCATGAATGAAGAAAACATAAGCACTATTTGTATTTATAAATTTATAGCAATTTTTGCTTAAAGAACCAATTCCTTACCTACCTATGAATAAATGCTTAAAATGTCTAATTTTGTTGTAGAGTGCAAAACTATAATAATGTTAAGTTATAGCTTCACTGGCACCTAATTAACAAGCATATTTAATACATGGCGTATTAGTACAAAAAGCTAAACTTAATTTAGGACTAGGCAGATAAAGTGTTCTGTCCTCTTTTTCATGTAGACTAAAGTTTAGTTTTGGAAACTACAAAACCTGGAACTGGACTGTGGAAAGTTTGAGTTAAAACTTTAAAAATCGCAAGCAAAACTGGTGTGGAAAGCCATACTTCAAACTATTAATCGCTTAAACTCTCAGTGACAAATGCTATATTTGAAGCCTCTTCTTATGAGGCCTCCTAAAGATTGTAAAGAAAATTCTTCTGCTATTGCTACAAGCGCTGTAACTAGGTTTGAGGGTAGGAGAAGAAAGGCTGTTTCAGTTCTTTCTTCTGCTTATGTTCAGTGTTTTGATGAGGTCAGAGCACTGAATCTATTATGTATGCATAAACACTGCCATTTTAGATACAGATTTTGATGACAAAATATATGAATTAAGTATATAACGCATCCTAGAAAAGAGACAAGCTGTACTTTTCACTGCTCTGAAAAGAAAAAGGCACTTTTGCACCTTTGTGCATCTCCTTCTTGCACCAGAAACTTTTTTTTAAATGCTAAAAACATTAGCACCTCAGGGGCAAGGCAGCAATTTTTTTGAAGTGTTGTGTGCTATTTATTTCCCTCTTGGAAAAAGATTCCTGTGTGACAAAAATGAAAAATGTGTGATGTTAAAAGATGTATTTTTAAATACATGTTCAAATAGGATGGTCCCAATTTGCTTGTTTTTTTAAAAGGAAATGATATTTGTAAAGCTCCTTTGGTTCATATGCCATGCAAGTTTGTTTTCCTTTTACATTTGACAGCTTCACTGGTTTCAGTTTCTGTGAGTTTTGTTACAGTCAGATTAAATGTTTCACTGATCATTCTGGGAAAATACCTGTACTGCTTTATAGACAACTGTTCAAATTGTTCTCACTAATTCAGCATTGAAATGTGCTCAAGACAGAAGCTCTTAAAATGTATTTAAAAAAAAACAATGTTGGATTAACTAAATGTAATTACATTAAGTATGGATCTAGATTTGCCAGGCTTCGTAAGTCCTTTGTAGCAGCAGGGTCCCATTACGCGTG
The DNA here is from genome assembly GCF_036417845.1 of Apteryx mantelli. NCBI lineage: Eukaryota > Metazoa > Chordata > Aves > Apterygiformes > Apterygidae > Apteryx > Apteryx mantelli. The sequence continues at coordinate 83,679,147 of NC_089981.1, read as the reverse complement.
GTGGGGCAGAAGTACGCCTGCACCACGCAGGTTACAAAGGCAGGGCCTTTGGGTTGGCTTGCTCTTACCTAGTCAGGCAACACCACTACAAAGAGCTTGGTGCTTGGCCATCGTTCGTTTTGATCTTCCAGCAGAAGTCAGAAATGGGGAGAGAAACTTCATCTGCTTGTCTTTAAATTGTGCTGAATTGTGGTAATCCTGGGATGTGTCATACCAGCAAGATGCCTGAAGAATATTAACCAGCAGATGAGTAATTATAGCACTTTAGTGCAATAGTTCATGCAGGTTCCAAAGTTAATCCTTTAAAAATGTGCTTAAAATATTGACCCTTACCAAATGTCCTTTAGATTGTTTACTGCAAGGCTGGTAGCCTCCCAACTATATAGGCTAAAACCTGAGCCATTTCACTCAGTTCAAGAATTGCAGACTTAACTGTTCCCTAATTTTGTTAGATTACTGTTTTTTTCATTGCAACTAATTCCCTGATGAGAATCTCATCTTAATTTGTTACACTGGGATAGGATAGACTCTCTATTGCATTGCATTTTTTAATAATTTATGAACTAAGGATACTGTTTCATGGTCAATTTATATAAAGCCTGAACTGTTGCTATAAGTCTTCTCCCACTGCCCCTTTTGTGCCTGCAGTAGTGCTTGGGTGGCCATGAAGTTAAGAACAACAAATCTACTGTTTAGCTGGATAAACTGATAATCCGGCTACCTAACACCAGTACCAGGGCAAGATACAGGGTGGGAAGACAGCTCTGGGAGCCCGGGAAGGGTTGTACTGCCCCTTTGGCCGCAGTCTGGGAAACCACCCCCTGAACTCAGATGATTGATTGACCTGTGTAGGGAGCATCAATGCCTTTGCTTGCACATCTTTCTCCGCGGTAGACTTCAGACAAACATTTTGCTCTGGTAAATGTTATTTTTCTTAAAACTGGCATCGTGAAATTTTGGTTTTAATGTATTATATAGGAGTTCCATGCTGACAAACTTACTTTTTGTTAGCTCTTGACAGATGTATGTAGTTCTGTCCTAAGACATGGACAGTATAGCTGCCATGATTAGGTTAGTGAAATGGTTGGTTTAGTTTACCTCATTCCATCATGCATCAGGATTTCAACATAAGATGTTCATCCTAATCTCTACTTGCCACCTTCTTGAATTTTTATGCACACTTGACTGGATATATTTAAATTTCTTGATATTTAAACCTGGCATGTCTGTAATCAGCTAACCATTAGTAAAATGTTACCCTTCATTTGACAAATACAGTATTTAATAAACTGATGTACCTTAGGTTAAGAAGCGGTAAAATGTGTAGAGCTGTACCTGACAGTTTCCTGTAGAAAATGGAATTATTCTGTGCCAAGCTTCATTAGGTGTAAAAATGATATTTTCTAGGTAACGAGCATAACTCCTTGTCCCTGCAGCTACAGGTGTCTGAGATGATCATAGCTTGAGCCTTTACATACCAATACAGGTGTGTGAAGCCTCTGGCTGGATAGAGGTTTAACTCTTTAATTGGTAAAAAGAGGCCCCATGCGTGTGAATTTCCAGGATGCTGTAGTACATGAAACGAATGCTATTTTGGCTGTGAACCACAAAACCAATGTAAAAACTGAGCAAAATTTGAAAGTAAAATCTGGGCAAGTCCCTTTTGCTGACCAACCTATGGAATATTGCTCAAAGCATCTGCTCTTGTGGTGAGCTCTCCCTGAACTGTCCTGTGCGAAGTCCACCCCACCGGTCTCTGCAGACTCAGGCCTGCACCTTCTGAAGCTCTTTGCAGCCCACAGTATACTAAGTTTTTATTGCTTTGTAAAAGAGAGACCAGTAACGTGGGCCATGGCGTTTGTTCACAGAAATTCAAGAAGTTGCAGGAAAACTGTTAAAAACTTTTCTTTACATTCATGGACCGCTACATCCTTTCAACTAGAGAAGGAACATACAGCATGCTAAAAGTCAAATTTACATATTCTCCCATTGAAAACTTCCAGAAAACCCTCCAGATGTTTCTACTATTTTAATATGTGAAAAAATTGTCAGAAGCTATAATCTCCTGATAGTGTCTAAGTTGTTGACTTAGTGAACTAGGTTTCATGCATATTCCTGTTTGGGTTTTTTTGCTTGTTTTATCTGAGGTTCCTTTTAACTAGCTTTAAAGCATTTTTCCCTCGTGTTGACACTATGCTAAGGTCCTTGCTTCCAAGCTACAAGACTAGAGTGATGATGGTGTCCAAGGAAATTGGGTTTGGGGGTGAGGCTTGCTTTAAATAGGATTGAAAAACCCTAGCCTTTGCGATCACAAAATTTGGGAAAGTGGGCTTAATTTTAAAAATGCCTTTTACTGGATTAATGAAATAATTCTATCCTGAAAGATTCAAAACTTCAGTAGAGGTGGGATGATAGGTCAGATTTCTAGAGTATTTATTGTTTTACGTATAGCCAGATTCTCACATTTAACTCATTTTGATTACTGCCTGAATGCTTTTTAAAATATCACTAGACATCTACATATTTTTTTTAAATAAAACCAACGGTGCTTACTATTGTGTAACCAGTAATTTATCTGCAACAGTGAGTGTTATGTCAGGTAGTAGCATTTTCCTTTAAGAATACTACCTCTGCAGTTCTCAAGTCGCTTGATGACATTGAGCCAAAACTGAAATTAATTTTTGCTTCCATTAGTTGTATAGCTCTGAAGACCTGGTGGGAGCATGGGGTTTTTTACAGCTAAAATAGACAGGACCCTCAATACATATTGCGAGGAAGCCTCCAGAGTGAAGGAGGAGACATTGTTTCTTTTGAGAAGCCATATCTTTGTAAAGAAAATTGATAAAACTGAGCCTGGCAAGTCACAAAACATGATCTTACTTATGTCAACTTACTTACTTATGCCTGTAGATTGAGGTCTTCAGGGTTTAATTTCACTTGTATTGCTGAATTCAACTCAATTTGAGCAATGGAAATATGAGTAGCCAATTTCATTTTTCCCTGTTGGGATTTTGGGCCAGAACGCAATATTTGTGCTCAAACTAGAGGAGAAAATTTAAGAAAAATGATCTTGAGAAACTCAGGCATGTATTTAACTTCACATCTTACTGAAGTTGATGGAGCTTCACTCACAATATATAAAGTTTGCACATGTATAGTTGGAGATTTACCTGTCCTATTTTTGTTGGAATTAGAGAGACGTAATCTACTCAGTTTCGGTTTTGAAAAAGACTTTCTGGGCGGCTAAAGGGGAGGAAGGTGGTAATGTTAAAGCAAAATGTTAGCTTAATGGAAAATAACAATTTCCTAATTCTTTAAGTATGTAAGTTGGCATTATTTTTATTTGAAAACGTTAAACACAATTTACGAATTTCATTCTTTCATGTGGTGCTTTTAACCTTAACAAATAAATACAAAGATGGAGCCCCAAATAAGTTGCCTGGGATGGGGAAGTAATGCGGCCCTAAAACTCTAGGAATAATGTGCTGAATTTACATAGCATTATTTCCATGTCCAGTCATGGACCTATTGCAAAGGCCTGTATTGGTATCTTTAGGAGAACTTTTACTCTTGTTGAGTATTTGATGCTACGCTGTCAAGTCTGCTGCAATTTGAAACTTCCAGACTTTTAAATTGGAAACTGGGCATTACACAGTAGAGTCCCTGGTACCTGAAATGCTGCGATACCCGTTACCACGCGTTCTGCGGGCTAATGCCGTGTAACCATTTAATGCTGGAAGCTGGCATTTCCTAGCGTACGTTTCATTGCTGGTATTGCGGTTCACCATAACCTTGAGTACCAAGAGTTAAGTTGTATTTATTAACTAGATCTAACTCTTTGGTGCCAGGAATCTAGTTTTTAGGGTAAGTGCTAAATTGTGCAAATGTTTATGTCAAGTAGTGCCAGATAGGTCAATGGAAAACTAAACCACCAATGAGAAAGGGTTAATAAGAAACAAAAGCCTAAATTCTCTTAGCCAGGGAATACTGGATATTTGAATAGTGTGAAGTCGGGTGCGATTTCCAGAACTGGCTGCTTTATAAATCTTTCAAAGCAGAGATTTTGGGTTTTAGCATCTGTCTTGTTACTAAGACCATGTACAAACATGCTGAATTAGAGAGTTGTCATCTGTCTCCTCACAGAATTGACTCCAAGTCGTATCATCAAACAAATCTCATTTGTAGTGACATGCTGTGCCTGTCTTTTTAGAAAACTCATGACCTCTTTATACCTATTTTGTGGAAAGTGTAACTTTTTCATTGATGACCTGTATAAATGTGTGTTACGAATGGAGAGATTTAAGCTGGAAAAGCATGTTTGCAGAATACACGGCTTCATTATGGAATTTATAAATTTAACAGAGTAATATACAAGAGCATAACTATTTTCCTTAAGTAGAATGTATAACAATATATAATAAATTATTCTCCACGTAGTTCACCCCCTCTTTACAGTTTTACACAATTCAAACTGTGTGTTTACAGAAAGTTCAATAAATGTATATTTTGTACTATGTACAGATTCCTGGTCCCAAAGAAAATGTGTGAACTTAGTTTCTAACTTAACTTTTGAGATTGTACTTTTTTTTGGTTTGGAATCAGTTGAACAAACTGCGTTATGCCTGTTGATGGTGGAGGCTTGCATTGGAGTAAGTGGGAATTGGGAATATTTCTAATCTACAGAAGTGATTCCACTAAATAAAACAGGCATTACATCACGTTGTGTGTATTTGAGTGGTATGCTATAAACCATTTTCACATCTACTGTTTTATCGTCACTAAATTACAAACTCTATATCGGACCTCATTCAGCTTTCCAGTTCAAGCTCGCTTTATTAAAATGGCATATTGAGTGCTTATTTTGCTCATAGGTTAGTCATAGTAGTAGAAATCCCCCTCTTACTGGTTTTCACCTGATGTGCTGAAAATCCAGGACGAAGCGGTATGCGCCTGGCTACAGCTGCGGCGTTCCCAAAGCCAGCCTGGCCTGGGGTTTTCAAGAAAATTAGTGATTAGGATGCCCAATTTTGGGAAATTTCAGAGTCACACAGGAGCAAAATATATCTTCTGTCCTGATTCAATACTTTAAAAGACAGGACTGGCTTTTATAGTATAGTGTGTAGAATTTAAGGATGACAAAGTATTAAATAAGTCTTTATGCTGGTTTTAGCCTTTATGATAGACAGAGCTGGTAGAATTCTGACATTTACAGTACAAATTCACCCAGCTGAGGGGGAGGGAGGATATTCTGTTACACCTGTTGACTGGAGCAAATTGGTCTTCTAAAGATTCAGCCCAGTCCCCTTAGGGATTAAAAACTGAAACTACTGAGTAGCAAAATGAGGGAATATTTTCTGTGGGTTAATAAAATTAAATTGCTATGTGCTGAGGAATACACGAATGACTGTTAACCTTGGTTTACACTTCATGTGGAGCAAACATGGGAAACAAAATATATCCCTTGGTTTTCTAGCTCAAAGCTTATAACAAGAATGTTTTATCCCCTCTATTTGGAAATTTATGTTTTAGTGTTTTTGTCCTCAAACCTGAAGAATAATACATCCGTGATTAGCACTATTGGTTCATTTTATTTTTTTTTAATGCTTGACATGTAGTAATAAATTTGAATGCCATCCCAGGTGTTTTGATGGAAGCATTCAGCTAACTTAAGATGTTCATTGTGGCCAAATTCAATTGGACAGCCTTTCATGTGGGCTAATTTAAGAGAGGTATGATACTCGAGTCATTTAACTTTGTTTTCAATTCTGGATTTTAGCAGTTTTAAAGAACATAATAGATCAATCCAGTGCAATGATATTCTGAAGGAATGAAAGTGAATTTGCCAGAGAAGTGAAAAATGTTGTTTACAGTTAGTGATACAAATAATTAAGACTACTGTCTCTGCAAACATGCATACACCAGAGAGTCTCTGTGAGTAGAGTGAGCTCAGTATATGACTCTCATCTGTGAGCTTGCAGAACTGGGAGTTCCATCAGTATGACTAGAATTCGTATATTGATCAAGTTAATTTGTAATAAAATCATCAATTTTACTGCAAACTTTGCAATATTTTTACTAGAAATAGAACTTACAGTTGTCTCCAACCTTTCAAAGATCCTACTTATCCTACTTATGAGTCACAGCTGTTGTGGGAAAGATGTATTTTCTTTCCCCATCAGCAACATTTTCTGGTGTTCATCCTCTACTTCAAGAACAGATTCGCTGGGCAGGTTTTTCATTCTATTAAACAGGACTCAAAATTTGCTATGACCTACTTGTCTTTAATTCAAAATTTGCCAAATACACATTTAAACCGGTGAGTTTTCTTTGTATGGTAGAGGGAATATGAGTTAAGCGTAAGTAGCTCTATGTGTTTTCTTGCTTTTAACTCTACTCCTCAGTGTAGTAGAAGTGTCCGTGCCCTGTGCAGCTCATTCTCTTTAGGAAGTGTCATCTTGCCAAAGCTGCGTCATGGCTCTTCCCCTTTACTCTGAGATAGTATCACAGAGTTTGCTGCTGGCTCATGAATACCAAGTATAACTTCGTGAGAACAGTTACCTTCCTCTGACATTTGAATACTGTCCCATAAACTATAAAAAGATGTAGGATGAAACAGCTGTGTACAATTTATTTCAACAAAATAAGGTATGTGACAAACATGCAACAGAAGGCATTTAAGGAAACAAAATCTTTTTGGGGGCTGTTTTTAAAATAACCTGTGGTATCCCTAACCTAAGATCTAGACAGTAGAAATAGGATTCATTCTCACCAAGGTTATACTTGCTTTGATTCTTCTTCCCTAACCATCTCTTTTTGGCCTAAAACTTCTGGAGTATTCTGTAAAAGTCTACAAATTCGCTAAGTATTATTGTATCCCCTCTTGGCTTTTCTGGGTGCATTTTCTACTTTTTTTATATATTAGGAGTAGTTTGTGCTTTCTTGCTACAACACCTGGTCTAACAGAGTTACTGCTAAAAAGCTAAAATCTTTCTGTTGGCTTTACCGGCAGCCAGTTCATGCTGTAATGTGAATACCTTGTCTCAGCTTATCTGACAGCACTTAGACATTTTCTCCATTTCCACTCAGCAGGTCTCGTGCTGGCAAAGTCCTACAGCGTATGATGAGCATTAAGTCCCAGCTGAAGCCACTGAGATTCTCATGTGCTTAAAAGTAAACTCTTTCATATGTCTTTGTGGCACTGAACCCACAGTTCATTTCCTCTACTGTTGCTATCAGTCTTTATAAAAGAAGAAACAAAGCAAAACGCAGTGGTACAGACTACATGGGCTGAGGCAAAGAAAATTAACGGAGCTACTTTTGACCTTTTTCGTTTTTGACTAAATCTTCAGTATTGCTCAATTTCGAAAGGTTTTGCCCTGCTGCCTGGAATATGTGTTTAGGCTACAGAACTGCTGCTGGTTTATCACATTCTCCTTTTTTAGGAACGTAGGCTTTCAAACAATGTCATGCCTGTGTCCCGATTCTGTAAGTTTTTTAGAAGTAGGAGGCTCAAACCTTATTCCCAGTTCCTTCACCTCTCTCTCTTTAAAAAAGGTTTTAGTAAGATGTTTAGCATAAATATCTTGTCAGTCTTTCAAGCACTGATAGAAAGAGCAGACCCAATACATGTCTATGAACCAAGTTCTCCTGCTCTAGTGAGGGTAACTGAAACAGCTGTAGGAGACAGTTTCCTCAGTTGTAACAGGGTAGGACTGATCTTTTTGTGTCTGCAGGAGCATCATGAATCTTAATACGTATACGGTTACTAGATAATGCAAAATGCCCACATGGCAGATAAAGTCCAGCTGTTTCTTTTGCTCTCAAAATCACACTCCCTGGTTCTCTCCTGTGTTAGGAACCTCTGCTCAGAGGGAGCAAAATGCTTCATTCTCATGCTTTGGTTGTGGCATATTCTTTCTAAACAGAGCAGCTCTAACTGGACAGTATTTACAAATCCTGAGGTGTGCGAGCTGAAGTGCAGAACAGGAAACATTGGCAATTTTATCTACCAGATGAAACCAGCCCCGTTTCACCACTCCTCATTCTCCTGTGCTTCTAGCTAGAGAAAACCTTAAGACAAAGGCGCTGGGCAGCCCAGCCCTCTAGGCCAGCTGTCTCTTTTGACATATATTTCATTAGGCAGTTGTGGTTCCTGAATTACACACGTTCTTTGTCTATTACGTTGTGACCCCTAGCACAGCTGGTGATGGTTGGGGTTTTTTTTCAAAGGGGAGGAGGAAGGACAGGAGCCATCTATTTTGATCTCATGGAAATCAAATCTTTATGGAAAGAAAACCAGTGTTCTGCACGTGTGTGCCTGGTCTGAGGAAGAACGGCTGCAAGGGGCTATTGCTCCTCTTGCTAGGCACAGTGAGGGTCTTGGGCCAGAAGACCTTACGATTATTAGCTCAGAGAAGATGTAGCTGTTTTCCTTTGGGTATGCATAGATAGGGTCATTGACTCCATTCAGCTGAAGGCTTTCTATAATCGATTTTCCAAACAGGCTGAGGTCGTTGCGTTCTGTGCCCTAAGGCATCCCAAGGATTTGTATATTGGGTGCTTTGACCTGATTCTTTTCTCCCCCTCTCTCCTGACATCCTGAGGTAGATCTGCTCTGCTTTGTTGTCCTTTGTAAGCATCTGGGGGTAGAGCAGTGGAAATTTGATTTGATTTTTTAATTAATTCATAGAAGTCAACACATAGAATCTGCTTTTGTCCTTCCACCACCCAACCTTTGGTGTCATTGACCCGAATTACAGTCCTGATGGGGCCTTTGCGTGATGTGCTCAAACTGCTTGGACCTGTTCTGGCAGCACGTTCACAGAAATGTTTCTGAAGCCACAAGACCAGACCATGGGTTTCTGAGAGTTAAAGAAAATAAGTGTTCTGAGTAGTGCTATTTGTTTCTTAGCAAGATAAAGAGCTATATGCATTGCTTTGCATAGATCCCTGCTCGAAGCAAACGAACTGAGCATTCAAGAGGGCTTTCTTGTTCATTACTCTCAGATCAAAATATTTTGTTTTAATTCTATACCTGCACGTGTTAAAATGTTTATACAGATCCACATATATATATGTGGCTGCTGCTTTACAGTCAAACATAAATGGAAGATGCTAAACCAGTGCTCGTCACAGTGGAAATTCTATTTAGAAACAAAAGGGATTTCACAGAAATTAAGAATAGGGGAAAATTGCAGTGAAAAGAGCCTTAGAACAGGAAAAGATGAGACAAGTTAATTCTCTGGATTAAATGTTACTTGGTTAGATCAATATTTGCACATATTGCATAATATTGATTAACATTTGATAAAAGTATGAAAATGGGACAACTACTTTTTAAAATACTCAGTTTGGCAAACCAGTTTATTCACGTATAAATGTCAAATGTGGTCTGTGTTTAAATGCAGTCGCTCTGCTGTCAAAAACAGACATGTAAAAAGTCTCAAAACAGTACCAAAGCAAATGCATGCCTACATTCCAGTTTATTTATTTAATTGCCAAAATGCTTTTGAAAACTGTATTAGCAATTCTCTCCACTAGCAAATCATCTATTTTCTTTGCAGAACTGAACAATGGAGAACTGACCTAAATACACACAATTATGCAGGAAAATTTGCTTTGGGGCACAAAATGGAATTGTAGGCAGGGTATGAAAGTTAATTTGAATCTCAGACCAAGTCCCAACGAAGAGTCAAAGGAAACTCCTATATTTCAGGGATTTTTCCAGCGAGCCGTGAATACTGAATTTCCCTGCAGTAATCTCCTTTTTATAAATGCGACCATTGCTTGTAAAATAGGCTGTCACCTACTGAAGTTTTCCTACCCTTTTCCCTCCTATGCTTCAAAAAATTGTCTGTCTGTTCTCAGGGAGAGGTCCTAGGACAGTCTCTTTCTCCTGGTTAGTGGTGAATGCTTGATTTGGGTTGTTGCCACTAAGTCTGGCTACTACAGAGCTGAGCAGCTGAAAATGTGGCCGGTATGAAGACAAGGTCCAGACATCTCATCACCAGCACTGCCTTTTCTCTGCTCTCCTAGTAGAACTTTGGTCAAAAATTTGATGGTCAAATCTCTGCACTTGCTTTCTCTCCCTCTCTGCGGAGAGGACATACTTGCCAGATCCAAACCAAAACAAACCAATACAAAACAATTCCATATAAGAAATGGAAAGAGGCCAAAGCTGTCAGTTCTTCTCAACTGACTATAATGCAGAGTGGGGAAAAAATAACAGAGGAAACAGAAAAGCTAATGAAGAATCAAAAGCTAATGGTCCCGTAATGACCTAGGAATCGATTCTATAGCCTCTGATGAGAAAATAGTTTCTTGCATTTGCAGCATGCTCCAAAGTCAGGATGCTGCAGTATGGTACTCCTACACCAATGCCCTGCAATGGTTCTTACTAAGCAAAAGCCTTCGTCTAGGTGTGTCAAAGCCATTGCAAGGGGAGTATGTCCCTAATGCTGCTCTCCAGCTGCAAAACAGCACTTCCTCTTCTGGAAGTGTAAGCAAGTCAAAAAGTGAGAGGTGCTTAGCTGAGGTGGTGAGGTGGGACATACCGACATGCTCTTTTCATGTCTCAGTCCCAAGTCACAGTTTCCAGTGAACCTGAAAACTCCAAAAATGCTGCAGTGCAGCCTCACACCCATTTCTGCACTGGTCCCTTCAGCAGCTAGGGGTGAGAAAAAACCTCTAAGGGTGGTTGTAGGGTGACCTGGGGAAAGCATGGAGAAACAGGCAAGCAGAAGCTTGGTGATGGCTTAAGCATTGAATAGAACCCTTATCCCACTGGTGGGCCAATTTCCAACAGCCTTTGGGATCAAGTACAATGATTTGCAGAAAGCAGAATTTATTACTTTTTTATACTATTCTTTACCAATTTAAAATAACTTGTCTATGGCAGAAATATCTGCTACATCAAACAGCTGGGATTGGTATTTCAAATGCCTTAGAAGGGAAACGTCCCTCAAGAAACCTGTTTTCTGAAAAGCTTTGAGTTATAGTAAGTACCACAGAGAAATGACAGTGTTCCTGGATCTCACTTGCTAACGCCAGTCTCAGTGAGTGTGCAGATGGTCCTGGGCTTGTCCAGGTGTCCTGGCAGCTGTACAGGCAGGTTTACTGGGAAAAGGAGTGGAGGTCAGGAAGGAGGGACAGATCTCCATTTGCTCCAGAGGGGAGCCAAACTTCTCCCATATAACAGGCTGCATCTTGGGGCTGTGCCTTGCTCCTGCCTTACTTTCTTTAGGAATTAATATGCTCGACCCCACTGATCTGTTACAGTTCATACAGATGAAGGATATAAAAGCCAAGTGATGTAATGTCTCCATTTGAAACGTCTGCCCACTTCCTCCTCCACCCTGCAGAGTCAGAGGAAGCCACGAAAAAAGGCTCAAGGACATTCCTTCTGCCTCTGTCTGATTTCTCCCTTGATAAGGCTCTGACCAATGTTGCTTCAATTAATTTGTTTCCTTTTAAAGCACATGCTTCAGGGCACTTCAAAAGCGGGATACCCAAATCTTTGGCAGATCAGCATGAGTCAGAAGCACCTGCAGGAAGAGCAGAAAGGTGTCTCCTTAGCATATTTTACAAGCAAGCAATGGGCACGCTCATCTCAGAAGGAGCAGCGCCCTAACAGTGATACCTCAGACAACATAAGGGGTTTTAGCAGAAGGCTGTGCTGGTTTTAGCAAAGTCACGTGCTGGTGTAGTCAGCAGCATGTAACTCTCTGAAGTCTCTTGCAAAGCTGCTGCTTTAGGGATTTTCAGAGGAAGCCACTTGTGCACTGCTGCCCTCCCCTGAATTTTCTTTGTGCATTTGGCAACGGATTAGAAAGGAAAAGAAAAAACACAAAAATATATAGAGGCAGTGTTCCACTGAAGCGTTTTTTACCATTTAGCTGTTGAGTGGGCCATGTCCCTTTAAATCCAATGCCTTTGACTAAGAGGAGTGACATTTCCAAAGGAAAGAGTTCTCTGACTACCTCAGCCGACTTCCCGTCCCGGTCTCCCCAGCCCTCTGACACACGCTCTGTCCTTGAGCCCCAGAAACACACCCTGACCCTTCCTTTCTCTGCTGAGGATCTCTGTTACAGTGATGCCAGTAAGACCAAATCAGATTTTACACCTCCTCCTGCGGGAGAGATGCCAAGAGCACTCTGCTAATACAGAGTTGCCACTAGTGCAAGGTCCCCAACACTCCTACCAGCCTAAGACAGAGTACCCCATACTCTGGAGTTAACCTTTCAGGGTGCAAAGCATGGGGCGAAGGTCCACCTAAGCAGCTTGACTGACAGGATTAAGACTCAATGAAAGAAGAAAGGGATGTAAAGGAGAACATAAGGAAGCCCCAAAGCACAGGTATAAGTTCAAGGGTGTGAATGATCTTATCCTGCAGGACCTGTAGAAGAAGGGTTCATTAGGATGGATGGTGTTGCTGGAATGGGAGAATCACTTGGTGCGTTAGAGACAACCTGGAGGAAAAGACAGAGAGACCAGGCGTGACACTGTGAATTACACCCCCAAAAGCCACTGAGTGAGCTAGATGTTCTCACTGAAGGTCAGGTGAGTGCCTACGTCATGGTGACAGCGGGTCTTCAGTGCTTTTGAGAAAGTTACTGAGTAGGCATGGGCGGGAGTCCACGGGGAGGCAGAGGGCACTCAGCTCACAGCTAGATCAAGGCAGGGTTGCAAAGAGTTCCTCGTTGGTCACGGTGGGGCTTGAAGTGTAATGCCAGGGGAGGAAGGCTGCAGAGTTGTGCTCCATGCAAGAGCTGGAGGTGAAGAAAGGCTGCAGCACAAAAACATTAGGAAATATGTATGATGGTCATGAGACAGAATCACAGAAGAGTTGAGGTTGGAAGGGACCTCTGGAGATTGTCTAGTCCAGGCCCCTCTCCCCAGCCGCTCAAAACGGGGTCAACTGCAGCAGGTTGCTCAGGGCCGTGACCAGTCAGGTTTTGAGTATCTCCAAGGATGGAGACTGCACAACCTCTTTGTGCAACCTGTTCCAGTGTTCGAACACCCTCACAGTAAAAAAGTTCTTTCTCATATTTAAATGGGAAACCTCCTGATCGGAGGTCAGACTAGGAGCAGGGCACTGACATTTTTAAAAGGGAAAATTTGGGCAGGATCACAAGAAAGCATTGCCAGACTGTGCTGCATATGCATTAGGAAGCAGAATTGCTTCTGAAAGGAAGGGACTGGGGCTCCCACTGCCTGCGCTCCATCTGTGTGGTCTGTGACCTCGTCATTTTTCCGGGAGGGAAAGACAGGACACTGATCGGGACTGGTGAAGGGGGTTGTGCTGCAAGCATCCTCTCGTGCGGTGCCATGGGTGCTACAAAATCTAGGGCTAACAAGGGGGAAGCAATTAGATTCCCTTCGTCCCCCTGGTTTATCCATGCCTGAGCTTGCTATGCCATCAAACCAAACCAAAGGACAGGAGCTGCAAACTGAAGCAATCCCACTCCTCGCTTTCCCCTTGTTATCGCTGTCGCTGTTTATTTGTTTTACAGCCGTGCCTAGGGGCACGGAGCAGGCCAGGCCAGGGACGATTGCTGGCCACACACAAAGGGACAGGTCCTGCCCCGTGTGGATGCAACAGGCAAATTCCCGGAGCTTCCGTGAGACAAAGAGCCAGTGCGGCGGCTGCCACGAGACCTGCCTTTTCGCAGCACTTCTCTCACCGCACCTGATCCTCAACGCGCAACCGTCAGCAAAGTTGATGGCAACTCCACGCACAAAAGACCGGACTACGCCGTCTGAATCGAGCGGACTGGAGCAATCTTCTGGGAAGGGACGGGGAAAGGGGGGCGAGCACTACTTGAGTTAAATACCCTCCATCAGCGCTGAGGACCCCGCCGGCTACAATCTTCCATTAATTTAAACTTTAAATAGCGCCGGCAGCATTTAGCGAAAGTAACCGCACAAAGCCCCGTGGTTGTGCACCGCCGTGGGCCGCCGCAGGTGTAGCCGTCTCCCAGCTCACCGCTGCCACGCTCACAGCTTTTATACGACCCAAAGCCTTCTGTCACCGGAGACCCTGCAGTCAGCTCTGTACAGTCACCTGGGGTTGCAGGCAGGGAGCACTAATGCCCTTTGTTCGCCAGGGAAATTCTATTTCCCTTCTCATTGTGCCGCGCTGCTCGTCAACGTAATGTTACACCCAGGGTAGGAGACTTCTACAAAGAAACTTCAGCGAAGGCGGGCAAATTACAATCCTGCCCTCGTGAATGGAGACGTCATAGGAGATGGGCTGAAGCAATGCACCTGGTGTAAATAATTACATGCTTGAAACGGGGAAAATAGGGCTGAAGGCAAGCTAAATGCCAGGTGATTGTTTTGGATAGCAAAGGAAGAACTTTTCATGCAGGAAGAACAAATGCCCTGCTCAGGAGTCTACTGGTGATGGAACGATTAATCTTTTCTCTTTTCTTCCTCATTCTTTCCTTGGGTTTTTTTTTTTTGTTCGTCCTCTGCTCCCTCCCCCTTTTGTTCTCCTTCCCAGATCAACACCTGGAGGTAGGGGCTGTCTTAGGAAAGGAACCCTGCTGTGGCTTATGCCAACCAAGATTGTATTTCAAAGAACCTGAGTCTTCGTTTTTCCCAACTCCCCTTTGATCTGCAAAGGGACCCCCTTTTAAATGATTGAAGCAGGAATCTGAACGCCAGCGATTTTGCTTTATCAGCCGCCTGAGCTGGATTTCTTAGGCCTGCAGCAACTGTGCTGCGCCCAACTAATGTTGTGAGCAATAGTGGTGGTCCTTGACGCACACAGGGATGTGGAATACAGCTGAGCTTACCATGATCAAAGCTTTTTTTTTTGGCAATTCTCTGTGCCTTCTGACACTGCAGGAATCAAACAGGCTCATTTGGGTGAAATATGAAGTACGGAAACGCATCCATTCTTGGGAGAATAACCCTGCACTCTTTCTTTCAAGAAAGAAAGGAGAATAGGATTTGTAGGGCCCTCTGCACAAAACCTGGTGCTCAGTCGTGTTGCGGGTGCACACAGACTCATCCCAAACCCTTGCCGAACTGCCCATCTGCCACACTGCATCCAGGTTGCCATCTACAGCCTCACTGTGATCGACACAGGCAGGTAGAATGATGTACCTGCACTTGTTGCTTCTCCAGTCCTGAGGGTCATCAGTGAGCCACAGCTGTTCCTCTCCAAATGTTATTTTCAATTATACTGGGTGCCACTGGACTGATACGGAAGCTGTTGGCCCTTGGGCAGTCGCGGCCTGACTTGCAATCCTGCCTCTCCAAAAGAGTTGCCATGATGGTGGAGAGCTGTGATGATGCTTCCATGCCTCTTCTAGACATGGTGATGTCGGGGAGAACACCCCGAGGCCAAATACGCGATGCTGAGCTTCACTTCACAGTGTTGGCGCAGGGAAAGGGGCTGGTTAACAAGTCTCCGTGCTAGGGCTCAGGGAAATATGTTGTGTGTTACTGCTCCTCCAGGTGATTTTTTTTTTTGACCCTGAAAGGAACAACATGATAGAACAGGCCTAGATAATGCTAATGACGGGAGGTAACTCAGCCCATTAGCAAGGATTATTTATAACCCCTTAAACCAGAGAAATGTAAATTCTGAAACAAAGATCTTCACTTCCATCCCATCTTCTTTTTGTCAAGTGCCTTGTTTTCCTGGTTTTAATTTAAAATGGTAGAACAATAGTTATTGTACATTTTCCCACTGTGTGATATTTTATTTATCTATTTATCTATTACAGTTCTTCCTTCTCCCTCCCCTACTTCCCCTCTCCCCCAGTGATCACTGTAACTCAAGGGGAAAGAGTCAGGATTCTGGCAAAACCTGTTTCTAAAACAAGTGAAATCCTGCCCCCACTGACACTACTGGCACATTTGCGCTCACTTCATTTGGGCCAGAGTTTCACCAAATACAGAGTTAAAACTGTATTCTTGTTGATTATGTCGGAGCAGGCATTGGTAAAGAAAAGTATTTGGAAGCAAAGAAAAATACAGATACAAAAGACCTAGTGCGCCAGCAGCAGCGCAAGAGCAGGTGTAAGCGAATACGCCCGGCCCCTTTGAAGCTGGAGTCAACAACACCAGCGCAGTTGAACGTTAGCTGATCGGCTGCTCCACCACCCCAGATCTGAAGCCACTTGAAAGAGGCAACGTAGAGATCTTGCCCGATCCTTAACAGAACCCCGTGGTTGCCCTGCTCGTTGTGCCAGACCTACCTTTACGAGGCATGCTTCGAAAAGAGAGCTTTCTAAACAAAAACAAAATCCCTTCCTTGCCTTTTCCTTAAAAACTTTTTATTGCTTTTCATGTTTAGCAAGTCTGGGAGAGCAGAGAGGCTGGTGAAACCTGGACAATTCCACCCTCGCAATATTATTTAGCTCTTGTCATGCTCTGTTTCTTCACGTCGCCATTACTAGTGACTAATGCAGCGACACAGCTCTGAGCACGGCGCTCCCTGGGGCTGGGGATCTCATGTCAGGAGAGTACAGTACAATTCACATCGAGATGGATATGTTAAATTTTTTTACCCTATGCCTTGTCAAAAAAAGCCGATCTGCCTGCTATCGAATGCACTGCGAGCGCCCCCAGCCCATAAAAGCAGTTTTATGTGCTCATTGATACAGAATGGATTGTCACTAAACCTTTCAGGCATTGTCGTCAAGGTCAATAATACTGATCTATTTTAACACAACAGGGGGAAAAAAAGGGGGAATTCTATCAAGAGATGACCTTTAAAGGACCTTGTCCTTTGAGAATCAAAATTAAAAAAAAATGTGCAAAGGATGTTATTTTGTTACCTTTGGGTTTATCTGAACTGGCAGCAATTATACACATTAGCAAGAAAATAGCTCAAGAAATGACTTGGTTAGTAGCAAGATGTTCTAACCAATGAAACATACAGCGCGCTAGTTCGGTGAGTTCACATAAAGACATTTAAGGTACGTTTTTCCAGCTGTGATTTTTAG
The DNA here is from genome assembly GCF_036417845.1 of Apteryx mantelli. NCBI lineage: Eukaryota > Metazoa > Chordata > Aves > Apterygiformes > Apterygidae > Apteryx > Apteryx mantelli. The sequence goes on along the minus strand of NC_089981.1, from coordinate 83,662,186 downwards.
CGACGTACGGCTAGCTTTCTCTTCATGAAGCGCAGAGATCGCACATCCCGCAGCAGTCAGTTAGGGCTGTCCTTGCCCTTCCCTCCCGCTCCTGTGACCCTGCGCGTCTTTTCTGCTGGCTTCAACGTGATCGTGGCAGGGACTGTGTCTGCCTCTGCACAGCGCTTAGGTCTCAAACGGGATCTTTGCGCACCGCGGTGCCAGAAAGCGTCCGGTGGGGTCACGCGCAACGTGTGTGTGCTGTTGGACAGTCTTCAGCCATGGAGAAGGCAAAGCAGAGACAGCGGCAGTGAAATGGTCTTTAACCAGATTCAGTACATATGCTGAAAGCAGCTTAGTTGCTTTACTCTCAGTCTCAAATCTTTGCTGGGCCTGCTCCTCGTATTGATGCAGATACAAGAACCGAGCTCTTTATCTTCCCCTTTGCAACCTCTCCCAGGTCCCTGAGATTGGCCAGCAGGGCAAATACGCTTTTTTCCAGTTTTCTGTTGAATGTAAGCAGACTTCATTGTGCTGTTTGGCAATTTAACGCTGCTAGATACAGATCAGAACATGACCTTGCAACCTTTTCTTAGGTGCACTGCTCTTCCTCCCTTTGTTGGAATGAGGATAACTGAGCATGGCCTTACATGTCTAAACCTGCGATTCACTGCCAAGGAGCTCACACACAGGTTGCATTAGCCAGCATCTACAAACATCGTTGTACCGAATAAAAAGAGCTGATATGCACAGTCAGCAGGCTAGTTAGCCTTACTTGGGAAGAGCTATAGGTAGGAGAAGAACAAGTGTATAGTCCAAGCACAGTTTTTCCAGCCAGCATAAATAAGTCTTTGCCTACTTTGCTTCAGGGAGCTAATTTTTCATGTGCCACCAACACTGGCTTTTTCGCTTGACTTGATCTGTATTGTGGCATATGCAGCAAGCCTTTCTCCCTTCCTCTGTTACATTTATTTCAGGCTGGTATAAATACATCTCTGGAAATCTGGAGAGAAGAGAAACTAAAGGTCCTCCATGAATTCTTTTAAAAAGCTGTTTTTACACAGTGTGCTCAGAACTGCCATCCCGGAGCCTGCAAGCAAAATCCCATCCATTTTTGAGATCTAGTATGTGCATCTGTAGGCCCTCCTTCTTGCCTTAGCTGCTCTCTTCAAGGTCTCACCATCAGCAGTAGCAGTGGTAATCACAGTTCGTATATCTCTAGAGACTGGACAAGGAAATAATGTGGGATTGTTGCCACAAACATCGTGACATCTTTCTTTTCACACCACGTTAGCCAGTATTTCAAGATTGGGAACTGATCAGCAGGAGCCTGGCTCAGAGATCGTTGTAACATTACACTGCTGCATTGAAATCAAGGCTGAAATGAATTTCCATCCCAAGTCCTTTGCTCTTTTTCACTTAAACCTCTCTGGGAGAAGCCAGACTCGAACCAATTGATGGTGCTCCCCAGCTTGGTCTTATTACTTGGTCTTCTCTAATCTGGCCCAGGTTTCTCCCACACCAGTTTGGGTTCCAGGTTGTAGTGTGGGATTCCTTGCTCTTACCTTAAGCAGCAGGGCAGCAAAGCCCTCAACTGGAAGGTATTTCTTGGGTCACTGAGCTGAGCTTTCCACCATGGGGAACCAAGTCCTGTAATCCTGTTGATAGACAAAGAGATGGACAAGAAGTGAAATGGCTGTTAGTCTTTTGGATTATCTCTTAGCATATAAATGGACAGACGTACAAATGGATGACTTTAAATAGAGTAGTGAGTAATCACCAAACAGTGATGTTTTCATAGCTTGGGAAAGTCTAGACTCTGTATACTGCTTGGTGTCAGGTAAGATGAAAACTGGTGGGTTTAGCAGGTCAGCTAAGTTATACCCACACACAAACTTGGCTAACACACACGCATTGGTGCCTAACAGAAATATTCCATGAAACCCATGCATTATACTTTTAAAAGAGAGACCACATATACAATTACATGATAAAGTTTAGCAGAATCTGTAAGCTCTGCCAGTGTCCTGAACCATGAAAGCTGTAGATATTCATAAATGTCAGCAAGATCTGCAGTGAAACCGTAACTTTGATATTTACTTCAGGACTTCGTTACTATTTATTATTATGTATAAGATCATAGATTTGAAAGTATAAATAGAGGAATTTTCTGTGGACAGCAGAAACATGGTTTAGAATATATGCATCTGGGAGGCAAGTGGAATATCTGATGCGAAGGAAGCATTAAACAGAGGCTTTTTCTTGGAAATCTTTTTATACGCTCTGGTTCAGTTTATATTTTGGCCATCACAACAGGGCCCAGGCATAGGTAAGGAGGAATTACATAACTTGGGTTTATATTCCCTTTATTTTAGTTGATGTGTTTAGAACAGCTTGTTAAATTAATCATGGCTCATGGTCCAATTCACAGAAGTCTGTAGGCCAGTTTGTACTCCTGCATTTGCAGAACTTAAGCATGAGGCACTTAAACCTGGGATACTCAGCAAATTTTCTCTTCACTGAACCTATCCTGTGCCAAGTGCCTCCTGCCCTCGTGCTGCTCACAGGTCAGTATAAACCAGGAATTCAGTGTCCTCAGGAGAGTTCCTGGGGCAAGAAGGGAGGCAAGGAAGGTTTATGAAAGATGAAAGACCATCTCGCAGGTAACATCTGCATTGTCGGGTGAACTACTGGCCAACTCTGACTCCCCCCCTCCTCGTATATACTAACAAAAACCAGGGTAAACGTCACGTCATTGGGAGAATTACAGTTCAGATCTAGTCATGCATGAGTACACTTGGGTTGTTTTTATACCAAAGATTTATTTTCTCCATATTTATTTGAATAAAATGAGTAATTTTATTAGGAACTTTCCTCCCTGATTTTAGAGCCAAAATTATCCTGCTTCTTTTTCCTCTGCTACTCAATAGCCCACGTGTTTCTAAGGGAATGTTCTCTTAGTCCCCTGGAGTTTCCAACTTATCCACTAGTTTGTGTCTGTTCTTCAGATCATCTGTCCCCAGAAGTAAATAAGGTTCAGCTTCAAAAAGTGCAAAAGAACTTGTCATTTTCTCTCCAGGTTTCCAGCTGCTTTAGCTCCTTCATATTATCCCCCTGACCTCACTGTCAAGTCTCATGTAATCTCCAAGGCCCACGAGCGGTAGCAGCTCATGACGTTGCAGCACAGTGCCGCAGCGCTCTCCTGCTTCCCAGCTTTCCCCCACCCCATGCCGGCCGACGCCGGCCGTGTTTTTCCACGACGAACGTGGCAGAGGGTTTCTTGCACAGCAGAAAGGCTATGAGCAGCCTGAGGACAGCCTCGCCGCAGCGCCGTCCTGCCCCAGCTCTCGGCTGCACCAGGCACGCAGCGCTGTTAGCCCTCTTCTTCGGCTTCGCGCCACGTGGCCTGGTACCCTGCGATGGGCGGCGGGTGCTCGGGCTTGTAGTCGCCCCTCAGCAAAGGGGGCAGCAAAACCGCACATGCTGCTCCTCTCCATTTGCCATGGTCGGGAAGTTTTGCCACCATCTTCTGCAATGATCTTAAACCAGGAGTTTCCAATTTAGAGGCAGAGAGACAACCCTCAGCCATCAAGTTCTTGTGGAGCAACCAACTTCTAACCAAAAAAAAAAAAAAAAAACCCATTGCGTAACATGGTTACACAGACCAAAAACCTCATCGACCACCGGGAAGCGCTCGTCTGGACCGGCCATTTTCAACCTGGACAACTGTGTGTCCCGGAGCTACTTCTGGAGGGCTGAGGAAGAGTAACAAGGAAAGCGTCTTCTCAGCAGACCTAAGCTCGCCACAAGGAAAGTCCACACCTCCGCGGGAGGACGTTGGCAGGTCTCTGGATCTGTAGGGAAGAAGCTAAATACATATGCTGAAGCACTGAGCCAGTACTCAGGAAAGGAAAATGACTTCAGGGAACATTAAACAACGCGCAGGTTTGCGTTTCAAGTCGAACAGTGGATTTAGCTAAAACTGAAAACGAAATGCGTCGTTTGGGCCTTCGCTGCGGAAGGTGGCCCAGAGCCGTGCGTCCTCTTCTGCTCCATCCCTGCACTGCTCTTTAGCCCTTGGGTTGTCGCTTTGTGTGGAGAAGCAGAGGATTCGGGGTTCCTTGGAAGCCACTGGTCACGGCGGTCTGTTTTCCGCCCCGTGCTGCTCTAGGGTTGGTCCTGCTGCCAGCGGCAGGGTTGCGCCTTCCAGAAACCCCGTCAGGGAGAGGGACTGGGTCCTCGCGGTCCAACCTATCTCTTCACGAAGACGGGCTGCCTGGTGTGATGAGCGGGAATAGCTCCATGGGCTTCGTTTACACCCCTCACGAGCGTCAATGAAGCGGATTTGCCCCAGCTGAACGATGCCCACCTTGTTCCTTCCCTCCACTCCTTGCTCTTTCCTTTCTCCAAAGCTCCCCTGCACGGCTCTGCAGCAGAAAACGTGCCGGATACCCTCGGTCTGACAGTCAGACTCTCTTTTTTTCCCTTCCCGAGACCTTGTGAGGGGATTTTTCACGTGTACTTCTCAAAGCCTTCTCCACCCCTGCCGGATGGTGCCCCAGGGCAGCTAGCTGTGACACCTCGCAGGTCCAGGTGGCGCCTCTCATGCGAGTGGCTCTACGGATGATGGGGCCAGCTGCATTTAAGTAGGTGGAGCACGAAAAGGGGATTTTCTGGGAGAGGGCGTACAGCAGCCAAGGAGCCATGCATGTTTTAATACAGATCTAGAAGGAGAGGGCGATTTGCAAAAGATGGGTGAAGAGCAAAGTGCTGCTGAGGTCAAGGAGCAGCAGTAGAATAAAATCATTTAATGGGCATAGTCATACATTTTTATTGCAGTATGTATTTCACTCTGTTGAGAGGAACACGTGTGCTCAACCAGGGCCTGCATGAGGCACAAATTACCATGTGTACAACATGGGTGCTCTGCAGCTATTAGGAGGTAAGTTTATTAATGTTTGCTGTTTTTTCATTATGAATCGGTAATAAAGCATGTTTATTGCTCTAATGACTACGAAAACAAGCGTTAGCTGTTTTCCAAGACTGGTAGTGTTTCTGCAAGTGACAGGTGACTTCATGCTGACCTTGGGCTTGGGACAAATGTTTCATTTCAAAAGATCCATCCAAGAGGTAAATGGTGCTAATGCTGCTGCAAAGCTTGTTCATAGCTGTCAGGTTTCCACCAGGGCACAAAGTTCCTATGTATCCTTTTTAAATTTTTGAAAACAAAATAAATGGAAAAATACTGTAACCTGGATGTGTTGGCTTGTCTGAAATTGTATTAAGTGCAAGTATCTTAAATATAGGGTTGTAAATAGGGCCCTGGCACACAGTAAAGAGGCTGTGCAGTGTTTAACATGCTACTTTATTCAAATCAGCAAGTCCCATTACAGAACATTACCGTAATGTTTTCTGTCATACTCTTCCTTCTCTGCTTCGTTAGACCTCCGTGTCCCTCAGACACGTGGCGGCTGTTGCAGGAGGCATTAGGAAACCTGTCTCGGTGAAAGGTACTATCAGCATCCATTATTTCCATTTCAGCTGTGCCGTCGTGAAAGTCAGCAACTGCACCGTGTTTTTCAATCTCGGATGTGCTGTGCAATCCAGATAGTAAAAGCTGAAATATCTATACGTTATCTGTCGGCTGTTGTTACTGCCATCTGAAACATGCAGTGTAATTTTGTCTGTAGGTGTTGTATTTAACCACAAGTAGAGGAAATGCATCACTTGCTGAAGATGCTTCTGTGTCAGATTATAATCGTGATCTTCGACACCTGGTGAGAACCTGGGAGCAAATGGAGAGAGATCAAACGTGACCTGCACCTATACTGAAAGCATCTACGTTGCAAACCAAATACAGACAGTATTTTCTGAGTGACTTAATGTGGTTGGGTACTTTTTTTTTTTTCTTTCTCAAGAGTACAGCCGGAAACATCTTTAAAAGGCCTGGATGTTCAGAAGGTGTTTTAGCAGTTCCTAAAAAAACGTGCCCCTGTGTTATCTCTCAGACCAGGTGCTTGGAAAGCTCCTGTCACTGGGGGGGAATCTTGGTCCCCAGTTTAGGTTATTTCTTTCATATAGGAAACGCATGGCCCTTTGATTTGACTGAGAGGAAAAGGCGAAGGCAGTGACAGGAGTGAAATGCGCAGCACTTGCGTCAACTTTGTTTTGCTAGTGACCCCGCGTTGCCTGGGGAAGCCCTCCTGTCTTGGGTGTCACTTTTCAAAGTGTTAGGCTGGCGGCAGAGGGGGCTCGGCCCAGCGGAGCGGGCCTCACCTTAGTAACGTGACCTCTTCTTTCCCACCTTCAAAATCCTCCCCAGAAACCGCTTCCTTCCTGGGATCTTCTAAGGCTGGCTTCCTCAAGGAGAGGGTCTCCACAAGGCCATGTGCTGTGCGATGCTATTCCATAGATCGTGTCTCTCCGAGTTAGACTGGGAGTTTTGCAGGGCGAGGACCTTGTCGTCTCACATGTCTGTAAAATACCATTGCAATTTGCAGGAAGTAACAATACTAATAACCTCTAAAACAATAGCCCCAGAAGATTAAAATATGGAATTAGGATCACTGTCTAGAGACTGTCTGAAGCTGATTTACAGGACATAATAGCATGGATAACAATGTTTTTTTTTTAGAATGGCTTGAATAAGCAGCAGAAACAATTTTAAATGAATAGGGTTTTTATAGCAACACTTGTCAGAAGATTACAACAAAATCTCCGTCCACACAAAAAAAATTAAAACAGATATGTTGCTGGGTTTTATCCAACTTTGAAAAAGTGAAATAACTTTGTCTGCATAATAAACATTTTAGTTTCTCAAAAGAAAACACCGGTACTTGTATTCAAAGCAGTTTCAACACCAGCTTCCATTGTTAAGGTGACATCACCAAAAATGGCAGAAAAGTATAGCTGTTAAACAAAATTAGTGCAAAATAAACCCAAATTTACATGAGTTTGAAATCATCTTGGGAATTTTCAGCAGTTAAAATACCACCTCTACCAAAGCGCTGTTCCACCATATCCAAATATCAAAATATCTCAGGTTTAGGGAAACTCAAGTTTCCCTAAGTGGAAATTTTGCATGTCATTTTGCACGGCTCTGTGAGGCAGGTGTGAGCAGGGATTCATTTATTCTACAGCACTTTGAAATGCAAGTGAAATTGCAAATCCTATGGTCGTCACCACTCTTTTGTTCCTTCTCTCTCTCGCGCGCGTGTGCTCTTTCTTTCTGATACATGTGTACATAGCTGGCTTATACTGTACCCCACTAATTAAACTCCAGTAATTAAAATTTCCACTGTTTTCAGTAGCTGAGGTTAGAGTAGGCTGTCTTTTATTGTAAGAATTATTTACTTATTGTTTTTATAATTAAGTCTGTGGCTTTTGAAGCTGAAATCTCTTTCAAAGTATCATTGCAAATCGTGTTGCTGATTGCTGATGCAAAGACAGTGCAGAGCAGGCTGGCTCCTGGTCACGGTGGCCCATCAACACCAGCCAGGTGAAGCTGGGATGCTTTAATCCCTGCCATGTAGCTAGATTTCTAAAGGGATTTTTGCAAAAACTCAACAGCAGAGGGCTCCAGTTCCTTTTGGCAGGAAAAGTCACCGCTGATGAAAAGAGCCCAGCGAGGCTGAGCGGGGCAGCTCCCTCCCGGTGCGGCGCTGGAGCCGGTGACAAAGAGCAGCCCGGACCTGCCGGCAGAAGACGTCTCGTCTGTGCCTGGCTTCCCGGGGGGAAGAAAACAGAGGAACCGGCAACAATCGCAGCATTAATGTACCTGTAACATGAATGAAAACCGGTAGCGTACAAAAGAAAAGGTTTTGTGCTCCAGCATTGACAGATTAGGGAAAGGTCTCGAGACGTTTGCCCTGGCTGCTCCAGCTCTTGCAACGTGCAGCCCGATTTGGACGACGGTGCACGCTGCCCTTAGGACTCGTCTGGGCGCCTGCAGGCAGGAGAGCGCTTGGTTTTAGGCACCCCTGCACCAGGCTCTCAGCTCGGGAAGACACAGCATCCCATCTCATTTGAGGGAAGCCTGTACCGACAGGTTGTGCCGCCGCAATATGTTCCTTAAGCCATGACAATCGTGCAGCTCCTCTGTGTTTCACCATCCTTAGATGAAGCCCTGCCTTTGTAGGTTTGGCTCCACAACGTGAAGAAGACCTGTCAAATCGGGACTTAAATCAGAGGCATCCTAAATCTGAATATCGTGGCTGCTGTGATACAAGCTTGAGTTTCCATCAGTAAACAGTATTAAAGCAGCATTATCACCTTCATCACCTCGGGTCGTGGGGACCGGGGCGGGTAATGTGGCCCAGTGGCTGGAGCTGTGGCGGGGAACCCGGGGGTCTTTGCTTCTGTGCTTGGTTGTCTGCTGACCTCCTAAACGACCAGGGAGCTGATCATCTCTGCCTGTGAAAAGGAGAGAGTGGTGCGGCCCTTGTTAAGTGCTTAGAGATCCGCTGGTGATCTTGGGGATCCACCGGTCAGAAGCATGCTACGTAATTGCACTGTTTTATTGCTGGTAGCACAGGTGGAAGTCGCTGCTGGAGCATCTTCTGGGAAGAGCTCGCCACGCTGGAGCCTGCTGTGCCCCAGCAGCCTCCGTGGAGCTGCACAGAGCTGTTGCTTCTCAGGCTGTTGCAGGAAGGCTGTTCTTCAGTGAAAAATTGTTGTGCGAACACCCTGCCGTTTTCATGCACACAAAACAGCAGCTGCTATCCAGGGCCTGCACACTTGCTAATAGTGATAAAGGAGGAAGTAATTGCATACTTACTAGCAAATAAGGGGATTTTAAAGGCAGGAAGTAGGAAAGACATTGTCAATCACACCCCAAAATAGCCCACAACTGAAGGAAGGAAACTGATGTCAGTCATTTCTGCTGGTCATCTCTCATTTCCACTTTGGAAAATTTTCTTCCAAAATCATTACAAGGCAAATCTGTTTTGTGGGGGAGTCTTAGAGCCTGCCACTCTTTTCTGCACTGTAAAGCACTTGAACTAAATCTTTCAATTGATACTGATAATGAAATGGTTTCCCTTGTGAAGGATGTGTAGCACGTGTGTCCATGGCAAGAAGCATCCTCTGGAAATACTGCACCCAGAGACACAACTCACTGCACCAAAAAAAAAAAGAAAAAATCCAAAGTAAAACACTGTGAATAGCGAAGACACGTGTCCTGTCTAGGCAGAGCAGTCTGCAGGGCTCTGAACAGTTACAGATAAGGGCCATGTGCAGCCTGGTGGAAAAGCAAGGCAGAGAATGGAATGGGCACCCCACAAATGTGCATTTAACAAGTGAATAGGGCTGCTGTCAGGGAGAGAGAAAGTCGGAGCTCCAGCAGTACCATCCCTTCTCTGTCTGGTTCTTACTCCTCATTAACGCAAAGCTGATACCTTGGTGCATTGAAACTTTAAAGCTTGATGGGGAGAGCCTGGCTCTGAGCTCATGCGGCGCAGCATAATGTACAGGGATAGCGTGTGATCCCCTCGGATTTCCCTCCCCAGGCCCTGGCAGTGGGCAGGTTTGAGCAAATGGCTGGACTGGGCTGAAAGCTGTAGCGAGCTGGAATGAAACCATGCAACACCTCGTCTGAGAGTACAATCAGGCTGGATGCGAGTAGTGAGGTTAGTAATAATAATGAGGCCAATACTACCTAATAGGACAGGGAATCCTCACTGTGGAGCACTGCGTGAAATATGGCCATGGTGCACACAAGGACTCTTAGCTGGACTTCTTTGAAGCTCATGGGAGATTCACAGCAATATTGATTTTAAACACTTTCTGAATCTTCTCAGCCTTGGATGGGTAGTGTGAGCAAGAAAGCCCCACTTTCACTTGGACTCCAGTGGGCTCTCGGTGTTATCTCACTTATCACCTGCTGTATTTGGTGGTTTGCCTCATTAACGTCTCTCTTCTGCACACCCTTGGCACCAAACCTTGCCCCCGGAAATGGCTTTTCTGCTGCCTCCCACGCTCTACTGCAGGAATCATTTCTCTCCTATTGGAAGAGCTTTTCAAACGTCTCCCTGTCTCTCTGACCCTTTAGCATGCTATCAAACACGGACAGGGGGTGGAGAGGGCATTTGCTGGAGTAAGGATACCTCACCCAAGAGGTATTATCCCCATATATGATTTACTGTACAAATGAATGGTGGTGGAAAAATGCAGTGTGCTTTCTCAGGACTTTAGCATGCTTTTTACAAGCAAGTGAGCCTCCTGTCTCTGATGGGAAGGGTTATATGCACTTAAATTGCTGGTATTTATGACATGGACCTGTGCATGTGAAGCTTGCGTGGCTGAATGCGTTGTGTTACAGGCCGTATCCTCAAGTGTGTGAATAACTGTGGAGCCACTTCGGTGTCAGACCTGTTAGCGCTTCATTCCTTAAGAGTTTAAGCCTGCAATCTTTCCTGCTGCTGTTAGCCCTTACTCACGCGAGTAAGCAGATCTTCCACTTCGGGCCTTGCAGCCTGTAAGCTGCTCCCTGCTCCTAGAAAATCCTCAGCGCCCGGAGGCTTTCCAGCCTCTCTCAGTGCGTCTACTGTTCTTTGCAACCATAGTATTTGTTTACTAAAAACCACCTCTTTCGCTCTGACCCGGCTCCTGATGAAGATGGTGGCAAAGTGCCCGCTGGCGTCGGTTGTGCTGGCTCAGAGGTCTTAGCTGAGGAGCTGCATCCTGTGAGGTGCTGAGCGCTGTAGTCTGGCCCAGGGAAAGGCTAAAGCCTGGGCCAAAAGGTTAACCGCACAAAATGACTCCCCTGCCACTATCCCTGGGCTGAAAATCACTCCCATGCTGAACTTCCGCAAACGACGCAGCGCTATCGAGGGCTCGGCTCCGGTAGTCAATAATTTGGAAGGTTTCATGGCAGAAGTTATTAACCTTCCCAGTTTGGTGGCTCTGCGCAACCGCAGTCCCTCAAATATCGCCGTTGTATAAACCACATGCCCTGACCCTCCTGAAATGCAAAGGTCCTTAATGAAATTCAGCTTTAGAAAATGCAGGTGTTGCAACACCTGTTTTTACTCTGCCACCACGTTAATGCAATTAGCTTCCAAAAGCCTTACTGTATGGGGAGAAATGCACATGAGAGCTCAAGGCTTTGCTGGAAGCAACAAGTATCTCTTTTCTTTATGGTGTCAGAACTAGGAGACAAAAAGTTTCATGGGTGGTCCACAGTGGAGGGAGAAATCTTTTTCTTTCTTTTTTTTTTTTCCATCCTCCACAAACAAGCAATAAAGAATACATTGCTTTCAGCAGGCAGAATGTCTCTATTGCTTTTAATTGCACCTTTCAGTGAATTTACTAACTGCTCCTTTGCCGTTTATTAGCCGGGGGACCGAGTGTGAAAAGTGGTTATCTGTGAGGCAGAACTTGCTTTGAGGAAAAGTGGCAGTATCCTACCCTGTAGCGTGTTTGATTGCATTCAGGTCCAGTCTTAGAGGTCTATTTTTGACCTGTAGTAAAAATAAAGTCACAAAGCTATAGGTGATTTTGTTTTCTGTTTGTCTGATTTTTTTCTTAGAGAAAGCAGCTGCACTGTATTGGGTTGCCTGTATTACGCGGCCGTGGGTTTCACAGATCTTGCTGTTAATACCTTCCCACCCACGTGCCTTATCTCCAGACAGGAATCACCGATGTTGTCCAGATCGTATCGGTTTAATCTCCAGCGCATCTCCTTCAGTCTCTCCAGCTGTCCCCTAGGGCTGGATGCGGACCCCCATTTAAACTGGCTGTTTTATATCCTGGTGACCGTGGGAAAACACTTTTGCGCACTCTGACATTTCTGAGTGTTCCCATGAAGAGTGAACGTCTGTGTCCAAGCCCAGGCAGGCTTTTGTCGCGCGTGAGGAGAGGAGCAGCTGGCCTGGTGGCCGACCAGCGATGCTGTGTGGTTGGCACGGAAGCGGTGCGTGAACGGAGATGGATTTTCGGGAAGCCAGCTCGCTCCCTGGCTTTGCCACAGGCTCTCTTTGGGTGTTTGTGTATGGCACGTAGATACCTCCGCTGTCTCTGAGCACTGGGTACTGTGGGCTTTCTCTGGGGCGTTACTTCATCTAATTTCTTCTACTTTTGGAGGTCAAATGTGGGCAGATGGGAGAGGTTCCTGCTTCCTCTTTTTGAGCTACTTTGGTGTTCATTTATGTCATCCCATCGCAGCAGGCAGGCAGAGGGTCCAGCCCCATCACACGACTCAGTAGCAGAAGCACATCCAGAGCCCCACGGCTTGTCCTGCTTAGGGGTACATTGTATAAACACCCTGGAGAGACATCACGCTGACCTTGGCCATAGCACTTTGCCTTCAGAGGGAGCAACGTCCTCCAGGCTTGCACCATTAGTTAGATTATGACTCAGATCACAATTTAAAAAAGTTATATAGGAAAGGAGAAAAAGACTGACAGGTTAAATTGACTTCTTTTATGACCAGGTCAGCTGGTTATTAGTGTCAGAGATGTTTTCAGATATACTAAAATGAAGCATGTGCAAGTGTGACTTTAGCAGAGCTAACCAGAGACCCAAGACAGGTGTAGAGCGGCCCAATGGATTTTGGGGGGCTACGCAGCCTCCAGCAATATTATAGTGATATTGGAGCAAGGGTGCACATGGGGCACCAGCTGGGCCTGTGACACCTAGCAGGCAAAGTGAAGGGGGATGTTGGCAATCTCAGCCAGCTTTGGAGCATCCACCACCGTCACCGAGACATAATGGAGAAAACTGGTTAAAAATGCTTCCCCCCCCTTCTTTTTAGATTCCTCCAGTGTTACAAAAAACAGATTCCCTGACAAGATTTTGCATGTGCTGCAGTCCCATTAAAAAGAGTTGGTTACTTTATAAGATTTAGTAACATAGATGTGTGTTTTGTATTTAGTTGCTTATTAGTACTTAGGTGCAATTTTTTTCCATTTGTTCCGTCTTAGCTGTGTGCTCACATACGGCATTTCCTCCTGGGGACTGTAATTTTTACCCTGTGGGAAAAGAAATCTCGAGAGAATGAGGACTTTTCAGATACAATGTCCGGGGCACAATATCTGCCTTCAGAAAGCTATGGGCATGCTGTTCGCCATTTCCTAATCTCGTTCCCGTTTTTTATGCTATTGGAGACTAACTTCTGATGGCAAAGTCCTTGTACCGAAAAAAGTGAATATTTTAACCAATAGCCTGAAATCACACATTCTTTCATTGAAAACAGTTAATTAGGAATTGAGCTCTGAAGTTAATTTCACCAAGGTCATTCACTGTTCTATGGGGTCCAGTGACCCTGTCTTAAGTAATCACGGCATTAACATGCAAGGTTATAGCTTTCTTTTCAGCTGATGACATAATCTCTTTAATTGGTGTCAGGAGGCCTGCTTATGAAAGAACCATGGAAAACACCTATAGACTATAATTTTACTTTCCCCATTCACGGCGCAAATGAAACAAGCCTTAAGAATGTACTAGAGGCTCATTACATCTCCCAGCCTGTCAACACAAAGCCCCGGCGTTTCAGCCGAAGCATTAGGAATGATCAATTCTGTTTACTTCTAACTTCAGCCTGTGAACTATTAACCTTTTCAGCAAAACTGGTGAATAGTAAATGTCGGATAATCCTCTCTGAGAAAGTTAAGAGGGTAGATAATGCATTTTAATTGATTAAAACTTGCGTGAACAAAAGTTTAAAAAATCAACAGGAGAATCCCTTGCCATTCCCATTTCTGATGGGACGTGAGCCAAATATTGTGTGTTGACTCCCGTGTCCACTTTAATTTTTACCTTTTCTAAGATAAAACTTTTCCAAAAACTATAGCTGAAAATTAATATCCTGCTTAGCAGAAATTCTGCTCTTACAATGCAAGGTCCCTTCCTCGGCTGGTGGGCACTGGCTCGGCAGGAATGGAGCTACATGGATTTAAGCCAGGGCAGGATTTGCACAGTTTGTTATTGTACGTAGATTTAAAACGAATATCCCTGTTGATGATATTTGCAAAACTCCAGCAATGGATGTCAATACTTTTATGTGTTCTCCTAGGAGTACTAGGATTTACTTAGCCTAAATATTTGGATTTTTTTTCCCCCCATCTGTCTGGACTCTTGCAAATTCTATGATCGATCCAACTCCTTCATAGGGGATTTGCTTTGCAACTCCTAGGACATCTGACAGCACTCTCCAAGGGACAGCAGGGCTTAAATTCTACTGCAAACAGCACTACCTTGCTTCCAGGATGTATTTCACCGGTACCACAATTACTCATGTCTTCTGTTTTTTTTTCTCTCACATTCCCTTAAACTTTTTATTATTTCATCTTTTTAGCATCTCTTTGGGGGCTTCACTTTTCTCCCGTTTCTACTGTTTCACATTATCCTCTGATTTTACCCAGCTTTGTGAAGCTGTCTCTTAAGTTCATATTTCCCAGTTGAAATTATCTTTGTAATTTTTTTACAGTTTTTATTTTCTGGTTGAAAATAAATTCTGGTTTTAAAATGAGGAAGAAAAAAAATTGGAAAAAAAAGTGATTGTTTTCAGAGAAACAATCATTCAAAAGAGAAAAACCTTTAAAAATAAAACACTAGTTTTTCTCATTTGTGGGCACACAGCACATTCATGGCAGCTCTTCCCAAGCCTTTATTTTTTAGCAAGCATTGGAGTGAATACTTGCATTAACCCTCTATACCTTCAGACTCATGGTGATTAAAATAAAGGACACAGAGCATCCAACTTGTTATTTGATACACAAAGGAGGAATGCAAAATGAGAATAAACATTAGACTGGCAAAAGCAATGATATGGAAGAGCACTTGTTAACCATGTTTCAATAAACCCAAGAGAATAAACTCAGCATTACCCATTGCTTGTTAGTGAAGCTTTATTCCGCTATTATCCTTATTCCATTAGATGAGGCCAAGCCCAAAAACCGAGATGTGAGTGTCAGCTATCAGCAGAGGACCGTAGCGAGGTCTGTGGACACTTGTCCCCCGACCCGCTGCAGCTCCGAGCAGCCCGGTGCAACGCGCTGGGTGAAGCGAAGGAAGGCAGCAGGGGAACGGATGGGCAGAGCACGGTCAACCTGCCGCTCGGCAGTCAAACCTGAACTGTTGAACCATCTGCCCCACACGGGCCTGCTGGAGCCCTGAATGTGTTCCCCAAGTAATGCTCCTCTGCGAGCGTCAGGTTACACATTACGCGGTTGCCTTTCTCGTCTTCTCTTAGTTGGGGCACCGAGGTGGTTTTTTGATTTTTTGCATGGCTTTTGGGGGAGAAATCTCATTGCTGCACTTCCTCGTGCGTAGGCCCATGGCTTTTTTAAATGTGGCACATGAAGGGAAGGCTGTTCAGATGCCTGGGCTGGAAAGTGCTCGTCCACCTGCACCAGCAGTGTTTTAGATGATGATGGGGCTTCTACCAGCCCAGCTGGGACCCACTGGGTTCAGTTCCCCCTCCTCTGCATCACAGTCATCACAGTTTTGGATGCAATGATGTGCTCCATGCTGACGTACTGATTAGGCTCATTGCAAGAGTGATGCCCTGTTTCCTTCTTGCCTCCTCTTACTAATTTCTAGAGGCAAGAAAAGCCCTGCCAATGGTTAAGCCGTAGGACAGGATGCCCAGGAGTGCTGGTCCAGCACCCGCTGCCATCCTTGCGGTGGCAGGTTTCTCCTGAGATGTGCTCGCCCAGGCCTCCACCAGGCACCGTAGCGGAGTTCGTCAGGTCAAGACTAAGGTCTTTTAATCACAGCTCTCTGTTTATTTTTCGTATTTAGATAATCATACCTCAAAGCTCAGTCCTGACTTTAGTGCAGAGGTAGGCACGTGCATACGGGTATGCACGGGTCATTCCTGGCTTTGCCTATAACTCACTGCATGTGACCAAGTAATAAAACAACTCTTTTGCTCACCACTGGTAGCCGTTAGTTAGTCAAATCATTTATAAAATATATTCTGTCCCCCCGGCTTTCCTTCTGACACAAGGCAGCTTCTCTCCGCTGCAGAAACACAGCACAATTTTCTTATTCACCTTCTCTTTTTTCAAACTTGTTTAAGTCTTTAGGAGCCGGCCTTGTCCTTTTAGTTGCAAAATGCATGTGCGTGCGTGCGTGCGTGTGTGTGCCTCCAGTGAAAAGCAGCGGGGAAAAAAACCCACAGGTTTGAGTTTGTACAATGTTTGCCCCTTTTCCCAGCAGGGATGGGTTTTGAGAGCCGGGAGACAAAAAGCGTGGCCTCAACAAGCTGAATTTAAAAAAGAACATCATTTTCATTATGTGGTCAATCTCAATTACAAGCAAATGTTTTCTCTGTTGAGACTTTCCTCCTTTCAGAGCATTATGCAAGGCTCTTTTGTGGGTTGAGAGAAAGGATCAGTGGTCAATAGGGAGCAGAGTGTTGTGTACAGTGGATTTTTGTATCCTTTAGTCTACTACATAATGCGTTTTGTCAGGAGAACAGCCCAACATCCTGAGCAGATTTGCTGAATTAAAGAGCACAGCGGGGATAGGAAACTTGTTGCTAGGTGACTGACAACTGCTGCATGTCCCTATCTCTGCGCCGGAGGTTACTCTTTCCTTTTCTTCCCCTCCTCAGCCTTGCCTTTTAATCGGCGTCTCTAATTAACCCTGTTAATACCGTGCAGCCCCTTGCCTCCCTTCCGATGGCTGTATTACCCTTATTTAATCTGGAGCGGAGAGAGAACGATTGAGTTTTGGGGCTTCGCGTGGTTTGGGGGAGCCGGAGTTTTGTGCAGTGCAATGTCTCGGGTCGGCCGGGCGAGCGGACGCCTCTCGAAGCCGTTTCGGAAGATACGGTCTTTGTTCGGCGCGATGCACAGCGAAACGTTGCTGCGTTTACCATTATTTCTAAAGCCTGCTTGTTTCGGTTCGACTTAATTGGAACGCGATTGCTTTTAGCTGTTTGGGTTTGGTGACCTTCCAAGCTCCTTCGCTTGTGTATTTTGCAAAATAGATTTTCTTTGTATGAGGCTCTTTCTTAAGTGACGGGAAATCCAGGGCTGCATCTGGCCTAGATTTGCCGTGGCAGAAGTCAGTTAAACAACAGTGTTTACCCTGCTTATTTTTAATGTTTTTTTCATGCACAGATCAACCATTAGCTACATTTGTGAAACTCTGTGTTGCCCTGAGGATGGATCTGCGCTGAAGAATTACATCCCTGGTTTACACCCATGAAGGGAAATGTGTTTATTTTATTTTCAGTTTTCACTCCGAAAGCTGATGCAAAATACATGTTATCTAATGAATGTCATAATTGCAAGAATATGACTGTTTGTTTTTATCACAAAATGACATGAAACTATGTGTCAGTCTTTGTTCTGAATATTCATTAAAACAACTTTTTTTCGAGTTACTTGTACATGTGTTGTGGGGAAGCTGAATTCACAGGTTCAGTGGAGTTAAAACAACAATGAAAGCTCTTATTTTTTCTTGCAGACCTGTAAATAAGGCAGCAGTCATGATGAACGTGGACCTTAGACAGTCTTTATACTGAAAATTAGACGGCAATTTAAGATGAATAGCCAAGTAGATTTGGGAAATGCTGCTGGTGAAAATAGGTGGCAAAGTCGTTGCTCCTTGGGGACTATCTCCTGCTTGCCTAGCCGAGTGCTGAACTGGTCTTTCTAACACCCATGATTTCCAGGTTTGAATCCAGGCAGTGTGCATGGAGGGACTTAAAGCCATAACCATTTTTTCCCTTCTCCTCAGCAAAGGGCAAAATCTTGCCCTTGGCAACCCAGCTTCAAACTGGAGGAGAAGGATAGGAAATTTTGCAAACTCTTCCGGCAGGCGTTTGGACAGGCAGCACACGCAGTAATACAGAGAGCCAGGAGAGGGCAAGCAGCGAGTAGACACCAGCACGGGATCGTGGACGCATCCATGTCTGGCAATGTGGGGTACGGAATAACCCACGGGGACTCTTGAAGATGTGCATCCATAAATGATCAACTTGATCAAATGATTTGAACCTGAGGCTTTCCAACCCAAACAAGGTGGCATAAATCCATTTGCATTCATCTTAGCTTCTTGGGAGCCAGAAAAAGGAGATAAGACCTTATCATCTAAGGCAGGCCTTGGGCAGCAGTCTTTGTGAACCTGGAGTCACTGCCCCCCCGCTATAAACCCAGAATCATGAGATCAGAGTTTGTACTTCAGCCTTGGTACAAGTTTCAAGTGTGCTGGGGCAGCCCCACGAATCTGGGGCTGGCTGGGGCTGGCCTGGGCACCACAGTCTAAAGGGCAGGGTGCTATATATGGTGCGTTGTGGCGGCATGGTTTTGCACAGTGATGTTCAGCATGTCCTAATTTCTTCACACCGGTATTTCACCCACACTTTTGCTGACACATTCTGAAAGAATTTTGCCAAGGAAAACAAATGCAGATCCTTTTGTGTGATCTTAAGGGTCACCTTCTGCTCTCTGTACTCAGGCAAGCAGTCTCTTTGAAGCCACCTGGAAAAGGTGAGTTGGAGTTACTGTACTACTTGATGGCTTGGCTATGAATCCAAGTGGCTGCATGAGTTAGTCTGACTTGTAATCTTCATAGTCATTGACTGATATTGAAAACTTGATGATTAAATTGCATGCTATTAGTGACAGGGTCAAGTCCATGGCGGTTTCCCTGGCCTCAGGCTTGTGCTCTAAGCACAGAAGCAGGTTCTTGTCTTTCTTTCCTCGACTTGTGTGGGTGATGGGCACACAAGCATTATGCCACAGCAGGCTAAGGTGGGCTCTTCCTACTAAGCAACTAAGCGGCTGTAATTTTCCTGAGTGGAAGGTCTAACCCCAAACAAAGCAACTACAGCATTGCACAGACCATTCATGGTTGCCCCCGCCAAGTCCTGCAGAGGTGCATTACCATGGGAAAACAGGCTCTCCTGCAAAGAAAAGGTAATAAACACCACTTCCTTGGTCCTCTGATGCCCTTCCTCTCCCACATCCTTGGCTTGGAAGCTTCCTCTTGGCTTTTTCAGTTTTTAATCTGCTCCCTGTTGCACATGCAGCTCTTGCCAGATTCCGACACTCCAGAGCTGCACCAGCCCATTGCAAACACTGATCCCTGGCCAGGAAGGGGAGGGGAGGCGAGAAGGTGAAGGGAGCTTGTGGATCAGAAAAAGACAGCATAGATCAGAAGAAGACAAGAGCAGAGAGAGGTAGCTCTAAGCAAAGGCCACAGTCCCTCATCCAACACCGACCAGCCTCTGGACACAAGTTCAGCACCAGTCGGGGCTGTTTTCCCCAGTATTACACGTAAAATGTATGACTCTAGTGGCTGTGCCTCTGTTGCCTTGCAGGGGAAATGTATTGTGTGGGGCAGGAAGATCATGAGGGAAGCTGGAGACATGTCTCTCAAGGCCAAGCCTAGTGCCTAACACGTGGAGAAGCTTCCTCTCTCCCTCGCCATGCCTGTGAAGTATGGGGACATGAAAAGTGGCAGTAAGACAAACTAAACCATTAGCTGATCTGAGGCGGCACATACCTGCCTGCTCTCCATCCCCAGGATGATGAGATTCAGGCCATTCCTTCAGTGAAGCAAATCAATTCCCAGTTCAAAACCTATCCCTCTGGTTTCTTACCTTGCCCTGCAATGGGCCGTCTACGTGGCCGTGCTCTCACTTGTGCAACACAGAGGACAGGTCACTTATTTTTACTATGGCTTAGTTTTCTTATCCGTGAAATGGCTGTAAAATACTTGGACATTTTCGTAAAACAGTCTGAGATAAAAAATTACTTACTGTATGGGGAATATGACTGAACACCAGTCATCACACCTGCTTTGCAAGCACTCTGCAGGCACCAGCTAGGGCTTAGAATAGACTCCCAGGGACTCCTTTGCTAGATAAACACACAGGAAATGCTGCGTATAAAATAGCGTTACCCACACGCTGCTGGCAAAGCCAGGAATCCTGAGGGTAGAACAGCAGCAAGCAAATTGTTGTGCAGATTGACATTCACAGCTAAAACAAGAAAGCGTTCGATTTAGGATTCTTTAAAAGGAAGATGAGCTGAATATACTGAAAGAAAAAATAAAGATTAACAAGAAGTTAGTGCTAATGAAGCAAAAATTGTCCCACCATGTGAACTTCCAGTTATCTCTGCTGCAGACACATTGATGGCTGATACCTGTTAAATGTCTCTTACTCTGCTCATTTTCACTGCAGTGGATCCCGAGGGCTGGTCCCACATGCGTGCTTGATGTTCCTCTCCTAAATCAATTCTGTTTCAAACAGAGATGCCAAACACCACATGTGAGCAAGGAAGAGCCCCAGACAGAACGATCCGTGTGATAACAGCACGTGAGGTGTTCAGGCCAGGAAGGAGTTCGAGGAGGATTGGGAAATGGGAGGAAGGGAAGGGAGCCAAGGGGCTGGGGAAAGTCAAATCGCTGAGCTGGAACAAGCAGCCTTCAGCGTGGGAAGGTCTTCAGGGCTGTTCAGCCAGTTGCTGTTACTCAGTGTAGGTTTCTTGGTAATTAAGAGAGTAAACCTAGACTTAGAAGTGTAAATTGAACGATGCACTATGTGTTTCATAGCCCAAACTATCCTTCACCTGCTAACAGGAGCGGCAGTTGTGCATCTCAGGGATTCTTTGCTGACTTGTCCTGATCTCCCTTATTAATACATTTATGGACTCTAAGGTGACGTGGCCAGACTGTATTCATATCTATATTTAGCAGTCAATTTGGTTTATTGCTTCAGGGCTGCACTGGAAAAGAATCAACAGAAAAGCATCCCTTTCTTATATCACTGGAGTTGAAAGCACATTTGAGTGAAAATGGAACTGAGCTTGCAGATAACAGGAACTAATGATTTATTAAGCACATGGAGAGGGATGGGATCAAAAAAAAAAATATATCACATCATTGCACAACATCCTCTTCCCACACTCACTGGGTTCTCCTTTGCGTGCTTGCTGTCTGTGCGTTGCGCTGGGTCTGCCAGCGCTATTCCCTGGGCCCAAATGCTGCTGCGGGAGAGCGTGGAGAGGAGGCTGGTGTCTCCGAGCTATCACAAGTGGAAGAGGTGCTCCCAGCAACCGCTCGGGACTGGCACTGTAGCTTCTTTGGGGCAGGTTTCTGATATTTCAGAAGCCTCTTCCATATTTTAATCTGCTCTGCTAGGAAATAAAATTAAATCACTTCAGTGAAATCAACAGGACCAAGTAAAACTTATCAGGAACCAGCAGAGAACACAAAGGACGATGGTTTCCCACTCTTCCCACTCTTTCAATGGAAAATGCACAGCAGGTTCTTTTACCAGAGTTTCCTCTTGTGGGAAATCCATCAGAAATGCTTTTGTTCCTGAACTGAGCCACTGGCCGCATGTCTCAGGGTCTCTTGTTGAAGGCTCCAGCTCTGGCACCTGCTGAAGAGTCTGTTGTTTTATTGCGTTGAAGAAAAAAACAGTGGGAACTAGGTTAAGATCTCCTCTCTTTGCCCCAGTTATTAGTCACTTGAACAGTTGTGGGTTCAGAGTCAGTTTTAACTTATCCTCAAGGCTCAAGTGGGTTGGAGTGATGAAGACTCGGGCTGTGTCTTCACTTAATCTCTGGTCCCTCTTCTTTTCTGCCCACTTATAACTAGACTTACAGGCTGGGGACTGGGCAGTGCCTGGTTTTACCCATTTCTGCGCCCATTCTCCCCCTGCTGCCATGAATTAGGTTCACAAACACCACCCCAGATTTATGTGAGCGGTTTTCTAGGGCTTTCTTGGTGTTTAATGAAGAAAAGGGGCAAAGATAATTCAATTCTTTTAAATGCGCCTCCAAGAGCTCTATTATTTTTGTTGGTTAGGTGTTGGCAAATGTGCTGTTGAGCCCAGGATTTTTCGCTTCCTTATTTCAAAACATAAAGAATGACAGAAATGTAGAAAATGATCAAAAGTGGAATTTCCAGTCACCTTTTCCTGTTTGAAAATGAAATTCTTTAGAAATGTAACCAAACTTGTGTTTATTTATGGAGCAAGGAGCTCTGATGCCATTAAATTAGTTGTGACATTTTAATGTAATTAGACAACATTAGTGTCAGATAAGATTCATTAATGGACCTTGATCTTTGTTGGTTGTTCAGAATTGATTTTTGCACTAGAAATCTATGTTGGATTTAAAAAAAAGCATTTCATAAATTCACCTTTCTGCTAAAATGCTCAGCTAATTGACGTAAGTACATTAATGAGAGCAACTCACTAATAGGATTATATCAATATTCCCTCTGCATCAGTTAGAGACCCAGCAGCAATGGTCATTAATTGTTGCCTTACAGTAATTCTTAGCAGCTTTTGCAGGAACTGGGCTACCCTTCTTTGAGAAGATCTTTCTGCTTTGTTATTTTTCCTAGATTTGGGGCTTTGCTGTTGTTTATACCAATGTAATCCCATTGGTCAAAACTTCAAACCCGAGGGCCTAAAATTATTCTCCTAAATATGTATTTTGCTATGCCTCCAGGATATGGTTGGATTTTCTCCTCTCAGAACAGCTGCAATTCAAAGAAAATAGGAGAAAGATATTTGAAATGCAAGATGCTTTTGAGGTCAGAGCCTAACTATAGATTGAGGGGGATTTGGAAGAGCAGGAAAGGTGAGAATTCAATTCTTATTAAGAATCAGATTCTCCTCCCCCTCCGTCTCCCCCCAAATGTCTAAGTCTGAAATTTTTGGCTAAATATTTTAGCATAATTACTCCTGTTTATACTAATCCCTTTATGTCCCTTGCCTTGAATGCAGTTGTATTAAACTAAAAGAAAATGTTAAAACTATTCAATTTTAGTTATAGGCCAATAGTGATAAAATACTTCTGGTATTTCGGAACTGACTGGGTTTTGTAATGTTAAAAACCAGTGATATTTAATTTTAAATGACATGGTTTTAGTGGTCCTTGTTTGTCTTTTACATAAAATCCAGTTCTTGTTTATCATCTCAATCTGTTTAGTTTTCATCCCAAATGCTTAATGCAAGATAAAGCGACTCAGTGTATGGCTGCACACAGCCCAGCATTTTTGTGGCATTTCTTATACAGTTTTTTTTTTTTTTTTCCTGAAAGGAGAGTATCTGTATCTAAATGGAAAACAGCAGCGATACAAATAATGCCCCTGCTACGTACAAGAAACTGTATGTCTCTTACCAATACCACTTGTCTGCTCAGGGAAAGCTAGTCTATAAATAGATGAGATTCCTCTATTTATAAACGGGCTCATTGCAGTTAAGTCTAATCCACAGTGCCCTGAAGCCCCAGGGGGAAAAAAAAAAAGCATTAGGTCCAGGTAACTTTGGAGCAGATGCTATGTGAAGGGAAACACCTTCAGACGCAGCTCCAGGAGCATTTTTCTTTTAAGAGTCTGAATCTGATGCACAACAAAAACGTTTCACACTAAAGTAGAGGAGCGCACACAGAAGTATGACTCTCATCAACAGCCTTAGATAAGAGGGTTGTTTCCCGTTAAATATTTTGAAAGTGGCTAATACCGTCTTGCTGTGAGCTCAGGATACCGGTGTCAGTGAGAGCAAACCCGTGCAGCAGGTAGCAGACGCCTGCACGGCAGCAAGCCCGGGCGAGCGGCTTTCCAAGCAGCGCAGCGTCGCGGGACAGAGCACGGAGCCTGTGTGACAAGATGCTGCCGTAACCCTCTCCAAGGAGGCGGGACAAACAGGCATCTTTCTTTGCCCCAACCGAAAAAAGACAGAAAATTAACTGAAATGTTCACGATTCAAGAACAACATAACCATTTGTTCATTTAGATGCACTGGCCAATTAAAGGAAAGCCACGTGAGAGTGCAAGGCAAAGTGATGCAGTACTACTGCAACACAAAGCGGTGACGCCTCGATCACGATGGATATGTGTCCTCTGCTCCCTAACTTCTCCCTGCTACAGCATCCCCGGCCATCTCACTCACTTCTGCATACTGAGTGATGGTTAAATTCAGCCTGTCCTTCTCCACAGGGGGACGAACCTATGTCTCTCCCCTATTCAGCCATCGGTTTTCATGAAAATCGGGAGAAACTGGCAGTCTCTCAGACTTGATGGAAAGTGCCCAGGGAGTTTAGAAGTCTGGGGAGACACAGCGCGATTCCCTTAAAATCAAATCAAATGAAGAGATAGGATATTTTCATGAACAAAATGATAGCGAGAGGTAGGACATACGTAAACATTAGGCTCACTGCTGAGGCTGTTATTTTCCCAGTATTTTTTTTACAGAAACAGCTTAGGTTTTTCTTGTGCTGAGCCTAGAACAGGAGCTTTTAAGTAAATGCTATAGGAAGTCGCAAAAGTAGTAAATGCAAATATACTGAAAAACTGCTAGAAAGAAAAGTGGTTTGAGACAGACAGAGAATAAAGGGCCAGACCCACACCCTGTTGCATTCTCAGTTTGCAAAAGGCTCACTCTGCAGCAGCCTACCTAGATAAGCAGGTAGATGGCTAGAAAGACACAGAAGTCTAAGGGGTTAGGCAGGAAGGAGGTACAGCTACAGCTAAGCAGGTAGTCGTGTAGTTTTGGGGAGCTGACAGATCGTGGTCCTGGTTAGAACGTCTTTTTTCAGGCACAACATACATAATTTTTCATAGCATCTTGTAGCTGTGCAAGTGAGCATGAAAAGCAGCTGTTTGCTTTGTGTCCTTTGCTGCCTGCAGAGCACGACCTTGCCGTGGGGAGAAGTCCTCCACGGACCCGAGACCCTGCTACCTCTCTCCCTTCCCCAGCCCCACCACCTCTCATATGCCATACCCCAGCACAGGAGCCAAAGCTAAAGGGTTGCAGGCAAGACACGCTCTTGCTGGTGTGTTGAAGGCACCCAAATATATGATGTGCTGCGCTTCATGACGCAGGTGGAAGCCAAGAGCGATTCGCAGGCCCTACCTGTGGGACTCACAAACCGTTTTACCGCTGCCGCTGAGATGGACGGGCTTGGGAAGCATGGGCAAACACACCAGTGCAGAGGCTACGTACTCGGTAGGGCTAATGCGAAGGCAGCGTGACGATTCCTGTTGCTATGTAGCAAGTGGATGAAGCCACCAGCAGCTGTATTTATTTAAGGTCATGGAAGAACAGGTTCTTCAAAAAGTATTGAAAGTGGGTGAGAGTGACGACTTCGCGAAGCACCTCGGGGAGGCTGTGAATTGTGGTGGCAGGGGAAATGCCAAGAGGTTTGCGGAGAAGGAGGTGCACAGGCTGCTGACGTTGGCACCTAGGGCATGGAGGATGTGAGGGGGTAGCAGGCGAAGTGGGGAAGAACTCGAATTATGCAGGGCACAAAGGCAAGGACAAGGAGCTTGAACAAGATGCGGTAGAGAAAGGGGGAGTCAGTGAGTGATTGAAAAAGGCTGGGCTGATCTTGGCAAAGACAGAAAGGGATTTCAGCAGCTGTGTTCTGCCTGGGTGGCAGGGAGGACAGAGAAAAGGAAGTTTTATTAAATAACTAATAAGCAAATAATTATTCTAGCTTTTTAACAGTGTGATTTGGAAGGCAGAATTTAGCCCTTTCTTTGCATGCTCCCCATGCACAGACCCTGCTTGACTCCTGCCAGTGCTGGAAAGAGCTCTGGCATTTTATTCAGCTTTGCTTTCATTTTTATTGAATTTTTCTTCCTCAGCCACATGCATGGTAAATGTTTTCATTTCATCCTGGCTCAGAAGTGCTCAGAACCCTCTCTGATCTCTCTTACTCCAGCTCCGTGTTGCTGCAAATCCACTGCTAACAATGCAGTTACTGCAGATTTTCTGTGGTGTAAATGCAAGAAGCATCAAGCCTTGTGTTTGGATCAGGAGGACTGGCTGCCTCTTAATAGAAGCATAATGAAACCATCAAGAGTTTTCATTCACTTAGACTTCTTTTCCCTCTGGCAAATGATTATAACACATTTATAGCGTAATGGGCAATTACTTTATACTCCTTGTCTGTTGACATCTTATTAAGTCTACATTTTCTGTCCCTGACAAAGAGATCAGATATAATTGTTAGGAACTGCAAGGAATACATAGGAACTACCAGACTACATTTAAGCAGAATGAATACATATCTGTTAGTGAGATACATGATATGTGATGGCAAATTTCTCCACTCTTTTCTGCAGTGGAGGACTCTCAATTGCATATTCTTCTATTTCTTCATACATTACCTTTTCCTCTGATGTTAAAGACTGATCTTTGTGCTGAGTGTGTGTAGATTATACAATGGATTCTGTACTTGTGAATAAGGGATTGAGAGATGCGATGAAGGCTGCAGAGGAAAGTTTTGTCCCTGGAGGCTTTGGAGGTATGTATAGAGTTGGGTTTTCTTAAACCTGTAGTGGAAAGGCAGGGCAGGGGCAAGAACTGATGAAGTCCGAAACACAGTGGGTAAGGATGCGACTGTTTTCTTTAGCTCAGTGACGTTTCTTATCCAGCCTCTGAAGAAAATGAATCTTCCTGCGGTGCTCTACCACTTTGAGATGCCTTGGTGCCAGATGTGTTCAGCATGAATGTGTATTAATGGGAGCTGCGCATACATACCGCTGAGAGCAGAATACAGCCTTCCATCATGCTACTTACAAAGCTCTAGCATGAGGAGTTTAATGGTCAGGATAATCCCGCAGATCATTGCTCTGGAGAGGCACTTTGCAGAACCAGCTCAGGTCACACACACGATACCAATGGCCTGGGATTCACCTGGCAGTCTGGAGACCTCACATCCATGGCAATAATTCCCTTTTGAATAACCTTGCTCACTGCACTGCAGTGTTCACAAGTCTTTCCTTAGGGATGCTGTTAGGTGATGGGCCAGGAAGCATCCCATAGCAGCATTAGGTTTGTTTGCTGTTACCTTCATTGAATTACTCTGTTAGAGTATGTCCTATACCACTAAGACATGAGCCCACTGGTTGTAGTAAAACATCTGAACGTGTGTGGGACACATACAGGACTTTGCCAATTGCGAATGTTCAGTGAGGGCTGCAGATGCCTTAGCGCTCCTGTCGTGGTCCATGTTGATGGTGTTCCAGACTCGTCACATTATAGTTTCTAATAACGGCAGTGGCTGCTGTCTCTTTACTGCCAGATTAAAGGGGAACAAACAATACGTACAAAGACATGGAAGGCCTTTTTCACCTGCTTAGGTTTATGCTTTGTTATTTCATTATGCTCTGTGACTATATACCCGTGACTGACAGGATAAGAAACACCACATCCTGATAGAGTTGCCTAGGAATCCTGAACATAAGCCAATAATCCCTACCTGGCTGGCTGCAGCGGTATCAACTTACAACTCAACTCAGGAATCATCTTGTAAAGAAGAGCTTTAAGAAACAATGACCGAGTAGTAACCCAGAAAGCTACAGAGCCTGAGGAAGAGGTGAACTTTTCATGTAGAACAGCCTGGAAAAGTAGTGGGCTGCATAGAGATACAGCTGGATGTTGTTATGTTGGTGCTCTATCCGTAGTGTCAGACTGTGACAGAGCTTGGTGTGTCATATCAACCACGGCAGTGGAGTCCCAGCTGGGACTATGGGACAACTGAAGGAAGCAATGGAATCAGTAAGGTGGACAAAACCACTTCATCTGTGAGTCCATTGCACAAAGATCTTCTTAATCTGAGCGCCAGAGACCTGACTCGTCTTTATCTGCTCTGTACACTTCCCCGCACTTTGAGCTAGGCAGGGGCACACTGGCACTTGGGACAGGTAGACCTCAGATGTAAGGCCTTCAGCATGTTAGAGTTAGCATCCTCGTCCAAGTGCCAAAGTGCTTCTCTGTTTTGAATGTGCTTTCAGGCTAACTGACCACTCACAACAGCTTGGAGGATTTTTTTTTTCCGCCCTTAATGCCAAATTTGGAGTTTGGGATGTTTTTCTCTAACCTCTTCAGAAATACCCACATGTGGTCCCAAGCAGAGATGGAGCTTCACGTGAGTTAAGCTGGTACCCCTGCTGATGCTGGAAAACCTCTCAAGTAGCTGGTGATTTATCGTTAACCAAGCTGGGGTTAAACTGATGATAGATCTGGCGTCAGGAAGGAATTTGTGCCATAGATCAGATGGGCACAGGCCATTGGTCTAGGGCTATATTTTTTTGCTTTTAACCATAATGTGGGGTAAAATCTTCTCCAAAGTGTCACCCAAGTTTTCAGTATTTTGCACCAAAAGTGTTAAATTGGTCTCGGGTGTCAGAGAATATAGTGTGACATAGAGGCCGGGAACAACGATGCAAGTGGAACAGTGTGTGTGGTGTTCTCTGAATCTTCCTGAACGGGACATCTGTCACCAAATCGCATATGGGGACAGGGGTGTACTCTGGGAAATGGGCAGCCCTTTTGAATTCTTTGTCCCGTGCATGTATCTATGCATTCCTCTGTAAGATAAATATACAAAAATCTGTGCTTTTGCCTACTGTTCACTCTTGCCTCTTCATCCCTAGATTCAAGCATTACTATTTTTTTAAACTCCACCTAAATTATCCATTTACCACCCATTTTCCACATATTTCTTTTTTGAGACAATTACTTGTTTTTTTCTTAAATTAAATACCTGTATGTATTTTGTTTTCAGAGTAAATATGAATTTCATTATACTTTGATTATTGTTTAATAGCACTGGGGATACGATGTTTGGAGGCAGCTTGAATTTTGATTCAAAATGTCAGGTCTTTTTCTGAATAGCTCCTTCGGCTGGAGACCTTCCCCATTAGCTCTTACATAAAGAGAAAGAAGACAAATGGGAAGATAAGCTAACTAGGAAAGAAAGAGATATTTCTTCCCTTGACCTAGAAGCCTGGCAGGACTCTTTCAATGCAATGTATTATGTAGTGGTTTTCACTATTATGCATATATTTAGAAACTGCCGCTCACCAATCTGCAAAGGGAATAGGATGGTAAAAGATGGAATGCAAGGGAGGATAGAAACGCAGGAGAGGTTTTGTCTCTGCTTTTATATTCCAAAGACCGTGCTGGCATATAACCAAGAATATATCCCCATTGTAATGTGGGACTCTGTAGCTTTTAATACCTTTGGCATCTCTCCATTAATATGCTTCCTGGCGACATTTCTTAACAAAAACACCGCTTAAAACTGCTGTCAAGACCAATCAAGAAGAAGGTCTAATTAAAAACAAAGGTAACAAGATGCACCACAGCACAAGGAGGAATGCAGGGCCTACTAGAGAACATATACCAGAACAGTCCTCCTCCTCCAGCTAGAGAATATGTACTGAGAAAGTCTGTCCAGGAGCTGGATTTTGTGCATCCTGTAGGCATCCTGTTAGTTCTGCTGAGTTCCTACTTTGCCTGCAGTATCTATGCCAGCTTGCAAATAACTTTCACCAGTGAACTCCGGCAGTGTGAGTGCTTGATACCTGCTAGCGTTTAGAATCTCTGTTTTAAAGACCTGTTGGGGGAAAGTATATATAAACGTTGACGCATCGTTACATATTCTGAGTGTTCTTTGATTCCTTGCCATTATGCCCTGGCAGATTATCCAGTTTGCAAATAAATCACTCCTGTGTCGGGCACAGTGCAAGCAACACAGATGGAGAGGGTCTGGTGCAGAGTCACAAAAATGATGCTCTACCCTTTCAGAGTCTTCTTGACCTGGAACCGGACCCACCAAGCAAATGCGGCACAGAGACATGTTAAGTGACTTTACAGACAGCCAGTCTGGGTCAGGTTGAATTCAGCACTGGCCTTACTAGACCCAAGCTGTGTGGAGACAGCTTATTAACATGGTCACGCAGATACACAGACTTGTTATCCAGACCTGAACTGCCTCAGTGCATTTGGGCTGTGCCAGAGTAAATAACCCCTTGCAGGACCCAGAATGTCACAGAGAGCAGTGCACAGGCTGCTCCAGTTCTGGCAGCAATAGCATTATCCAGGTTTTCCTTTTTTTCCACAGTGCCCCTGTTCTCCATCACACCTTCTAGTCCAGAGCTGACTATATATTATAATGTGACCCGTGTGAAGTAGGCTAATGACTGAGCAGACCTGGCCAAACTCCTCAGTGCGGGGACTGTGTTTGCATAGCTCCTACTTGACCCTGCTGGAGGTTCCTAGACATGGCCACAGTGGACATTATAATTAATAATACTTCAAGCTCGGGCTTTCGAAGCAGCAAAGAGGATCTGTTTACTCAACTGCTAGCTTTAAAATGTGACAAGCAGACCAAGAAGACAGGAACTGGTTCTAATGGAGGATATGAGACTAAATGTCCTGCTTCAGCCATCGTGTCACTGGGCCTCCATAAGGACAAAAGAAGAAGACAGAGGGGCTTTGATTCCAAAAGGAGAGGTGAAACCCTGAACCATGATAAGCAACAGGAGGAACTGCACATCTGGTAAAGCCACATTTGAAAGGAGGAAAACAGAAAAGAGTATAAAGGTAATCGGAAGACCTTAAGCTTGTCACCAATACAGATTTGTGAAATAAGACAGTTCTTCTGAGTAAACATATAAGCCAAGGAGAAATAAAGCCAAGGGAAGATAAAATTTTCAGTATACACTGCAGTTAATTAACACATGGTTGGTGGGCCATCTCAAAGCAGGTGTTTTTTGCCTTTATGTGTTCAGATATTTGAAATTATATTTGAAGTTCATTGCAGTTTCTTTGTTTCAGCTCCTCTCTGATCAGAAACAGTCCTTTGTGATCGCTGAGTATTTACTACTAGAGAATTATTCACTCGATCAAACTGCACGTACAGTGAAACATGCTCATCATCAGCCCTGACCTGCCTGAGTCCCTCTGCAATTGCAGCACAAATCCCCATGCAGGAGAACTTGAAATACATTTTCTAGACACAGAGGACCTGTTTCAGAGGACACGTGCAGTGCCTGTGACCAAACAGGGGTGCCAGGCTTCAGCCAAATACACTCTCAGAAGCGGTGTCAAGGGAGGTAGTTCTGGCTAAAGTCGAGTCACTTAAAACGTCAGCATTCGTGGGCACTCTTCACTTTATTCAGCACTGCACATGTTGCAGCAGACAAGCATTTTGGTGAAAGCATCCATGAAGAGAGTAACCCGAGCACTTACAAGGTGCCTGCTGTGGATTCGCTCTCCGTTCTTCCAGCTCTCATCAGGAGATTACAGAACAAAAGCCTTCAGGTGAGCCCACATCTCAGCCCTCCTGTGTTCAAGGGCTCATAATGACATAGCTTCTTCAGGGACACTTTCTGTTTATTTTGCAGCAAAAGCCCAGCTCATTTTATGAGGTGTTTAGTCCCTTTCAGAGGCTTTTAGAAGCAAGGTGTGTGGCTCAAGTTAATTCTGTTCAGTGATCCCAGCAAGGAGAATTATTTCCTAAGTATCCATCACACATTGTGACAGCTATTTTTGAGTGGGCACTAAAGTGACTGAGAATTCCTTAACACCTGGATATCACCTGGTAGATGCAGCTACCAGAGCCCAAATGACTGACAACTAACCTTCCAGCAAAAACAAATCCAATTTCATTTTTCTTCATCCAAGTGATTATTGATTGGCTTAAGGCAAAGCTGGTGACTAACCATATGGGGACGTCTGTTATACGATTGGATTAGCGTTTGCATCTAACTGCACTCCATCTCCATCTTGGGGATCGATAGAAGATGAGGGTGATAAAGAATGATTAGCCTTGTAGCTTCATTGCATGTTGTAATTCTTCAGCTACATAGAACAAAAAATAAGAAACTAATCAAGAGATTCAGAAAAATATCTATCATCTCTAGAAAAGCCATTCCTTCATTTCCTAAGCTGAGGGAATATTCAGCAATCAGCAATATAGTAACATCAAATGCATCTTTTTATATAATTTAACTCTTCTGTTTTAGAGAATACCTTTACTGCTTGGAAGATGCAGAATTTTAAGTGTTTTAGCTGTAACTTTACTTCAGTCTAATTCTCTGCCAATTTTACAAGCAATTTCTTTCTTAAAGGATGGGATGAATGATTTTCTCTTGTGAAAATACAAATTCATGAAGACATTCTAAAGTTTTCTCTATATTTTTTCAAAAATATATTATCTTTCCTTCATTCTATTTTTAGAACATACCATAGGGCTGTTTTTTTCTGCTTTGAAATTAATGTGAAAAATAGATTTCAATATGAAAGAACCCCCTACCTTCCAATATAAGAAAAGGCTTGGGTTACTAATCCCTATTACCAGGAGCAGATGCTGATTGTCCTATTAATCAAAGCGAATCATTAGGCATTAATTACACTTAGTAACAGAATAATTGCTTGGTTTACCTAAACTGTGGTAGGAATGTTTTTTTCTCCCTGAGTAGGATAAGCTTGTTTAAATTATGTCATGTTCTTGCTCACAAAACATAATGAAAGTAAATCAAAATCCACTATAATCAGGTTTTGCACATGGAAGAGGTGAGTCGATCTTTGAAACAATGTCAGCGGTTTGATGTATACCATCTAAGAAAGGCTCAGCTTCAAGTACAGCTTGCAGAGGGAAAGATTGTTATGATATAGGAGAGGGAAAATAGTCAATAAATCTTATATCTTAATTGTTGCAAGTACTGGCAGCTGTTGTTTTTTCTGCTTCCCTCAGCTGCAATTTGAATGCTGGGTGTTCAGCCCTTCCACTGCAGTATTAGCAGATAGTGCGTATGCACTGTGCCTGGACTTCAGGGACAAAAGGGACCTTTTCTGTCCATCTGGTGCTGGAAAGAAATGTTGGTGCAATCGGGACCTGGCCCTCTGTGCCCCCGCAGTTCCAGGTGCATGGGAGAGGTCACAGCTGGGCTCGGGAAGGGCAGAGTTTCAGCACGAAGATACATCTGTGAGTGAAAACATCCGACTGAATTGTGTTGGCTTTTCCTGCCAGTACCTATCTCTCCCCTTAGAAAGACTGTGTCTTTCTCTGCCGAAGCGAGACTATGTCCCTGGTGAATGGAAAAAAAAAAAAAAAAAAAAGGTTCTCAGCCAAAACTTAGAATCTCTTTCACCAGGTTTAAATTCTAATTTCTTGCAGCAAATAGCTCAGCATAATTTTGCTGTATTTATTACCTACAGACTGTCCTGTAGATGTTTGTGAATATGGAAACTTTCTTTTCAGTACCCTGATGAGGCATGAGTCTTTTTTTCATTCTCATTTAAAAGAAAAGAAAAAGAGAGAGATGGAAGCAGAGAAGTGACTTCTTCCAGGATCCCAGGAGATGAACCTAGTACTTCTGTTGCCTTCATCCTAAAGACCCTTTCAGCCCTTTTTAAACAACTGACCTTAAAAAGATAAAATGTAGAAGCCCGTGTAATAGGTAAATTCTCAGAAGCTCACCCTTGGCCTAGCAACCCAATAGAGCTAGTAAGAAATGTGTGTTGTCATGAGTAAGTTGAAGTGTCCTAGGCTGGCAGGGATTCGCATCTCCCTAGCCAAGAACAGCAGCCCTCTTGCTAACCATGATCAGAGGACACTGTTTCTCTCTTGAAGAGCGAACGGGAGCAGCACCCAGAGCAGACAGTTCAGAGCAAGCTCCACGTTGGACTAAGCACGAAAATGTTTCTGATAAATACTGATTCTTGTGAGAAATCGAAACATTTCTCACAATGCCTGTCAAGCAAGATATGAAGAGAGCCACCATCAGCTGGAATATTTGCTTTTCCATCAACACTGAAAGGTTTATCAAATCCGGCCAGTGCCACAGACTTTACTTTTCAGATTGTCATTTCAGAGTTTGTATTTTTATACTGCAAAGAAATATTCCATCTAATTACTTGAAATAAATGTTTCAACTGACCCCAGACATTTGTAAACCATTTTCCTCATGAAAAACTATCTTCCTCAATACAGAAGAAAGGTAAATTTCAAAATGTCAACGCTTCTCATAAAAGCTTCCCTCTCCTGTGCAGCTTTAGTCACAGGTTTAGGTGACGGCGGTCTAAGTCAGTGCCCTGGATGCTCTTTTCGAGCGCTGCGTCCCTGGGTGTTTGCACCACGGAGTCGATCTGAATGCTCTGTGTAGCGAGTGCTGCAGTACGGCAGTATCGGCCACGTGGAGAAATGACATTTTCAGGTGAGGCCTGAAAAGAGATGTGCAGAGGCAGTTACAAAATCAGTCCCTCACGCTAGAGGCAGGAACGGCTTTTGCAAATTACAAGTTCAGCCTTCATGGAGGAGTGGGAGAAGTTGCCGATATATGAAAAGAGGAAACAGGAAGGGAAAGAGGCAAAGTCAATGAGACCGGCTGGACACACCAGTGGAGAAGCTGGGAGATGGCTTATGCGTCTGTTTTAGCCTGAAATCCTGGGATGAGTCATGCTTATGTATTACTAATATTATCATTTAGCTTTATTTGAATAGTTACTGCATGTTCAGACAGAGACTATAACCCTTTGTGCGAGGCACTCAACTCCTGCATAGTAAGAGCTTAATCACGCCCTGTTCAGTTTGCAATCTAAACAACCAAAACATATGAGGAATGCAACATAACAACTGAAGGTAAGTGAAATTGAAGAGAAGTTAGATTTTTTCCCTATTGTTCAGTCTAATAAAAAAATTATCTCCTCTTAAAGACCTTATTGCTCTTAAAAATAATAATGATGATGGTAAGGTCATTATTAATGTTAATTTTTACCCATTGAGACAGGAGGTACAGGTAAACTAGTGACTTGACCAGAGATTGACAGGAAGCTTGCGACAGAGCTGAGGGACAAAACCATCTCCCTAGAGGCTAAGCCTAATGAAACAAATATATTTGGAGTTTGGCCATTGCTCTCAATAGAATAGGACAGGCCCCAGAAATGGGGACACTGCCCTCATGGTTGTTCTACTTACATATTTATTCAATGGCACTAATAGACAAGGACATTGGCTTCTTTAACATGTTTACATTAATTCAGCATTTTTTTAATATCTGCACTAGTACTAGACCTTCTTATATCAACATGTGCTTCAGGAGGTGAGAAGGTGACAACCAAGGTGTGTACGTAACGGTGAATGTATTGCTGTGTGTTTGTGTACGTGAGTCTGTGTTTATACATATTCAGTTTGTAGAGGAAACTCTCTTGCTGAACATGCATGCTTGAGCAGGCAGGTCCGTCAGCCATAGGAGCATGTGAATGGTACTTAAACCACGCTGTAAGTACTGGCAAGAGGAAAAAGCTGAAGCAACATGTACTTTGCCCTTGCTGACTTTCCAAGACTTTGAGAAAGTGTTAGGAATGTAACCAGACTCAGTTAACACTTGCCTCATTATTAAACTTAACTCATATGATAAATACTGCCGCTTTTGGAGAGCTCTGTCAACAAATTCATTTGTTAAAATCAGCTGGTACCTACAGCTGTAACAAGGAGATAAGGAAGCGAACTCTGAGTCCAAAAGATTTGCTCCATCCATTACAAAAGATCCCACACTCAGTGACACATATATCCTTCATAATGACGCTCTGAATGTCCTGGCATTCCTAACAGTATGTCCAAAATCAGGCCAAACATGAGTCCTGTTCCAATAGCGTGCAAGCAGCTGAGATGCAGAAATCAGTTTCAGCAGAGCCTGTCAGCCTGGGGCAATACCTAGATTAGTGCAGCCAACTTCACAGACTAAGACAGACTGTTTTGGCATGTTCAGGTCAAAAATGCAGCCCGAAGAGCCCCAGCATTCCCAAATAATGAGTCATGCTGTAAGCAAACACACAGTGAAAAGATACTTTATGCAGGGGTCAAAAAGGGCTGGTGCACAAGGAGAGTTTGCCAGGCCTGGCACTGAATACAAAGGGGAAGTTACATAAGTAGGGGCACAGAGAGGCTTTGAAATTCCTGTATTGGGCTTTCCGAATTTCCATTCTTTGCTACCGTCCATCTCAGCAACAGTTCTGCTATCTGAGGAGCAGACTTGAGTCTGTCTTCAGATCACTGCCCTCCTAAGTTGATGTAACCAGCTGTTAAGGTACTAACAATAAGCAATAAAAGCAGTGAAAAAGCACTAGCAGTCGTCGGGCACATCATGGGTGTACTGCACAACTTTCACTGGAGCCAGCGCACAGTGGGGAGACGATACTGATGAGGTGAAGCATTTGGATCAAAGAAAAATGACTCAGCTGGAATTAACAGGATCCTTTTGGGGACCTATTTTTCCACCCAGTGCTCTTTCTTCACAGTTCTTGATCCTGTTCTGCTGTCCTGCCCTCTTGCTTTTATCTCTCTGTTTTCCTGCTTGTCCTTCCCTGCTTCAAATCTCTGCTTAAATGCCCCATCCTTTCACTTTGCACATGCCTAGCACTCTGCTCCAGATCTTAAGACACGTGCATTAACTAACCTATTGCACCTGGCCAGCTGATATTGTCAGCATCTTGAGGGCTTACCAGCAGTGATAAGGTTGATCTGGGGATGCTGTAAACAGGTTCAGTGAGTCACATCCACTTCTCCAAATTTATTTTCTCTCACAGCGTAATAATGTAGGGGTAGAAAATTGAGGATCAGGGGCCTGAAATGGAGGCCAAAACCTGCCTGTTTGCATGTTCACTCTGGCTTCAGTCTCATTGTTGCTGGAGACTGAGTGGTGGCAGCATATGGCCCTGTGTTTTTCACTGTGCACTTGTGTCATGCTGTGTTTAATGCAATACAAGCAGAATTACTAGGGATTAAGGGTTTGTTTCTGCTCCTAACTAAAATAAATGGCAAAATCCCCATCGACTTTGGTGATATGGAATCAGGCCTTAAATGACCCATCACTGACATTTGTAAGAATCTTCCCAAATGCAAGATGTCTTGGATACAATTTGCAGAGCCATATGGATGGTCTTCTTGTCACCTCCTGCAACAGCTGCCAGAAGCTGTAGTTCTGCCTCTAGTAATGACAATAAAAATAACCCCAATAGAGATGGTATTTACTATAGGAAAAATAAGGCCAGATTCCCAGGCCATTTACCTGATATAATGCTGTTGACTGCAGCACCAGTGTGATATAATAAATCATGCTAAATGCTGAGATATATGTATTTATGCCATAGATCTACCTTACTCTTCCTGAATCTGGTTCTGAAAGCACTCGAGTGTGCAGGCACTGACTAATCCTACATAGAGTCTTAGATACAGTCTGTAGAAAACAAGGAAAAAGTGTGTCATATCTGTGGCACTAATTGTCAGTCTGTCTTTGATACCAAAGGTTTTGTCCATGACATTTTTCATCTTGCTATTTGTCTCTCTTTCCCTCACCAAATTTATTCTTTCATCATCTTTCTAGACTGACATGCACTTGAAAGGACATTCAACACTTTGAAAGCTGCTGTTTTTCAGGTTTTATAAATTTCTCCCAGCTTAAGTTCTTGATGACAACTCTGCTTGGAGCACGATTTGTCAGTAACATTGATCTAGTGGAAATGGCCCAGTTTGAATTTGGTGCATGATGCATTTCCAAGACATCCTAACAAAATCTGGCCAGGAAGAGGAATTCTGTCTTAATTGCAGCCATCACAATTTTCAAATCACAAATATTTCTTTTAAGGCATTTTTTTCCCATTGCAAATGCTATGAAACTAGCAGACAAAATTATTTATTATTTTTTTAATTTTTTTTTTTACTTGTTGCTTTCTTTATAGTGAGTACTACAGGCTTGACAGAGCCATCTGACTGGTATTGAGAGGTCCTATGCAACCATAACTCTCACCAGCATCACCAGAAACCCAAGGTGCTTAGCGCTTGTGGGAAGCACTCAGCATTTTATGACCAGCCTATCATTGTCTGCCCAGTCTATTTAAACTGTAAAACCTTTAAGGTCTGGACTCTCTCTCATTATGCCTAACACAATGCAGTGCTAAATAAAGCTGCGCCCTCTGGGTACTCCTGTAATACAAATGATAATTGCTACATAAGTCTCCCAGCTATAACTACAAAGAAATCCAGATGCATGTTTGCCTTTACTGTTTAAGGGAGAATAGGAAGGATTGCTCCCAAATCAATCCTTTGAGTCTCCTGTCATAACACCAGTGATGTTTTCCCAGCTAGGAATATTTACACCAAGTTTATCCAATTCTCATATACACTGAATAAGAAAGGCAACCTACTTTTTATTTAGGAGTAGCTGACTGAATAAAACTAGGCTTTGGTCCAATATTACAGAGTTCCTGAAATCTCAGCAATATTATCAAAATATTTAGCAGTGTTTATTGTTTTCTTTTGCCCATATCAATGTCAACACTGGTTATACTGTGTAGGTCTGCATAGCTACATTGCAATTACAGTGTAATGCAGTTATATGTTTTGATACCTAATTACCATTTAGTCACGAGTGGAGGGTTAATTATATGACTTCAATATTTAAACTTTGCCTTTCTCTCTACTTTTTTTTAGATCCTGGTACATTAATTAAACTATATTCATGCTAAAGCTCTCAAAGATATAGTTAACCTTCTAATTATAAGGATCACTGTTTCACTTAGAGAAATCAGAGGTATAGTTCAAGGTTAACTGCATTGTTACAAAAGTACGATAGCATTAGTCACTGAACTGTAATATAACAAAGCCAGCTAATAGAAGCACACATTTGTTATCCATTACTGTTCATAAATCACATAAACAACCCACTATTAATTGGAGAGGGGTTTTTTTAAACAATCTTCCCTCCAAATTTTTTAGTTTGTGAGAACTGATAGATTTGCCAATAAGTGATACGCTAACATTTATTATCTAACATCTATTATCTTCTTTGTGCAATAAGATTACCGTAAAGAAAATGCTGATAGTTGGTCAGTGAAGTTGGGCAAGACATTTAAACCAGCATTTCCAAAATGAATGTTTACAGCTAAATACATCCATCCATGCTTCAGCATCAAAATTCATGGTGTATTTCTTAGAACTGAGTATCTGCTTATTTTGTTAGGTGCCTAAAAATTGATTTTGTTGTTTAACATTAGAAAACTGTACTGACATTTCCAAAAATACTCTTTCTGCTTCAGTTTTGTCTTCTGTGAAATGGAAATACCTTCTTCCACTCAGGAACTTGCAAAGGTAATAAATGTTTCCAAAACACGAGAAGTTTTCAAAAGAAATGCTGAGAATTACATTTTCATCTTCCTTGCTTTATTACAGCAAAAAATTATTTTCTGAAGTTGTTCTGCACAACTTAACAAGTACTAAAAATGTTACCAAGCCTGAATTATAAGTACATGACAACTGATCGCTGAGCTCCAAAAGCAGGAGGGAGACATTTGCTGATCCCAACTTCATTTTGTAATTTACAAAGACAATGTATAAGCACTGACCATCAACTGTCAGTCCTGATATGATGGTCATAACAGATAACTTAACTATTTCTGAAGCTCTGGAAGAAATCACTAACCCAGCAGCACTCCCTTGTCAAAAACATCACCATAACTGACAATGAAAGCCACAAAAGACAGAAAACAGAAATCCAAATCATTATTTTACTTTATGCCAATACTTGCAAATGATAAAAGCACTCTGCCCAGCATTTGACAACCTACTTTATTGCAGTAGCGTCAGCTCCAATAAAACTCAACAAGGGGAACTAAAATACATGTAAAATCCACCAGAGCATCTTTCTTTTTCCATTTTGTGATATAAAATGTTCTGTATTAAAATATGGACACTACAATATGTGAACTTGCTGCTATAAACCTGCAAAGTGGAGCATAATGCTGGCAGCCTTGTGCTGTTGTGAAAGTGTAATTTGCACACTGAAAAAGACTTATGCCTCAACCCTTGGCACTTGCTTTGCATCATAGAGATGATGCTCTCTAAGTGCCAAAACAACACTAAAGCAATTTTGGCAACATAGGAATTCTTCTGTTTTAGAACAGCTATGCCTTTCTCTTTCTCCAAAATCACATGGGGACATGAGCAGAAGGTATGCATGAATCTACCACATCCCAGCAAATCCTGGTTATTATAATGACAGAGGCAGGCCAGGTAACTTAGAGTGAATTCATAGATGCTTTTATCTATGAAGATAGCTGATCTGTATCTGATCATTCCACTGTAATATTTCTGATTTCTCAAAAAAGACACTCTTATGCTCCTTTGAAACTAGCACAAAAAGCTCTTGCCTACCATTAATCTCCTCAGATCCTTTATGTGGATGTCTATCCCTTGGGAATATTACTATTGACAGCTACGCAGATAAATGTCCTTTACATACCCATAGATGGTCCAGTGGTACGAGGAGTAGCAATAGACTGAACAGAAGATCTGAGCTGACATTCCTGCTTGCTAGAGACTTCCTGCAGGACCTTCAGCACTCCAATCCCAGACTCAGTTCCTCATTATGTTATTGAGGATTGTGCAATGCTCAGCGACTGTGATAGTGTGGCTATATAATTACCTATAGCAGATCCATAATTTCAATGCAACACAAGACAGGTTGTTCCAGTGTCCTACTGGTGTGTGCCAAGAATGTTTCAGGATTACTTAAAGAGCAGTGTGAACAATTAATCTCCCATGTCCATTAAATTACTAGCTTTTTTATCAATTCTTAAAAAAAAATGTCACTACAATAGGTAATTTTGATACATCTCTGTCTAGAATGGATGATGACACTACATTCTTATCACGTATGACACCAGACATTCGACAGTTAAAATTTTAATCATCACTACTACCCTACATTAATTTGCAGTTAGCAAACTAGAATTACAAGCTTATGCAGCAACAACAGCAAAACCCCCCAAACACCACAAAATGTAGAGCCACTTTCATCGCTTTTAGTTATTTGAAGTTAGGTTAAAATAGAAAATCTATCCAACAGTTTTTGCAAACAGAATGTTTCCCTTGTGCTAGCAAAAAACCCTGCCTATTTTGTGAAGCCTGGTAAGAGCACAATCCAAGGTAAAGTGGAAGTTTACATGAAGTAACGACCTGCTTCTTAGAATCAGCTTCTTCTGAGTGCTCTGGAATGGATGACTAACTCAGATCTAAAAGCACCTCTGAAGTTCAGTGTTGAAGTTTTCAGTGTAATCTTTTTTACATCTCTTTTACCAAAACCCTACAGCTCTTTGGCCTCTAATGATGATTCATAAGTATTAGTTCACAGTGGGATAGGAATTGAGCTTGCCCTCTACAGAAGGACAAACACAACATTTAGTTGAAAATGCAATTTTCTGGAGCTGGAAAAAGTCTAAGAAGCCATGTTCTACATCATCTTACAAAACAGCAGCAGTGGCAAGCAATGGGGTGTGCAATGAGCACAGGTGGTCAGGGCCTTAGCTTAACATTTTCACATCTAAGATGGAATTGGTAGTAAATTGGAATTTTTTTGAGAGCATCTTCCAGCTGTGAGGGAGAAAGAGAAATAGGCAGTTGCATATGATAAGTCCTTCAGTGTAAGTATCAATGAGAAACATGACTGATCAAGTGTTTGGGGTAAGATTCCCAAGGCAAAAATCATTCTGAAGCATGTACTGTATCAGGTGACATTTGTCAACCCATGTGGCATGATTTGAAATTGTGGTACACACTGGTCCTGCTTTAGGTAATGGCTAGAATGCATCAAAGGCTTGGAACCTCCCTGAAATCTAATGGAAATATTACTTACAACAGATTTTGCAGATAACTGTAAGAAACATTTTTTAATCACTTCTGGACTATAGCTTCTGGACATGAGCTCTCTGCAGCTGTGTTACTATCACTGATCACAGCACCATGAGTTTTGTGGAAATAGTACAACTAGCCAAACATGTGCCCCAAGAGAAAGAGAAAAAGCAGCAAGAGCCCACAGTTAGCTCAAGGCAGTCCTACCCCAGCAGAGTAAGGAGCAGAGAAGAACTGCAAGCTCCAAACTGAGATTCCATATGGATTGTCAACTACCAAGCTTCCCACCAGTCATAACATCTGGTTCCCTACTAGCCAGAACTTTCATCACTTAACCCTAGGCTTCTTTCCCTGATTTTCTGTAACCCTAACCTCAAAGGTTTATGGAATATAGCGTGCTGTGAAATAATTTTGTGGATTGTGAAACAACATGGAAAATCAAGTTTATGTTATTAAAATATTTGATGTTAGTTCTCCTAGAGGATCACAACAATCAAATTGTTTGCCTGTTGTATATGTTTAAACATTTTTTAATATTGAATTGTCCATCTTTTGATATTTTCCTTTATACCCTTTGAGTAGCATCTATAATCCGAAATTAGTAGCATCTGTAATCTGAAATTATATACAGGCTGCATATTATTATTAGTGAATACAGTTGATTATTGAAAAGAAGAAAATCTGGGACACAGCAAGGTGGGGGGAAGAACTTACCTTCTCAAAGGTAATGTGTTACAAGTGCTAAAAAGAGCATCATCTTCACATCAAATCAAGCAAGGTACAGGATTCAAGAAACAACGTGCCAAGAGGCAATTTCTCAGCAAGATGTTAGCATCAGAACACAAAGTGATGTGTCTGGAAGCAGAACTGCTGAGCTGCAAACAACCTGGGTGTGAGTCAGAGAATATTAGGACAGCGCCTGTCCACCAGGAATACAGACTTGATTGCATGTGACTTGTGTCAACTCTGGAGACA
Organism: Apteryx mantelli; assembly: GCF_036417845.1. Classification (NCBI taxonomy): domain Eukaryota; kingdom Metazoa; phylum Chordata; class Aves; order Apterygiformes; family Apterygidae; genus Apteryx; species Apteryx mantelli. The sequence continues at coordinate 83,619,830 of NC_089981.1, read as the reverse complement.
TCAAGAGCAGAACATAAAAGCAAGGCAACAGAGATATTTCTAAATGAGCCATTCAGCCTCTAAAACAACTAATCTGGCAACAACTCAAGTTCCATGAGAAAAAGTAAGTATTCCAGGTTTGTGATCCATGGTAACAGCTTTCACTCATTTTTTTCCAGGAAGAAGATCACTGAAACATCACATTTTAAATTATTAAAAAACAGAATCATCTCCTTTTAGTTTAGCCCATAACTGTGAAACCAGAATCCACTTGCCTGTTCAGGCTCATTAGTATCTTTGGATCCTAATGACCCACTCAGCTGCAGTAAATGAAAAACTAATCCTTGTTTTATGCAATTGGCCGAAAAAGATTAACCAACTCTTGCTACCCATGCAATCAGCCTTGCAGTGGGGAGATTACTACCTCTAATACTGTAAGTCTACACATTCCAATCTGTTACAATAAGTAGCACTTAAAGCTTACTTCCTTGAAATGCTTGAGCGTATTAATGCTGTAGTATAAGATTGTTTTCTTATGATACAATGATTCTTCCACCACTGCCCCAAAGTTTGCATTTACCTATACATATTTAGGCTGCCACTTTACTTCTAACGTGAAGTTTTAATTATGTTCATAATCTTGAAATAAGAAATGAAACAGAGATGAATCTTTACATAGGGCCTAAATTTGCCAGGCAACCATGTACAGAATTTCCATGGAGTTCTATACAGAAATTTTTTGGACTGTGTGGAAAGACTGCAACTCAGACTGTCAACAGTTGTAACTGAAACCACGGTTTTAATTAACTGTTTGATTTTTAAAGTTCCAGGTGATATTTTTTCATCCTACAGTTAATCTTAACGAGTAGCTAAAAATAGACCCACTACTTACATTCGGTGTTCTCTAATCAACACTGTGTGCTGTAACTCAGTTTCATAACAGTTGCATCACTGCACTTCTTCCGACCCAGAATTCTGGTTGCTGTGGCTATTTTACATATTAAATGAGTGACCAGTCATGTGAGATGAGTGTACCATGTGACCTTACATATACATTTTTTTCACATGATGGCATCATTGAAAAATGAATATGGTAAAGAACCAATTTTAACACTACGATATGCACTGAACTTTTTTCCAGATGTAAAATCGAGGCGCTCTTGTGTTTTTATCACCTTAAGCATTACTTATAACAGCAAAATAAAAATTCTCCTACTGCATGTTAAGATGTGTATGTGTTTGATATTGATAGACTTAGCCATGAAGTTACGGAAAACGAACAAATTGCTCTAAATTGGGAAACCCGATTTTTGAGTGAAAACAGTTTGATGGATATCTAATTTTCCATCAAAGGTGCTGTGTGCAGCAGTAAACCAGGATTACATTAAAATAAATGCTATATCCCACAAGTGCTGGAAGTCATTCCAGTAGTCTTTACCTGCTAGTTTTTAAATTATTTTTTTTAGCCTCAAACCTGTCCATCTGTTGCTTATTTGTTAGCCAGATATACTGGACTGTTTATAAGCATACTTTATGTTTGCATATCAGTAAAATTACTAGTAAAATAGTTGATAGGGTCCTGGTTAAAGAGTTAGAGAAATAATACCTTACAAAATATAATGAAATTCCCAATGTTATGGTGCTTTTAATTGAAAAATGCTACACAGCTAAAGAGCTCTTTGTGGAAAAATAATTATTGGAGGGTAGTGGTTTTTTCCTCTTAACTCCTTTGTCATACTTAATATTTCTTTTTACTGTGGGATAAAAATTAGTATCTTGTAAATGGAAATATCCTATGAACAGTAAAGCAAATATGGAGAAATGCTCCTTCTGTTATTTCTGATCAGAAAAATGAAATTCCAGTACAGGTAATATTTCTCTGGGACAAAGATACCCGAGGCATCAGTGTCTTCCTCCTGGCAGCAGCAGGTTACTAGTGTTTAAAAATGGTACTCAACAAATTCAAAAATGAACAGCTTTATCCAAATGTCAAGATATTCCCTATGATTTTGATGATCTAGTACATGTAACCAGCATTGATCCATAGTCTTCTATAATACTGGGCAGTACACTAGCTCTCATAAGGAATTTTCATGTGAAACAATATTCAGTCAAAAATGCCATTAAAAAATAAGATGGATCAATAAAGATAGCAGAGTCCTGAAAAAACATTTGCCTTCTGATTAGGATACTCATATAAGATTCAAAGAAGATTCAAAGTCAAATTTCTGCTCTGCTTATTTAGAACAGGGATTTTTTTTCTTTTATTACCTCATCACTGAGTTATGAACCTGAACTCTGCTTTACTAGGTACAATACAGGGACAGAAGAAAAAGACAACCCCCACCTCCAAGGGTTTACAGTTCAAGTATAAAGTATAACCATATCATCACTTTAGAGACAGCTGCACTGCTTTTAAGAGATTACAGCTCCCCAGCTGCCCATCGCTATCCCTCTGCTGGAGGTTACGGTCTCTAATTATGCATGTGCTACCTGTTTCTCATCTACCAGAGTCCAGAGTCAACTGAGTTAGCTTTCTACACTTTCAGCCGTGATAAAAATCAAGATTCTCCACGGAGGAATGAGGAACAAGCACACAGTCCATTTACCGTATCTGCACCATGGGGGCAATAATATCAAACAACAAGTGGTAATGAAAAAATAGCACTTTCTTCTCAAACAACCCCAGCTACATTGACAAGAGGATCTCTGCTTACAATTTCAGACAGGAGATGGACATAGCCAAGTGTGTATGTAAAGGACAGAACAAAACAAAATTGGTCACTGTGATGGGTTTTAGTCTCAGCAATCCAACAACATAACTGCTATTGATTTATAGGCATTATAAAAAAGAATCATTTTAAGGCAGAATTTGACAGATACCAATAAAGTAGCTCAGTGAGTGTTTATAAGCAGCTTCTCCTAACCATATGTCACAGCATGAACATTATCTCAGATCTCAGAAAATTATCCCAAACACTGGGTAGTTGCCTCTTCTGTGGTAGTTTTCTCTTTATTGTTATTAATCAAGCTATCCAATTTGTGCATATAATCATCCAGCAAGATCTTGGACTATGTTTTCTCCCACTCCAGCCAGCAGCCTTGACTACTGAACTATAAAGGTCAGAGACAAGGATGCCACAATTCATCAGATGACAGGAAATGAAGGTTCAGTTATGGAATAACTAAGCTAATAAAATTGCACTTTCTAGCCTTCTAAATTATCTCAGAAAAATATCTGTCAGTAGCATACACTAAAACATTACCCAAAAAACTTAAGTCAGCTCTCAAATTTGCCTACAGCTTAAGTGTTCAGATGTCCAGGTATGCAGTAGATTAGAAAAGCTGTTTAAAACAGATGAACAGATAAATAGATAAAGTCCACCAAATCCATGTGTTCCACTTCTTATTTGCTGGATCTCAGCAGCACTTTAGTTAGGCTTCCTGAATCCTTCTTCAGAATCCTTCAAAAATACCCAACTTTCACCATTCTCTAGGCACAAGAACTTAAGGACAAGCTGGGCTGCATAAAGATGGTCCTGAGGCATTTAGGGGTTTGGCAGATAAGGAGAAGCTGTGGCATAGATAACTGAGCTCTTGGTCATTTAGGGCTTTGCAGGGAAAGGGGACTCTACTCCCCTTAGGACTCTGTTGACAGTTCATTGGCAGACTGTGCAGACTACAGTGGTAGGATGCTTTTTATCAGCCTGTTCCACTCACTCCAAGTGCCCCTCTGTCTAGTTTATGCACTTGCAATGTTTTTGGTGAAGTTTGGTGAATGATGTGGTCTCCCCTTCACTTGCTCTGCTTACCTTCCAGCATCTTGCTTGCCTGCTGTCAAGGGTAATCCCTCTTTATGGTAAGTGACTGAGAAATGGACTTCCCTTATGAACTTCAAAAAGACTTTCAAAAATTAATAATCTGTGTTTCACATGTAACAGAAAAGATTAACTCAGAAATGATCTGGTATCTCCTTTAAAGGCCATAACTCTGAAACTGCTGGTTCTAGAGAAGATGGTTTTGAAAAATTCACAGCGTACAGTATGGTGGATGGCTCAGAACAGACAGCATTCCTTGTTGAATAACTGTGATGTTGTCTTCACAGGCAGCCATTCCAGAAGGAAAGCCATTTGTGGAGAACTGATGGCTATACCTGTACTGATTACATTTTGACTTTTGAGACTGTCTGGTTTTGTATCTTTTTTTCAAAAGGTATGAGAAAAAGTGGAAGGACCTTACTTTGCTTTCAGTGTTTCAAGTTAAAAAAAAAAACACAGAAGTTGAAATGTCAAGTATTGTAACTACAACATTATTTCACTTTAGATATTAACAGAACCTTATGTAAAATTAGCAAAAATGTTTATTTCAAAAACTTTATAAATATTCTGTGTGAAACAGATAATTTAACAGATTTAAGAACACTGTATTTAACTCAAATTCAGCTTTGACTGCTACAGTAAAGTTACTTTTAATAACACTTTCCACACAAACTGTTCATTTTATATCAAAGAGTGAAAGTACTCACCTAGAAGTTTAAAAGCTCTCTCACAGATATTCAATTAACTCTACATGCTATTGTAAAATGATATTTCTGCTGCTTGTAAGCACCAATTTAGGGAGAGCATATCATAACATTTTATGAAAACAACATATTTAGAAAATAAATAAGAAAAATAACAGCTACATCTCGAAGCATGTGTGCTTGATGAACATATACATGCTCTTGCAGCAACTGCAATAATGTATTCTTACATGAAATGAAAGGAGAAGATGAAATGCTTTGTACTTTAACTTAACAAACTGAAAACATTTGTCAAGGCTAAGTAGCAAAAGAATTTAAAAGGAAGTCAAAGGTATTCAAAAGAATGTAAATGGCTTTGTATTTTGTAAGGAAGAATGAAAACCTTTCATAGAAGGAGACTGTGATGATCTCTGATCCTGTCCAAATGCAAACGGAAAACTAAAGTCATCTTTTCCATCTCCAAATGCATGAGAAGATGATTCCGAAGGGAAGGGAAAGGCAAATGCATCTTCATTTTCTGATTTCCCAAATAAGCTTCCTATATGGAATACACATTGAATTAATTATTAGATTAAATCTTACTGAAAGAATACTGCATTCAATATAGTATGTTTTTGTAATAATATTGTACTGCCTATATCCTGTTGAGCCTACAGTTGTGTGTTTATTTGTGCCTTATAGATGGTGCTTCAAGGAGAGCATTACTAGGAATCTATGTAGGAAGAAGTGTGAAGTACATGAATTATTTAGAACAACAGACCGCCTCTTGGCGATACACTGCGTTAAATATTTTGAACCCTAAGCAGCAGACGTCTTTGTTCTTTAGAGGAGAAAGAATTCATACAAAGGTATCAACTTACAATGTGATAAACAACTGAAATATTTTGAAAAACAAAGGTATAGACAGAAAAGCCATTTATACCACCTGAGTTTTATATTTAATAACACAAAATCCACACACTTTCCTCTAAAATATTTATGTATGCATACAATCTTATATTTACCCACTTCAAGAAAATAGCTTTGCACCTGTAGCACCTCAAAAAAATCACTTTTCAATAAAGCCAGGATTTCACAAAGAATGTGTAAATATGCACGGCTCACTTAGTATGAGTGGAAGATATGGTTTATTAGGTCTGATTCTCCTCTCTCTCACTTGTGCTATTTTTACATTGTATACTTCCACTGGTTTAAATCAGTGAAAGTCAGTTTACCCTCTAGATCTCTCTAACAAAATGGAAACTCTATTTTCATTTTAGTTGAGGGCAAAAAAAAAAAAAAAAAAACCCAACAGATGTACTCTTCCAACACTGAATTGGTAGCCTTAAGTGGTATTTACCAAGTACTATAGCTTTTTACGTTAAAAGACAGACTTTTATGAAGGAGAAAGCTTACAAAACTCTGATACTATTAAATTTTCTTCTCTCTTGCAGCTCCTCCCAGAGTTTGCTTCAAGCATACCTAACACAATCCCCATTTCTTTCACTCCCACACCTCTTTTTTCATGACATCTAGTACATTTGAAGTGCAAAAGACAGGATATGCTAGTCAAAATACAAATGCACACAATAAATCACTGAATTACAAGGTCACAAATCAATATATAATAATTGAACATCCTTTTAGACAAGCAAGGCTGCCTTATTAAGCAGGATCATCAGCTTGTCAGTCATATAAGCACAAATAGAAGAGAGCTAGTATATACAAGTGCTTTTAACTTTCAGACTTACCAATATCTTTGTGTGGGGACATGGGGTTTAAGTTTCCTGCAGAATAACTTTCACCTGTCTGAAATGTAACAGTTGTTTTATTTAACAAATGAGACATGAAATATAAGCTCTAATGCTGATATGCAATAAGTTCATTTGAGATTGGTGAAAAAGATGCTTTCCCAGTGAATGTTCACATCCTTTAAAAACTCTGCATTAAAATTTTTATTTCAGTTCTTAAAGTTGCAAGGCAAACTTTTTGAAGAGAAAGTTTATCATGATATTTGCTTATATCAGCAAACAGACTCCCTCTGCTCTTCAAAAAGCATCAGTCTAAAAACTGACCAAAATCTGGTCTGATTTTCTGCTGTTTTTTAAACTAAAAAGAATCAAAATAATTTCACTCTGTGAAAACCTCTAAGCAGTAAGAGAACTACTCCCTCATGAGTAGGACCTGACAATACCAGAAGGAGTAGTAGTATAACCACTCTTGAGAAATGTTCTTAGGCTAGATTAATAATCGATACAAAACTCTAGTCCAACTTCAGACAGTTCCACGTGACTGCTAAAGGCTGCTAAATTCTTGGTTTCTGCTGCTGAGCAGGCACAGAGTAACATGGCTTCTGACAGCACCAGGTGACTTAGCACCTACTTCATTTCTAAACAGTTCACAAACTGCCCACCAGTCTACTGATCCCCTGCACACAGCCCATGCTAGGAGATACCACCAGTGAATGTCTTGCCAAACACAAAACTTCTATCTAGTTACCTCAAGATCTGAGCACACCCCCTGGAATATGAGATAGCTGGATTCAAATCCCTTATTTGCATCATGGGGTTTGAATCTACATTGCCAGCAAACCATACCTAACCACTGCACTGTGCTCTGGCATGCAGCTATCTTAAATGACCCAATTACCTATCTATTAGGCCAGGGAGAATAAAAATGGCTCTACAGCACTGTAGTTAGGCAATTTGCAAAGGAAAAGGAAAACCTGGATTCCACTCCCTGTTCTCATTAGTTAGCTACCTAAATCCTCCATTTAAATAAGGTTGCTAACCCTTATTTGCTTTTCGAAATTTCTAATAAATACTCGTTTCTTTCTTTCCTCTCTGTTCTGCTTTTTGTGGGGAAAAAAACAACATTCTTAAGTAACTGGCCCCCTTCAGCAACACAGCAACATGCAGGCTTGGCATGAGAGTTGTGAATTCTGCTAGGGTACCTTAAGTTTTACATTGCAATGCTGAGTCAGGAACCTTTTTGTGAAACTAGTTCACCTATATATCTGCACAAGAGCCACTCATACCATTGCCCATGTGGGAAAGATCCATACTTGATCAAAGTCATCTTAGTAGGATTACCAGGTAAGGAGATAAGCATTTTCAAAAGATAACAAATGTAAAATTAAACAAGCTAGTAAAAAAAAATTTTTGATAAAAACATAACAAGTCTGGAAAACCTCATTCACTGTCAATGCTGTTTTCTTAGCATACTTTGCTTTATGGAAATTTAATGTTCTTAAGTACTCGTTTTTACCTCATCAGATGAATTTTCTGCCCCAAACACAGAAGAATCAAACAAGTTAAAACCAGGTGACCTCTGGGAGAAGCTCATGAGAGAAAAGAAAGCAGGAGATTTTGGTGTTGCTTCTTCACAACCTAAATTATGAATGCTGTAATGACAAAGGAAGAAACTACATTAATAATTTAGGAAAGTAATGTAGGCAGGTTTTTTTTTCTTTTTCTGTTTTGTCACTTTCCTAAATTCCTACAGCTTCCATCAATACTCGTCTCTTGCAACACAGAACAGGTAATATCACTCTGTAAAGTGAAGTGTTCTTACCAATTCCCTTCCTTTTCCCCTCATACTCCAAGAAAATAGTTTAAGGATACAAATTGGTGTAAAAAAATACTATTACAGAAGAAGGCAACAATTTTAGTCAAGGAGCTACAAAGAATGTGTATCTCTCATATTTCTGAGTACAGTCCCCTTCTTTCAAAATAGCTTCAAATAGAAATGATATTGTAAGAACAAAATCTAATAAATTACCTAGTATAAATCAGAAAAATTCTGAGTATGTTCAGAAGAGCTTTCCAGAGAAGTCTTTCTATAGTATCTTTCAGAAATAAAGGAAACACTTATACAATAAACATCAATACAATTTGGTCACAAAATCTAAATAAAAACTGAAATCATACAAGTCATATGGAGGTGTTTTAGACAACTGGGTTTTCTTCTCCTTCGAGTCAGGTGTTCTTACAAATACAGGTGTTTCAGGTGCTCTTAGAAAATGTTCATCGCTTTCTTCTGCTGTGTCAGGATTATCCTCACTTGACTTAAAACATGCATGTACATCCTATTAAAAAAGAAACATACAATAATATTTACAGCAGATATAATTTTCCAAAATATCATTAGTCTATTTACCCAAAAATATATTCATTATATGCTTTAGGGTTAGTTAGGTATTTTTATTTTCATGAAAAATAAAGGGAATTTAATTACATGATCACAGTTCCACATTCACCATAGTTACAACTGTAACCTTAGTTTAGCTAATTTAAAACTGACTTCTGATTGAAACTATATATGAAAATTTTCATTCCAAAAATAAAGAAACTTGTGGGGTGACTGAAAACATGGATTTTGAATAAAAGATCTCATTCTAAGTTATGGCTTGGCATAATGCTTTAAGTCACACTGGAACCCTCTTGATATTCCTTAGTGAAATAAAGGAACATCACCATAAGAATATATTTCAGTGGACTGAGATATTTCCTCTCTCTCAGGAAATGTTAAATGGCAATGTACACTTGAATTCCGTGGAGCAATTTCCATCAGACTCAATGTTGTTTTAAAGACATTCTTCTCCATCAGTTGCCTGCAGGCATGAGTCTGTAATGAGCCAACCAGAAGACACGGAGTATCTCAAACTTGATCTTGATATAAACCTGTATATGCAAAGTGTACACACAACTGGCTTGAATATACTGGTGCTGTGAACTTGAACTCACACTCAGGTACAGTTAATAAAAGCAGTGCAAATGCAGCCATACAGATTCTGTAATAAATACAAAGCCTGTTTACTTCAGTTCTGTGGGAGAAGAGAGTTTCAAATGCAAATGTTTAAAAAAAATGTTCACATGCATCTTAACTCACATTGATGAAAATGACATCCACCAATTCTATACAAAAACATATTATGTGCATAAGGATAGCTGTCCTAAAACTCCCAGTACTTGAGCAAATATAAAAAGCCACAGAACACTGACATGATCAAGAGCAATGAGCGCTGTATTAATAATCAGAAAGTACGGACTGGCTTCTCATCTGTTGGATGTCTTACAATGAATCACATCATTGCCAATTCCTGGGACTTAAGTCCTACCAATAGATTAAAATATGTCAAGATACTTTGACTGCTCTAAATAAGATAATTATTAATGACATAAGAAATGGTTCACTTACTTGAGACATATACGAAGAATCCTTTAACTCATCTTCTGCTTCTTTATCATCACATTTGGCCTCTTGGTTTGCTATATAAAGAAGTCAGAACTGCTTGTATCATAACAGCATTTTAAATGGATAAATAAAAACTATGTTGTGGAAAAGAATCCTTGAAAAAGATTCACTAACTTGGCATTGCTATTGATAAGGAAGTGTTCTGACTGTGATATTCATAACAACCCACTATGTGGCCATTTTCTTAATAGTTTGCTCTCATTCTGCCACTTATTCACTATTGTTGAAGTAATGCTTAGGCTGCTTCATGTTGTTTGCTATGTTCTTCTAATCTAGCTATTGCTCTCTGAGAGTGCTAATACCAGTCAACAGAAACCATGTGAAAACAATATAAAAAGCACATCCATATGAGACTGATGAAGTGTATCTCAAAGAACTGGACAAAAGCCAAGATGGGAAATGAGAATGTTATCAGGCTTTCTTCCCTAATTTTCAGGCCACGCAATGTTTCATGAACTGTGAGCTCAGATCCTGAGTTTCAGGATCCTAAGTATAAAAAAGGACTGTAATTTTTGACACAGACTTCAACTGGCCATATAAGCACAAAAATATATTTAAACTAAAGCTCAGTGCCTTGTGATTTCAAAATTATAAGTGCATTTGTAAACATTCTGTTTTGTTTCTGTTTCAAAAGTTAACCCTCATTTTTAATAATCTCATTATGATGCTTCTAGATTCCTAAATTACTTAGTTTATTATCACCCTTTTCTTTGCATTTTCTCATGCCTTTTCTGGGTAGATTTTCTTACTGGATTTCATTTTATCCATGGAATTTAAGACTAGAGTGTGAATTTATGAGGGATGCTGGGAGGCTCCTTTCATCAGCACTGGCCAATGCAGAATGCACCCCACATCAGTGGGCTACTGCACAGTTTAATCTTCATTTAAATTAGGACTCTGTCTACCTGCTATACCCACAAGTTTAAACTAACATATCGAGGTGGAAAAGGAATATAAATGGTAGTCCACCTAATGCCAAAGTTAAAATCCTATATTTTTATCTTTTGTAATTATTTGATCTGACATAGAATAACAGCTCATCCTATCCAAAAATGTCAGTGGTACTTTACCTACTACTGTATTTTCACTCTCAAACTGTTGATTAGGAGTCATCTGCTTTGGAGGAATTAACAGTCTAAAACACAAAAATAACACTACTGTTTGTCTGAATGGCAATTATTTCCATAATCTTTAATCTCAGTAATGAAAATTACTTTATTAACGAAAAGTTACCTGAATTGCATTTGGTTCTGCAAGCTTGCTATTGATGAAACTTCAGCAATCTGTGGATTGTTAGTCCCTGCATTGCCAATAACCATCTAGAACACAGGAAAAAATTCAGCTGAAGCAGCTTATGAAATTTTTACTTCAGCAATATCACTCTGATTTCTCCTTAAACAGTTCAAATCCATTCTTTTAAACTTTGTTTAGAGGTCATACAAACATTTTTTGCCTTTCTTTGCATTACCTCCAGTCAAACTTTTTTATAGTGTGAGACCCAAAACCTCTTGTACTGTTTTTGATAAAGTCTCATTTACAGCATTAATGGCTAGAGATGAACAATTATCTTTTTAGTCTTACAAATAATATTACATAATAGACCAACTTTAGTCATGATTTCTACCGCTGCAACCAGGTTGCTCCTGCTTGACAACACAGAAGGGCTGGAGCCAGGCCTGTCTCTATCTCTAAAGGCCAAAGCGGGTATGCACGTAAGTAAGCATGTCTCCTATGTGGAGTGCAGAACTGCAGGAGACTTAAAAGCACTCCCCTCCTCACAGATTTTCATCAGATCAGAAGCCCTAGCTCTCACACACAGCACATATTTGTGCCTTAAGGGCACAGAGTGGCCCTAGGAATCTATGCCTCAGCCTCAGAAACACACTATTTCACAGGGAGCTGCTTTTTTTTTTTTTTTTTTAATTTGTAAAACATATCAAACAGAACTCAACTTGGGGTGGGGGACCCAAGGGCTGGGTATGCAGAATCCGTCTGCCACTCGGCTCCTGCAGCTAACAGCACTCCTTTTCTGAACCATAGCAACCTCCTTTCCTCCATTCCTTTTATTTTTCCTCAGACTCCATCCTCTTTTTCCTTGTTGCCATCACCCTTTCTTAAAGTTCCCTTAACCTTGACTTACTGCTTCCCACTATTCTCCTGAGTGCAATTCTAGGTCCCATCCCACCCCATTCTCATCTCTGGATTACCCTGGCAACAGCCCTTCCTTCATCCTCATCATGTTTAACTCCCTCAGCCACTCACCAATCACGATTGTCTGAGATTTCCTCTGGTCTTGCTCCACTCAGTCCAGCCCTTGCCCTTCATGTTGTCTTATCTTATAAAGGCTCTTTCTTCTATTACAGGCTCTATTCTAAATCATTTAGTGATTCACCCACTTCATCTTTCAGTTCCTTGAAATTCTTAAGAAAATCGCAACTGGTTCTCGTAATTTTTTACTTGAAAAATGTTGTTGTTCATGAAAATTTGGGTTGAAATAGATCCAGTGAAATGTCCCTTATAAATAAAGGTTTTTGTATGAAACCTGCCCCAAACTTTTGCACAGCAAAAACCATTGAAAACAATGTGCATACTTTATCTCCTATTTATCTCCTTACCTTATCTGAGTATGTCTTTTATACTTTGATAATCTATTGGTCCTATGAAAGTTCTTGCAGTTAATGAGATTTTATTAGTAGTTTTTATATCTGTGCAAGTTGTTCCTCCAACTTGTTTCTGGATTGTTTTACTGTGTTTGTGTATTTAAGATATTAAGCTGCAGAACATTTCAGCTTTTCAAAAAAGCGCCACAGGAGTTGGGGTTTTTGTGGGCAAGAAAAGGAAAACGCAGCTGTGGACTCCTCAAGTGTACACAGCAGTGCTGCCAGTGGTTTTGACTCCTCTAAGCCTGGATTTTTTCTTCTGACTAATCTTCAGAATTGAGCTGTTGACCATAAAGAGTCCTGTATAGCATCCTGCACATTTAGTCCTTTATGAAATCCTTCATTATGGAGCAGGTGACTGATGATTATTCACTAATGAAAGATTATGGTGCTGTTTTGGAGTTCCAAAAATTTGCTACACACAATCAAGTAAATCTACATAGGTTATTCTAAACTTAAAAAACTATTATACAAAATGATTTGGATAGACTATCCACCTAAACTTTGGGAGGGAACCAATATGAGAATACTTAATAAGACTACCAGTCTCACTTCATAATAGTATGAATCATTTTGTAGTAAGATACACATTTTCAGTTGAATTAGAAATGACACTAAAGGAGGCAAGATTTAGCATCCTGGTTCCAGGGTTAACAAGTTTTATGTAAGATAAAATAGCAATGGGTATATTTGAAGTATTTTAAATTTAAACATGCATATAAAACATAATCTACAATCTCATGTTTTTACTAAGGGGAGAGCTGCATACCTGTGCTTGATTTTCTGCTTGGCTGGAGGAACTGCTAGTGACCTCTGAGTGTTCCACAGATTCTTCTTTTTCTTCTCTGCCTAAAGTAACAAATACTATTTAATATTGTCAATAGTACTAAGTATCTAAAGCATGGCATTGTTAAACTCAATTTGTGAACAAAGCTTATAAACTTTCCTCTTAATAGATAGCTAAAAGAAATGTATTGCAGAATATGAAAGTATCAAGCAATCTACTACAAATAATATTCATTTACAAATGCTGCTAAAGGTAGGTTTCAAATCTTTTTGACACTACATAGCGGATATACCTGACATGTCACTTTCCTCACTGCACAGGCGAGAGAGGAATCAGACACAGAAGATTTTCAAAACATAAGGACAGCTAAGTATTCAACTGCTGTTGAAAGCCTGGTGCCAACAATCACAGTAGAAACAGTTGACTAGATTTATTACCATGGTTTCCATTCATTTACTTCATAGATGAGCCAAAATCCTCACAAAAAGATAATTAGAAACACACTGTACCTGTTTCTGTCCGTTGCATAGAGAATTTAATAGTCCGTACAGACTGAACTAATTTCCGAGGAATGCAAGGGAGATGTAATGGTTTATACAGCTGATGTTTCTCATTTAACAAAGGTGGATGTTCACTCTCTTCAAATATCCTAAAAATAATAAGTTAACAACTGAAAAAAAAATCATAAAATATAACTGCTTCATGTAAATAGAGTTTTAAAGGGAGATCCATGCTTCCAGGGAGGTTCTACCTCTTTTAGCTCCAGCAAACCATAAACCTTTAAGTTCTCCTTAAAGAACAACAGACAGACATAAAATATCATTCAAAGCAGAAGACGTGAAGTATTAATGAGCTGATCATAAGAACATTGTCAGCTTGAATTTTGTTGGTATCAAAGAAAAGTATTATTAGCTGGTGTTTTATACTTTTATAAAAGTACCCTAACCATTATTATAGTCCTAAAAGCACATTTTCACATTTAGAAACACTTTTTCTCTCCCTGAGGTTGTCTGAAATACTCATACAATATACACACACAAGAGAAAACTACAGCAAGTGCTTTCACTTGTGGGTTAATTATCTATGTAGGGTAAATAGCCTTTTATAGCACAGAAACAAAAGTTAGCAGGACAAAGCAAGGTAAAGTGACTATTTGGCACAAGAATGTTTACCATTTTTTTAAATAATGAGTTTTATTTTATTCTCTTTCTGGCATTCCTGCTTGATGCCACTGTGCTTCTAGCTACAACGTCTCGTTTATGGCTGACTAAGCAATACTAGTCAAAACAGCCAAAGATTTGAGTCAGGTTCTTTTCTGTTTTTATTGAAGTTTTTCTTAAATAAAAAGTAAGATAAAATGCAGAATGCACTTTATAGGGTAGTATGGAGCAAAATTAGCAACACTACTGCTGAAACACCACCAAACTAGAAGCCCTGAATAAGATATTGACCTAACAACACATTAAACTAATAAACGTGTGCAACTTTGATCACATAAAACCATGAATGCACCTCAAACAAACTATTCTGATGAAAAGGACTATCTTCACATGTAAAGTTACACACATGCCCCATGCTGCACTGGACTCAGACACCTAACAAACTGCATAAACCATATACCGGCCAATATATCAATTAAATAAAACAGGAATAATGAAAATTTTTTTCTGAATATCTTTCAGTTTTAGTAATTACAGATGTTGCTTGTGTCAAGAACGAGTACTGCAGGAAATAAGATGTTTATGTGAATGGCGTCTCTTCAAGATTGGATGGGGAGAGCTTAAAAGCCAGAAGCAATAAAATGAGAGACCTGGCTAAGCCTGCTTACTCACCTTCGCTCAGAATGGCTTATTTGGCCACTTTATCACAATCACCATTCAGCAGTGAATTGAACAAGCTGCTGATGATGGTTACAAGTTAGATTGCCATCAAGCAGGTTTTTACAGAACTTAGGCTGCCAAATGGTGTTTTTAAAAGTTCCTGGAGTTACTTTCTGTGTGCTTTTGTGAAGTCTAGCAGGCATCTCACCACATTTCTAAATATCTGCCCTCCACAAAATAAAAAGTTCTTTTACAACATTTACCTGGGCAGAAGAATATATCAATGGCAGTTACAAACAGGACTCAAGCTCTTAAGATTTTTTTTTTTAATTTTAGTAATAAAACCTTCCCCCAAAAGCCTGCAGTTAAATTTAATGCATATACAATACATCTATATCCTTCCCTCCCCCAAAACACTATTGAAAAAAAACCCACAGGCATCTTCTCTGACATAATTAATAATCATTGAAAGAAAAATCGAACTGCAGACTGAAGCTCAAAATAGTCCAAATTGCAGCAACAACAAGAAAGATCATTTGTCTTTTTTGTCTACTTCATTGTTAGTAGACATCTGAGTAGATAAAGAATCTTTATCTTGATCCATATTGTGAAACAGATAATATTTTTTGTTTTTTACGGAGTTGCAAATTAGAGAAAAAAATAGATATTCTTATGTCAAAATAACATTGCATTTCCTTAGCAGTAATTTCTTCCCCATATAACGAAGCCCAAAAATGAATATGGCTTTATCTTTACTATTGTATTTAAGTGTATTTTGATTATATCTATGAAGAATCACACTGACTACTGTGGTATTTACCAGGACTGAAGCTGTGTTCAGTACTCTAATCACAAGCATGCTAGCAAGTCCTTTAGGAAGCAGGATTTTTAATGACTAACTACCTTAATAACTAATAATAAAGTAACTAATAATTACCTATGAGGTTGTGCTCAGCACAGTGTTGACTCTCCATACATGTTTACACTTAGAAGTCCAGAAACAGCTTTATAAGTATTTTTCCAAGATTTATGTTATGACATTTTTTCCCTTTAGTCAGTAAAGCTAATCACTCATAATACAAAGACCCTGAAAGAATGGCAATAATCCTCTACAGAATATGCTTTACAAGAAGTATTAGCAAAAAGTGTCTCATTTGGAGCACAAGATATTTTAGATATTCAGAGGTAGAATTAAAATATATAATCAAATTGAAAAAACAAATTTACAGAATAATGGAATTAAATCGCTCTCAAACACTTTAGAAAAGCAAAGGGAATGAACATGACATATGCCAAAGCATTTAAGATTTCAGCCTTTCTATGTAATAAATATGATCTCTAATTAAGAAATAAAGACCAGAGCTTCAAAAGAGTTCCAGTAACTTAGCAGTCCATCTCACTTCAAAATTCAAACAGATATGTGCTGCTATGTAGTGTTCCTGTTTGGTGATTAATGAGAACCCCTGATTTGGAAATTTTAGCTATGATAATTGTTCTGTATAACTGGTGTACAATGAAAGCCCACTAATTAGAAAAAAACAGCTTGTATGAGAGGAAGAGGAATCTGTGTTTTGCAGTCAGCCTAATCAATGACTAGCTGGCCAGCAATAACCGATTCAAACTAAAATGTTCCAAGCTTTTTAAAAGAACAGTTACCATTGCTATTCTCCTGTCCAAATAAAAATATATATATCTGCGGCTATTAATTAACTTCCAAGCTGGTCTCCTGTCTTGTAGCTCTGTAAAACATTTCATGGGTTTTTTTTGCATATTGTTCTGCTCAGTGCTTTCATTGCTCTGCTTAGTTCTTTCCCTTGATGCTGCTGGTTTCTCTTCATGCTGTTCTGCTTCAGTTCACGGAGATTCACAGTATAATTCTTTTTTTCTTTCCTTCTTTTGTGGCAGAAGAAGATATGTCTCATTTCTTCACAAAGCTGTCTTTGCTCAGTAGTCATCTTGTAGTGACTGAAGAACAGGTCACAAGAGACTACTGCCTTTGGTACCCATACTCTGCTCTTACATATATGTACATTGCCTTGAGTCTGCAAAGGTTTTAGTTCATATGACTAGAGAATATCCTTGCCCAGAAGTATTAGTGAAAAATGTCTCATTTAGAACATAAGATAATTTAGGTTTTCAGAGGTAGAATTAAAATATATAATTTTAGTACATATTCTGTTTTCACAGCAATCATATTCATAGATTCGTAATATACCTGTTTTTAACATCAGTAGCTATCTAATCAAATTATCTACTTCTATGCTTTCTAGTAAAGACAATTTTAGCAAATGACAATCCTGATTTCACAAGCGCTAAGTTTTTAATACACTAATGCCAATGGTTTTTTTTAACAATTTTTACACCATTTGCCACAAGTCTTTATATTGTAAATATCTTTGACATGAATAAGTTTAAAAATTTGCTGTAGGCAAAACATATTAATTAATAATCAGATTATGGTCTGATACTATAGCTCATATGCTATATCAGGTAAATGAATACACGGAGGTTAAAGAGAAATGTGAGTTAGGATAGTGCAAAATGTTTGCAGCATCTTATAACCATAATGCAAGTCGTGGAATGGTTGCTTCAGTAAGAGCACCTACCTCTGTGCGATCAAGACACAACTTTTGGTGAAGGTGCAAGCGCCTGAAGACTCCATGGCACAAAAGCAAACACAGAACTGGCAGGTCTAGCAAGATGCCCTTCGCAAACCCGTTCTATGAGAGGTTTGACGGGGTGCTTCTTATACCCTCAGTCCTCCAGCAGATTTCCTCTGTATTTTATAATATGTCTTTAATTAGCATTCTCCTTTCTTCAGGCTGAATATACTTGGTTCCTTTGAAAATTCCATAGGACTGTTTCCAACCTTTTTTACTTAGTATTACATCTAAGTGGATTTCTTGCTTCCCTGTATTTCTGAGGTCTTGCCAATTAAGAAAAGCACATATATGCAAGTAGAACTGGGGTAAGGCTATAAACCATAAAAAGTTAATCACTTGAATAATTCACAGGTCTATAGGAGGACATTTAAAAATGTATGTGCGGAAAGGATCTTAGGGATAGTTACAATGACACATTTCTATACATATAGTCCACTAAACGGCTAATTTAAAATCCTAAAAAGCTTCTTTTTCAAGCACAACAAAATGTAAAGTCACTTGAACCAAGTCTTTTGGACATATTTTCAGTTTCAGATAGAATTTGGTCTAACAGCACTAGCTCTAAGGGGGATGTTTCAATACTCACAAGGATTCCAGACGAGCACAAGATGATCCTGATGGTGATTTTCAGTCACTTGTAAATGAGCTCCAATCAAAGTGAGTCCCAGTTGTAAATGACCACTAACTAATTTACTAAGCCATTAATCCTGTCCATGAAACTTTCACTCATGCCCGTTTTTAAATTTCTTAAGTGGTTCAGAAATGAACACAAATGACATTTGGAACCCTGATTGCTTTTTCACCAAATATTTGTTTAGCAGAGTTAATGTATTTTATTTCTGACTTCACAGTCACTGCAGCTATATTCCAAACCTATAAAGCTATCCACATAATTCTCTAAGCAGTAGCTATGAGGAACAAAGACTTGTATAAAACACTTTTGGATAGTATGTATCCAATACATTTAGCTTTCAAGAATCAAAATTCACCACCATTTTTTACCAAATCCCAAGAAATATGAAACTTTTAAAATCACATAATTAAATCACCTGTCCAGGGTTGGAGAAGCCTGCCAATCATTATCATAGCAACAATTTGTGTTTGTTATAGTCTTTCGGTAAATGCTGAGTTGGCATTCTGGATGAAAGCAAGGAAAATAACTCATTTTTTAAATGTACCTTTCTTTAACCTCCTTTGGCTTCTCTAGACTTTTTTTATTTGTTCCTTCCATCATTTCTGAATTACTTTGATCTTCTGCAGTCCCTTCAAATGTCTGAAAAGATAAAGAACATATAAACATCAAAATCATAAAAACTTGAAAAATTATAGCTACATGCTGCAAATGCTTTCTAAAACTGATGAATCAGTGCATAGTACCACTGTTTTTGTAGCCACGACGGTTTAAAGAAATAAGCAGAACAAGGTTTGAAGAGAGAGGCAATTTTTTTTTGTTGGACCAACTGGAATAAACACAGAAGTTTTTGTGCACAGACACCACAAACCTATTCAGAACAAGGAGCTTTTTACATGGTCTCCTTAATAAATACAAATTAACTGATCTCATCCCTTTTTACTACATGTTTATACAGCACCTACCACACTGGGAACTTTAGTCTATAACTACAGCTGTCAAACACCACTACAAATTATAAATAAAAACCACCACCGGGGCACAGTATGCTTCTGTCAGCACTAGGCCGGCTGCAGTGGACACGGCTGACACAGCTGTAAATGGAATATTTGATCATCTGGTCCAGAGAGGCAGAAGTGGCCAGCTGGGATGCTATGAAAACTTAGCAAACCCTTTAGGAGACCGGTATTCAGGCTTAGGAGACACCTCTGACCTCTTAGTAGAGGAGTGGGTCAAAGTGCTGTCCTGTCAAAGTCTTTTTTTGAAAGATTATCACTTTGGAATCAGGGCTTCTTCTAGTCATTGGAACTGTACTGATGTCCTGCCTTAAATCAGCACGTTATACCTCTGATGTTTATTTATCCTCACATTTATTTGAAAAAAAATTTAGGAATTTATGTGATTTATTGCAAACCATATTTAGTTAAACAGATTAACAGAACCTTCTAAAAACTAGTATAATCTGTGACGGCAATACACTCAAGCCCTGGGGCTCACTAAGGAATGGCACTGCTATATTTTGAAGAATATCGTCTGGCCTTCTTGAGCTAGTACAGAAGTCACCGTGGCACAGTGCCTTGAGGGAAATGATGGTGTAAACTGAGGTCAATAAAAAGCAAGCTTTAAGAGCTCTTACATTCACAGATTCTTCTTCCCTAGGAAAACATATGTGATGCTACGGAAACATAATTACTAATTCTGGAATCATCCTGTTCGTCTGTGTGCTTGAAAATACACTACATTTTTTATGTTTCAGAAAATCTAATGGTATATATCTACATATATAAAAAAATACGCATATAAAATAAAATTAAAATGCACAGTTACCTTTTTTAAATAATTAATTTTCATTTCCAATTCTTCTATTTCTTTTTCTAATTCAATTGATTCTTGTGTAGCAATTGCAGCGTGCTTTAAAATTTCCTGTGTTTTTTGCCTCAGAGAAGCACTTTCATGTTAAGGAATATATATGGTACAAAAAATGTAATCATGTCAAAGAATAAAGATATGAAACCATAACCTCCCTCTAAGCATTTTACTGAAAAGCTTTTCTTTTACAAAGCCTATCAAATGTGAATTGTACAAGTAGGAAAATGGAGGATAAAGCTCCCACTGGGACAACCACTGACTCTGGATTGCTCGTAGGGTAAAAATCCTACGGAAACAAAATGTGGTGAATGAAACCTTAGTGAGGACCTCCCATTTTTTCCAGTAATTTGTCAGAGAAATAGATCTTCATCGAAAAAGGCAGAAAGATCACTCATGAACTTGGTGAATC
Organism: Apteryx mantelli; assembly: GCF_036417845.1. Classification (NCBI taxonomy): domain Eukaryota; kingdom Metazoa; phylum Chordata; class Aves; order Apterygiformes; family Apterygidae; genus Apteryx; species Apteryx mantelli. Next base: position 83,599,255 of record NC_089981.1, on the reverse strand, counting down.
AAGGAGGTAAGGGCCATCTCCATGCAGGCCATGGGATTTGGTTGAAGTTCTGATCCTATGAAAGCTACAGGAACAGGAATTTCCTGCTCACTCCAGTGACAGCAATGCTGCCAAAGCCTCTATGGCACCTATGGCACCATTACTTTTTTCAGCTTAGGTATTTTAAGAAATCCCTTGCAGCCCTATCCCATCAGTGCCAATGCTAGATGTACAGAAAGCTCTGACAAGTTTACATTTCCTAGACAAGTATTCAGATCTAACTTTGCTTAGTCTTCTCTTCCTTAATGGAGCATTTTGACTGATATGTCATTAAATGAGATTTGTTTTTCTTTACTCAAAATGCTCCCATAAATTTTAACTGAAGCGTCTTATTCGGCCTTCCATTTTCTCACAGGAAAACGCCTATGCTGCCACTCTAGACATAAACCTGTAAATAATTACTGTACTCTTTAACAGAAAGATGTGGAAGGTAGATATAAACTTTTCCCCTGTAAACTGCATAAACGCTACACAACAGGATACATCTGTAAAGCCCAATCATGAAGTGATTTAAAAGGTGTAGGCTCTGCAAAAATAAAATTTCATTTTAGGACATTAATTCACAAATCCAATTTTCTTTACAAATGTAAGATAAATTAATAGATTGGGAGCACTTATCTTTGGATTAGCATACATAACAGAAATAGCAGTACAGAGAGTAAGACCATGAAAAAGAGCATGAAAATAAATATATGAAAAAGACATTAAAATAGAATTTTGAGAGGCTAGACCTAATGTAATTTTATTATTAAGGACTTTTTTACCCCAAGAAGCCTAATGGCAAACCTCTCCCCCTTACATTCATGGGTTGGAAGAATAAGTATTAGCAAGCATATTCTAAATCCTTGTTCAAAATCTTCCCTCTCAAAAAGGTATAACAGAAAAAAGAACTTTTTATTAGTTGAAGAGAAATTGCAAAAAATTAATTAGTTGGTGTTTGTACAGTATTTTTAATGTGCAATGCACTACCAAAGTTTACACCAGGATCTACTGTTAAAGCCCTGATAATATTAATGCCAAAATACCAATATTCAAGTAAGCATCTTCTTGCAGTTTATATCTCTCAGACTGTTGCAAAATTCTGTTTTGGATTTCTTCAAGCTCTTTTTTTTTTCTGTAATATTCCTGTGCAAGCGGAGTTTCTGCATATTTTTCTTGGTGTTGCTTCAAAATCTCTTTATACTGGATTATGTAATCCTGATACATTTTCCTATAAAAATACATGTCATTTAATTTTTTTCACATGAAGCTATTATTCCTAAAGAAAAAAAGTATTAATTTATGGAATCAGCTCAATTAGATTATCAGATTATGTTCAGTATATCACTATTTGGCTCTAATTTTTCTCTTCCAGTTATTTTCAACAAAGATTATACTGCACGTAACAAAGAATACAGTTGTGATGTAAAAAGCAGTCAGGCCTCATTGCTCTGAAAGGAATGCAGATTATACCATGTTCAAAGGCAGCTTTGCAGATGTAACATGTTTTTACTCTCTGTGTAATTATCATGAAACTCACAGCAGCCCAAATTCCTTGCTGGTATACACTGGCACAACTCCACTGATTTCAGTAGAGCTGTATCAAACTTACGCTAAAAGAGAACTTGGCCTCACATCCTGTATTTAGAGGAGCCTGATGCATCACTTCACTAAGAGCTGCCTCCAAGGAAACGCTGAGCAATCTGTATCTGATTCAGGGAAGCCTTAAACACAGAAGTTAGTCACATTAAAACAATAAGGCTATTCATGCTTAAGGTTAAACAAACACTTAAATGTTTAGCTGGCAAAGAGACAGAATGCTCAGCTCCTTTTAAGACTGCCCTCTAAATTAATTTTACATTAATATAATTTCACTGACATCATGTGAGTACATAGCTACAAATGAATAAAGTAGGCAGCACCAATTAAGAGGCCCCATTAAATAAATGTTCACTACATTTTAAAAGTTTAAACTGGCTATTGCAGAAATCACTATACAAACAAATACCATAACAAGTAATTGGATGCAATTCACCACATAAAGCTGAAAATTAATCAATACTATGTTTGGAAAGATGAGAAAGAAAAGTGCTGTTGCACATCATCTTGTGTTAAATCAATGACAGTAACTGCATTGGAAAAGACTTTCCTTGGTCTGTTTCCTCATTCAGGCAAGGAATTTATAGGATAGATTGCTAATGACAGATCAAATATTCAACCGTCTCATCATGATGAGTCTTTTATGTGCACCAGTAATGCTGCTGAGCAAAACTTCCATTGTAGGTAATTTCCAGGGCAAAAGAAGTATCTTTTGGGGAAAGCGAGTAATTAACAATGCAATCAGGGAACTGGTTCTGGTTTCTTAATGTCACACACAGGTGAAGTAAGGATAGGTCTGCAAGAAGTCTATATTTCACACACAGACAAGAGGTTAACTATTAATGCTTTTTAAAACTATGGATAATAACAAGCAGTGCCAGATATCTATATTTCTTTCTGCCTTGGAAATTAAAAGCTTAACAACTGCTTGAAATGAAATTAAATGATATCATTTGTCAAATGCTGATATTCTACATCCCTCATTCTTGAAAAAAGACAAATTTGAGCATATGCAAAATACATTACAGGAATTCTATGTGGGGAATTTATGCAGATAGTACAAGTTAATAAAGACATATCACAGGCACAGACATTTACCACATATTGTTACTGCAGGCTGATCATTTAACTGAGAAAGAAATATTACACAAAGTTGCTTGACATTAGAACATGCCATTATAAAATCATAGATTTGACGTAGAATGAAATGTAATGTTCTAAGAAATGGCAAAAGCGACAACAGAGAGGGGGAAATCTTAGAATATTAAGTTATTAACACACATGTAGATTAGCCAGAAATTCCTTTGTGAAACAAATTATGTTTCTAAACTAAAGCCAGAAATCCACCTGTTTGCCTGCAGCATTAATAAAGCCTACATTAAGGAACATTTTCATTACACGAGAAGAATACAGTATTCCTCTTTAAAAAAAAGTATTTCATCTCAAACTGCAATAAATCATTAAATATAAGAAGACTGAAAGGCAGACATTTCTGGCTGCCCTATGGCTAGGCCAGACAATGGAAGAGAATGAAAGTTGTGTCCAAACACAACAGTGGAAGCTTCTGCTCTTGCGAAAAAAAAAAAGTAAAATCTTTATTATCATAGGAGGAAAAAGGAATATCTCAGTTTTCAAATAAAACCACACTCCAGACACTAGTATCTGTTAAATTGACTGAAGATCAACACACCTGTTCAGAGGAATGAAATTGTAAATCAACACTGTTATGATTCAAAGTTGTGAAACCAAGGAATTGAGACATCTCAAGCTTTGTGTTGACCAGGGCATTAATATGTTTGTACTTCAACAGGAGACTCTTGGGAATCTAAAAAGTTATTACTGTACCAGATTTTCCAGGTATGACAGATGGAGAATGTTGAGCTCTATTTAATTTAATCGATGCTACAAACAATAACTGGGCAATAAAGGAATTTTCTGATATACAATTAAGAATGCATTACAAATAAATTTTAAAAATATAACTCAAAGTGAAATAATTCACTGTAACTTGTACATTTCAAACTTCTGAAAATAATGTGAGGAATATCAAGTCATCCTCAAACTTTAAAAGAATACTTTTCCCAAAATATATTTTCCCCAGATTAATATTTATAGCTGTACATAGTATAATATATTGGCCTTAAGAAATTGTCACTATTTTTAATATTTCTCCTAAATAATTCACATTCTCCAGTCACATAGTTAAACATTGACTATTAAGCATTCAGCAATACACTAAAGTCATTAGCGGAAGTTTTAATTTAATATCAACAGGAAAAGGACAACACCCAAAAAAACCCTGAACACTATATGAATAGCTACTTATTTCTTTTTCCTTCTTCACTTATTTTCAGGATTAGATTTGGGTGGGTTAGATGAGTAGACAGTGGGGTGGATTGAGAACTGGCTGAATGGCAGAGCTCAGAGAGTTGTGATCAGTGGCACAGAGTCTAGTTGGAGGCCTGTAGCTAGCGGTGTCCCCCAGGGGTCAGTACTGGGTCCAGTCTTGTTCAACTTCTTCATCAATGACCTGGATGAAGGCACAGAGTGCACCCTCAGCAAGTTTGCTGATGATACCAAACTGGGAGGAGTGGCTGATACGCCAGAGGGCTGTGCTGCCATTCAAAGAGACTTGGACAGGCTGGAGAGGTGGGCAGAGAGGAACCTCATGAAGTTCAACAAAGGGAAGTGCAGGGTCCTGCACCTGGGGAGGAATAACCCCATGCACCAGTACAGGTTGGGGGTTGACCTGCTGGAGAGCAGCTCTGCGGAGAAGGACCTGGGAGTGCTGGTGGACACCAAGTTAAGCATGAGGCAGCAATGTGCCCTTGTGGCCAAGAAGGCCAATGGTATCCTGGGGTGCATCAGGAAGAGTGTTGCCAGCAGGTCGAGGGAGGTGATTCTCCCCCTCTACTCAGCCCTGGTGAGGCCCCATCTGGAGTACTGCGTCCAGTTCTGGGCTCCCCAGTACAAGAGGGATGTGGCACTACTGGAGCAAGTCCAGCGAAGGGCCACAAAGATGATTAGGGGACTGGAGCATCTCTCTTATGAGGAAAGGCTGAGAGAGCTGGGCCTGTTTAGCTTGCAGAAGAGAAGGCTGAGAGGAGATCTTATCAACGTGTACAAGTATCTGAAGGGAGGGTGTCGAGAGGATGGGACCAGACTCTTTTCAGTAGCGCCGAGCGACAGGACGCGAGGAAATGGACACAAACTGAAACACAGACACTTCCATCTTAACATGAGGAAAAACTTTTTCACTGTGAGGGTGACAGAGCACTGGAACAGGTTGCCCAGAGAGGTTGTGGAGTCTCCTTCTCTGGAGATATTCAAAACGCGCCTGGATGCAATCCTGTGCAATGTGCTCTAGGTGACCCTGCTTGAGCAGGGGGGTTGGACTAGATGATCTCCAGAGGTCCCTTCCAACCTCAGCGATTCTGTGATTCTGTGATTAACTTTCAGTACTAAATGTTCTTATATGTACTTGAAATCAATAATAATAAAGAAATGGGGGGCATTTCTAAATCCTCCATAATAAGAGCCTAATTAAATGCAAAATAAAATTATCTTTCCAGCTAAAGCAATATGTGCTGAATGTCCCCAAATGCCAGGCTAAAAGGGCATCCAGCCTAATAAGTTTTAAATGTACTTATTTTCCTTCCTGATCTGTTTATTTAGAATTTGCTGAATGCACATCTTACTGATTTGAAAAAATTATCAAATGCTTCAATACAGAAGGAGTATATTTGAAAGAACTATCTGAAGACTGCTTTTATAAAATGCATAAATTAAATTTATGTTATGATTTATAGTCATAATGTCTTATAATTAAGCTCAGGAAAACAAATTAAATCAAACACTTTCATGTTGGAATTGAAACTAGTCAACTAAAGAAGCAATTTAAAAGTAATGCTTCTCTGGCTTGTCAGATCAAATTAGTGAAAGCCAAAATGGCTTTATCATATACTAACAGAAAGCCAATTTAGCCTTATTTTCACCAAATATAGAGCTCTGAACAAGAAGAAGACAGATAAACTACTGAGTTAATTAAAGGCTATTGGGCACCTAATGCTATTTCTTCAGTCTTAAACAATTGGCAAAAAGAACACTTAAAAAAAACAAACCTAAAATTTTCAATTACTGTTACCTAAAGTTACACCTCCAAATTGGTATTCAGACATCTAAACGGATCTGCCCTGCTGTCAGCATAGGGCTAACCAATCTCTACTCCTTCTCAAACAGATCAGTAAAGGGTACATTCTGCAACAACATGCTACAACAAAACAAGTGATATCTTCAAAATGCAGAATCCATTCTAGAACCTTACCCACCACTAATCTTAAAATGGTATAGATCAGGCTTTCCTGAATCACTTATCCTATTTTTCACAGAATCACAGAGTCACAGAATCGCTGAGGTTGGAAGGGACCTCTGGAGATCATCTAGTCCAACTCCCCTGCCCAAGCAGGGTCACCTAGAGCACATTGCACAGGATTGCATCCAGGCGCGTTTTGAATATCTCCAGAGAAGGAGACTCCACAACCTCTCGGGGCAACCTGTTCCAGTGCTCTGTCACCCTCACAGTGAAAAAGTTTTTCCTCATGTTAAGATGGAAGTGTCTGTGTTTCAGTTTGTGTCCATTGCCTCGCGTCCTGTCGCTCGGCACCACTGAAAAGAGTCTGGTCCCATCCTCTCGACACCCTCCCTTCAGATACTTGTACACGTTGATAAGATCTCCTCTCAGCCTTCTCTTCTGCAAGCTAAACAGGCCCAGCTCTCTCAGCCTTTCCTCATAAGAGAGATGCTCCAGTCCCCTAATCATCTTTGTGGCCCTTCGCTGGACTTGCTCCAGTAGTGCCACATCCCTCTTGTACTGGGGAGCCCAGAACTGGACGCAGTACTCCAGATGGGGCCTCACCAGGGCTGAGTAGAGGGGGAGAATCACCTCCCTCGACCTGCTGGCAACACTCTTCCTGATGCACCCCAGGATACCATTGGCCTTCTTGGCCACAAGGGCACATTGCTGCCTCATGCTTAACTTGGTGTCCACCAGCACTCCCAGGTCCTTCTCCGCAGAGCTGCTCTCCAGCAGGTCAACCCCCAACCTGTACTGGTGCAGGGGGTTATTCCTCCCCAGGTGCAGGACCCTGCACTTCCCTTTGTTGAACTTCATGAGGTTCCTCTCTGCCCACCTCTCCAGCCTGTCCAAGTCTCTCTGAATGGCAGCACAGCCCTCTGGCGTATCAGCCACTCCTCCCAGTTTGGTATCATCAGCAAACTTGCTGAGGGTGCACTCTGTGCCTTCATCCAGGTCATTGATGAAGAAGTTGAACAAGACTGGACCCAGTACTGACCCCTGGGGGACACCGCTAGCTACAGGCCTCCAACTAGACTCTGTGCCACTGATCACAACTCTCTGAGCTCTGCCATTCAGCCAGTTCTCAATCCACCTCACTGTCCACTCATCTAACCCACACTTCCTGAGCTTCCCTATGAGGATGCTATGGGAGACAGTGTCAAAAGCCTTGCTGAAGTCTAGGTAGACAACATCCACTGCTCTCCCCTCATCTACCCAGCCAGTCATTCCATCATAGAAGGCTATCAGATTGGTTAGGCATGATTTCCCCTTGGTGAAGCCATGCTGACTACTCCTGATCACCTTCTTTTCCTCCACATGCGTGGAGATGGCTTCCAGGATGAGCTGCTCCATCACCTTTCCAGGGATGGAGGTGAGGCTGACTGGCCTGTAGTTTCCTGGGTCCTCCTTCTTGCCCTTTTTGAAGACTGGGGTGACATTGGCTTTCTTCCAGTCCTCGGGCACCTCTCCTGTCCTCCATGACCTTTCAAAGATGATGGAGAGTGGCTTAGCAATAATGTCCGCCAGCTCCCTCAGCGCTCGTGGGTGCATCCCATCAGGGCCCATGGATTTGTGGGTGTCAAGTTTGCTTAAATGATCTCTAACCCACTCCTCCTCCACCAAGGGAAAGTCTTCCTCTCTCCAGACTTTCTCTCTTGCCTCCAGGGTCTGGGGTTCCTGAGGGCTGGCCTGACCAGTAAAGACTGAAGCAAAGAAGGCATTCAGTAACTCTGCCTTCTCTGCATCCTTCGTCACCAGGGCACCCACTCCATTCAGCAAAGGGCCCACATTTTCCCTAGTCTTCCTCTTGCTGCTGATGTATTTGAAGAAGCCCTTCTTGTTGTCCTTGACATCTCTAGCCAGATTTAATTCCAAACGGGCCTTAGCCTTCCTCGTCGCATCCCTGCATACTCTGACAACATTCCTATATTCATCCCAAGTGGCCTGTCCCCCTTTCCACTTTCTGTAGACTTCCTTCTTCTGGTTGAGTTTTGCCAGGAGCTCCTTGCTCATCCATGCAGGTCTCCTGCTTCCTTTGCTTGACTTCCTACTCATAGGGATGCACCGCTCTTGAGCCTGGAGGAAGTGATGTTTGAATATTAACCAGCTCTCTTGAACACTCCTTCCTTCCAGGGCCCTCACCCATGGGATTCCTCCAAGTTGGTCCCTGAAGAGGACAAAGTTTGCTCTCCTGAAGTCCAGGGTTGCGATCCTACTTGGTGCCCTGCTGCCTCCTCGCAGGATCCTGAACTCCACCATCTCATGGTCACTGCAGCCAAGGCTGCCCCCAACCTTCACATCTTCCACCAGTCCTTCTTTGTTTGTTAGTACGAGGTCCAGCAGCACACCTCTCCTTGTTGGCTCCTCCACCACCTGTGTCAAGAAGTTGTCACCAATGCTCTGCAGGAACCTCCAGGACTGTTTGTGCCTAGCTGTGTTGTCTTTCCAGCAGATATCGGGATGGTTGAAGTCCCCCATGAGAACCAGGGCCTGGGATCGTGAGGCTACTTCCAGCTGTCTGTAGAAGGCCTCATCGACTTCCTCATCCTGATCAGGTGGCCTGTAGTAAACACCCACAACAGTGTCACCTCTGTTAGCCTGCCCTTTGATCCTTACCCATAAGCTCTCGACTCGCTCTTCATCCACCCCTAGGCACAGCTCAATACATTCCAGTTGCTCTCTCACATAAAGAGCAACTCCACCACCTCGCTTTCCTGGCCTGTCTTTCCTAAAAAGCACGTAGCCATCCATGACAGCACTCCAGTCATGCGAGCTATCCCACCATGTCTCTGTAATTGCAATGAGATCGTGGCCCTGCGACCGCACACATATCTCTAGTTCTTCCTGTTTGTTCCCCAAGCTGCGTGCATTGGTGTACAGGCATTTCAGGGAGGTGATCGAGCATGCAGGTTTCCCAGGAGGGGTAAAAGAGGGTCCTCCATAGCCACATCCCATGCGCACTTCCCTGGCTGCATTCACCTGTTGGAGGCATCCTGACTTGAGCAGTCTTTTGCCAACTACCCTGTCACTATAGCTCTCCCCTTCCCCCATCATACCTAGTTTAAAGCCCTCCTTACTAGGTTGGCCAATCTGTTGGCAAAGACCCGTGTGCCCCGCCTCGTGAGGTGGATCCCATCTCTCGCCATCAGTTGTCGATCTTCAAACAGGGTCCCATAGTCGTAGAAACCAAAACCCTGTTGCCAACACCAGCGGCGCAGCCAGTCGTTAACCTGGAAAGTCCGTCTCCTCCTCCTCTCATCCATCCCCCTCACTGGCAGGATTGAGGAGAAGATGACCTGGGCTCCCAGACCCTTGACCACCATCCCCAGAGCTCTGAAATCCTGCTTGATGGTCTCCAGTTTGCCCTTGGTGTCATTGGCGCCCACATGAAAGAGCAGCAGGATCTAACATTCAATTTGCATGTTCCTGCTTATTATGAAGAATATACAGAAGTATACAAAATTATCTGAATATAGCTAATATTATCTTATTTAGTGCATATATGAATTTAAAACCTTAGGTTCAATCAGATGATGCTTCTGAATAAACATAAAACCAGACTATTTTCCAAAAAGTCTACCCGAACCTGAACATTACTCTGAAACTACTGATACTACAGTATATCTGAAGATATGTCATCACAACAGAAAAAAAATCATTTATAGGTGAAACTTACTTGATTTCTTGTTAATATGCTCTGACATTTCATATCTCTACCAAAACTGAAACATTCATTGCCTTTATTTCATAGGACTTTTCTTGAAACTGCAACAAGTTGAACAGTGTTCTGGAAAATTCTCATAGGTATTTGGGAAGCAGTGGAATTTGCAGAAGCCATATTTTATCCTACCTCATTAGTAACTACAAAATAACAGATGACCTCCTAATAATGTAAACTGAATATTCTTTTAATTACTCGGTCACCTTATTACCCTGAAAAGTTTACAAAAACAATAGCTCTCTTTAACACAGAATGCACTATCTTTGCTGACCAGTTTAGACTGCTTAGTAAGTACTATTGCCTGAAACCTCATCTCATGTGATCATACATACTTCTCATTTTCTGTAGCTTCTTGATTGGCTTTGAGTTCTTTTTTCAAATATTCTTCATGCTCGCTAAGAATTATGTAAGTGGGTTTCCAACTGTGGAGAAATTAAAAAAAAAAGTATATAAATTATCTTTTCTAATAAAAAGGCATTTAAAAATGAAGACATCAACAAAGAAGATACTTCAGCTAGCTAACTAGGACAAGGCATTCATCTGATGCGTTGAAAGTCAAACATAAATGTTTTTAGTACAGAAAGCTTTTATATGCAGACATTTATTTTCTCAAGATTTTAAAGTCACAAATACAAGAATAGGTATAGGATTGTCAAAAATTACAAAGTATTATTTATTATTTTTTGAAAAAGAAATAGAGTAAGCTTCAAAATTTTTGGAGCCTAATGCTAAGCAGTTGGACATCCAAATCCAAAAAATAGGTACTCAGAATAGTGAAACTGGTAAACCCTTTAGACACATACATTCTTCTTGTTGGTGATGAACACAAAAATATCACTAGCACCTATCTCATACCTAAATGCAAGCAGTACTCGCAAACACAGCATCTCCTCCATCGGCTAAGCGAGCCCCTCTCAGAAAACAGCCAGAAAGAGCTGGTGTCTCTCGGTACAATAGCCCAGAAACTGGGAGCGCTGACCTGGGAGTTTGGAGTCACTAGTCCACGTACCACCTCTTACTGACTAGACTTGAACTCAAACTCTGCCCTTAGAGGAAAACATCCCAGACAACGGTTAATAACAAATGAATGGCAGAGGAGAAGTGAACCTCAGTTGCTGACAGGTAACACTCTTTTCTGCCTCTGAGTCATCGTCCACATATATTTTCCTACTTGAAAAGACTCCAACTAGTACCCGAAACACAGAATGTTTAAAACGTATATGTGACACTGGGTGTTTTCTGCATAAAAGTTCAGTTCTTCACAAAAAACACATGTAACAAAAACACCAGTGATATTTGCAAATTCACTAGTACCTAAAAAATGCAGTTGGTATCTGGCTATATAGGTTATGTCTACATTGCTAAAAGCACCCATTCCAGGAACCTGTCTCCTGGCAAGAGGTGCTGAGTGGCTCATGCCTACCCAGCTCATAACTAGATTCCTCTAGAGTAAACTGATCAGTCCATATTGTGTAATAATTAGTCTGGGTCTCCTCTTGGTCTCATGTGGTCCCTCTACAGCCTTGAAAAATAATTATTCAGTTTTTTGTTATTTTTTCCATTTCAGGTGCCTCATGTAATGTGAGAGCTATGAGGCAGCCCATCAAAGTGCTGTTCTTACAGCAGGATGCTGCAGATTGTACTGAAATCACAGCAACTTCACGGAATACATAAAGGATTTAGGACACTGGAATTAAACCAATACTACTGTCTCAACATCCAGGTATGCCTGGATGCCTCTTCCTTGGATGTGTGAAATCTGGAAAACAGGCAAATATATTCCTGATTTAAGTGCAATGCAGATGCGATCTTTGGAAGAAGCATATAATGTATCTTAAAAAAAACATCTTGTCTGAAAAAAGATACTGTAAGGAGCATGAGCCATTAAGGCATGGATGTCTCCTGCCCTTCCAGCTGAAGTAGCAGTTACAACAAAACACGTTTTCATAGAAAGTTGTAACTGAACAAATTGCCAGGGTATGGCTCAGTTAGAGAGGATGAAAAACAAATTCGGAAACCTCTGGTGCATGCAGACTTTGGATAGGGAGTAATATCTCATTGAGACCTATACATACTTATGTGTTTTGAGGTAACAGAAACAACAGAACAATGACTTAAGTCTATTGAGCTCAACAGGTTTATCTGCTACTAACAGACATTTCCCTCACGAAGGGAAAATAGGCTCCGCAGTGACAGGCTGCCAGTAGCCAACTTCGGAGATGCAGGGAGCTGCGGTTCATACGATGGCTGCTCCCTGTGCATTACGTAAACAGGCTGGGCAAGAGCGGTACAGAAATCCCATTTCGTCTTTAAAAAAATCACATGCTCCCTCCATAGAAACTTTCTATTAAAAAAAGTCACACACCCTCTCTCTCGAGTCAGGGCTTAAATGACCTACAAATCCAGCATTTGTCCAGAATACACATTTCCCTAAAGCAACACCAACACCTGGAAGGAACTCTGGATAAGTGCAAGTATCCAAGGAGATGCACACAGAAAACCCAACTGTAGGAACATTTATGTAGATCCTACCAAAGCTACAGACTGACGAGACAGAAGAAGGATGAATCCGTAAGGACTGAAGCACAGCTTTAGCTGGAGATCAAGTGGATCTGGAACAGCACAGATGTGGGGCAAAAATAAAGTTACATTTAAAGGAATGGAAATCAACAATGAGAGGAGAAAGGGCAATACAGAACAAGGTTGCAACTGAACAAGGCAAATAATTCTGTACTGGACAGGTGAAAGCAACTGAGAATGTATGATGCACTTTGCATTGCGTATTCATGAGTAGGGCAAGCAAAGGGCATTTTTGGATGCGAGTATGCCCTTTTGTTCATAACTGGAGTGTTTGTAGCATGCAATCACACGAAGTACAAACGTGCACTTGGACAATCGCTCCAAAGGCGGAATAAAACAGAGGCTTCAGAAACAGCTAATTTAATGTAATCTCCACCAAGGAAATAAATGAAGAACAAAGACCTGACATTTAATTTGCTGAACAGAAGTCCAATAACCTTGAACAAAAAATGATACACTCCAGGTGCTGAGACAACGCAAGAACATACAATCAGCACTTATAACAGCATTAAAGTTTGCCAGCAAAAAAGCTGAATGAGAAAGTGCAGGATCCATCCAGGAAATTTAGTATTATTGGTACAAATTGTTTGACACTATCGATGATTAGAAGTGTAACTGGAAAATGCTACTTCCCCACAGTTGCTGCAAATTCAGCAGAAAGACACATTTTAAAAGGGTCAGATTTTAAAAAAGTAGAAACCAATGGTACTTATATAAAAATGCACTAACTAGCATGCAAGCATTGTGATTTTCCTCCACTCTGAAAATTCCATGCCTTTCTTCCGAGGGAAAAAAAAAAACAAGCAATGAAAAAGTCATGGAGCTTGTATTAATCAAAATACAAAGCATTTTGTGTGTTGCATTTTGTATGCACATCTATTCTGCTGACATGCTAAAGACACAGTACAAGAAGGCAGTTTCGTAAATTGAGCACAGGTATGCCGGATTCAAGTAGCTGATCTACTACTAACTTGTTAAAGGCATCACTGTTTCACAGAGGTTCTTGGCAGCTATCAAATTTATTTGGCCTTCTTTTCATCTAATAGAGTATACAAAATCTTTCTCCACACTGATCTGATGGCAATAAAATTATCCTGTAGTTTAACTAGTGGGACAAGACAGCAGTTTCTTGCATAAATTAGCAACATTCTGAGCTCCTCTGGCTTAATTTTTTTTTTTAATTTTATTTCCATGAAATCACATCATCCTTAAACTGAAATTTAAAAATTAGAAGAGAAACAACAAAATCAGAACTACGGTTCATCAGCAGTATTTTACCACTTTCTCCTGTTCTTGGATCAACATTTATAATTTGAAACATTCACAAGACTAATTATCTGAAAAATGTCATCACTTGTCTAAAAATGTGAATTTCATTATTGCCATTGGGTGCCTTCAGTTTGTTACACAGACCTATATGGTTTCCTTTAGAAGATATAGCAGTGTCATGATATTCCTGTCTTGTATGTCATATTTTCTATAGACTTGTTGAATATAAGAATCCAGTATTTCACTCAAAGTCTTCATACTGGATTCAATATACTTATGATGTCCAGTAATCCAGACAAAAGAATAGTTTCTTGAAAGGTCTATTAAGTATTATTGGCAACTAAATGTAGTAACATTTGTCTTTCACTCAGTCAGCTACAGGGAAGATTTTGACTACAAACCAATATTTGAATTTACAAAATCTACATTAGAATGATGTCCAGTGAATCTTGAGTATTAGCTAGATTAAATACTAGACGTTCTAGATGATTGTAGTATGTAAGTTCTTTCATTTCTTTTGATTGTCTGAGCATATAGCTAGGGTTTGTTTATTGTACTTTTCAGTATTTTGTTGAACGACATTTTCAATAATCTAAGACAAGTCTTTACTCTTCTGCAAGCATCATCTTTGTATGAATACAAGTATCCATTAACGAGTCACTTCTCATTTTCAATCACTTTACATTAATGTCATTGCTTATTCTTTTTAGGACCTGAGCAAAATCCCATTGAACTCAATGAGTAAAATTCTGATCAGATCCCTTAGTTCTACCTTTAATTCTTTATATGCATTACACAACAGTTGATTTGCAACTTTAAAAGATACCTGAGAAAATAGTGTGAACAGTTTTAGTAGCTTATCAAAGTGTTCACTTTGTACTGCATTGGAGGCAAGTATTTAGTATAAATAAAACTGGAATTTTCTTATCAAGCTCAAATCTTTTCCCAACTCTTTTTATGCTAAAGCTGCTGCTCAGAATAGAATGACAGCTGATTCAAACAGCTACCCGCTATACCCATCCCACTCATTAATGACTCCATCCCATCCTTCTTCTCTTTTTTCAAATAGTTCAAAATAAACCTAAAAAGGACCCTGAGGCTATCTTCACTTCTCTTTTGATTTTTAGGAACACCCACATTCTCCATTCACATCCTGAAATTAAAGAGTACCTTACAGTGTAATAAGAACATCAAATACATGTTGCAGACATTTTTTGAAGCATTTATCTTTGTATAGAATTGCAAGAAAACAGATAGGATTTGCTAACAGATCATCACTTAAACTACAGAGGAGCTAAAAAGACTGTAGAAAGAGGAACACCACAATGAAAAAGACAGGATTATATAATCTGGGCCAAATTTTCTATATTGTCAAATACAGATTTGCCTGATTCGATATCTTGGTAAAGCACACCTAAAATTTTCATTTTATAAAACAAGACTATCCATGCCAATATGGAGAAACCCTTTGTAGCCAAATACTTGCTTGAAGAATTTCCAATTACTAAGACCCCAAACTGATCTGCATTTAAAACTTCCCCTAATAATCTGATAGAAAATTTTCTACGAAGAAAACTATTGACTGCAGTCCAAGGGGTTCATCAGAACAGTATGTGTAGAAGAACAATTTTAAAGCAGTAAAAATTATACCAGAATCTGATGTAAAAGTATGCTCATATCTACATATACAGGCAGTTACGAAACATCTTAAGAGAGAACGCGTATTAGAACAAAAAGTACAAGTTGCGAGCAAAAAAGTAGAAAGATACTTCAATTTCAGAAAGCCAAATTCAGTATTAAACAAAGCAGAACAAAATGAAGCCTTATTATCACTGACAGTTATTATCTTGTTAGCAAAGAATATTCTTAATACTGTTAAAATCTCATTAAACTTAGACAGACAAAATTAAGAAAATTATGTTTCCATTACTTGACTGCCGAATTCATCAGCATGCTGCAAAGATGGCACCTGTGATCTCTGAAAATTATTACTGATTCTAATGAAGTACTAAAATAGAAAGTAATCTCTGTTTCTAAAATGTACTTTATCAAGGGATAGATAATACTGCAACTTTTTTACCTCATAATTCACAGCTTAAAAACATTAGGAAAATACTAAAGATAAAAAATTTCTTTACTATCACTCCTGTCTGCTCACACACATACATATTTTTACACAATTTTTTCACTGTCTTTCTTAAGTCTTTCACTGACTTTCTCAACTATCTATAACTAAAAGTTCAGCTTATATTATACTTACTCATTATAGCTGTCCTTTCTGCTCTCATTTTGCTTGCGCAAATGAACAATTGCATCGTTGCTGCTATTTATCTTTTCCTGCAACCTAACGATTTCACTCTTTTTTTCCACAATTTTTACAGTGTACACTGAAATAAAAAAATATTTTCAAGTATGTCTTACCCACGCAGACAAAATATAATATTCTGGATGTATACAACAGCAGGATTTAGAAGAACAATATTTTCACTAATATGGGTATTGCCAACAATTACAATGTTAATATGTGAAGTTTGATAGCAGCAGCATTTCTGACAGGCAAGATTTGATTTCACGTGCTTTGTAAGATAAGAAACCACTTTTTTAAACTGTTTGTTCCATATATTGTTTAATATAATAACCTGTAAAATAGATACAACTATTGAACTGCTATAATATTTAATTTTATGAAGCAGCAAAGGCTTCATCAACTTTAAATCTAGTTGATTTAAAAGAATCCTAAGTTTTAAAAGTAGTCTCACAAACTACAGCTTCTCCCAAAAGATATGCTGATTCATATTCATGTTTGCTTCTCTTTTAAAGGTTTTGTCTCTCTTTTATCATCACGTGAAAGATGCTTAAAAACAATGGAAACTGACTTTTGAAAAAGCAAAACCTGCCATCATCAATATGCAATGGACAGTAAATGAAAACAGAAAAGAAAATAGTAAAATATTCTCTTTTTACCTTTTTCACTCTGTGATGTTCTCTTGTGTTACGAGATATATTTTATAGGCCAGGGAAAACATTATCTACTGAAATAAGTGGCTGAAACTGGGTGTTGTAAGAAACCTAAAAATTTTGATCCCCCAAAGGGTAGCAAATAAATACAGAGAACAAGAACCATTATGGATAACGTAGAAGGTGATGGGTTATGATATGAATAATCTTAGGCTTTTATTTCAGAAAAGGATACTATTGCATTCTATCCTGTTCTGAGATAACTTGGACACAGTTCATAAGACAGCATGATTTGTCCACTGTTCATTACAGGAAATTCACTCAGAGATCCTGCAGCCTTGAAGCTAGTGTGTTTTGCTGGCTTTTCAGTTTTGTTTTCCATACATATTTCCAACATATTTATGAAAAAAGAAAAGTCTAAATTCAGGAGGATTCAAAATTTCTTCCAAAACACCTCATCTTGATAGTGCCAGATGAGTGGCAAGCCTGCAACTAAGTAAAGCAACAACAAAGTGAGTCAAACCCAGGCATTTTGAGCTGTGTGGTGAGTACCTTAATTTTCATTTAATATTGTGAGATCAATGACAAAGAAAACATTATCTTATGCTGTTTCTGCATCCCAGTCTATATAGAGCTGAAGTGACTATTTGTGGTGGAAATAAAAGCAATCTGACTAACAGTTAAAGCTGACCCCTCATTTTTCTAGAGAAAGACGTGTCAAGGTACTAGAAGTGGTATACAGGGAAACTTGAGCGTAGGTCGCTTTGCCTTTACTAATGCTTGCAGCTGGGGGGACTGACTGGAGTACAAAAATTGCCTGAGCTAAAGGTTGCTTTTAAACATTTGTTTTCTTTTACAGAAGTCCAGAACTACAGATGTTCTGAATGGGAAAGCTGACTACAAGAAGGGAGAAATAAAAACATCACTAACAACATATAAGCAAATGATTTCTAGAAACACTAGCAGAGAAAATTCAAATTAAAAAAAAAAAAAGGAATTTACTCTAATTTGAGATGTGCAATGCATGATAAATTAATATACTGAGTGGGAAATAGGGGTTAATTTATGAGGAGCATTCATCACAGTGACAAATCCTCAAGCAGCAAGAGATTTGGGAGGCACAGATTCTTATTTCTGCCTTTTCTAACAACACACAGATAACAAGAGGAAACAGTTTCTTAAAAAAGCGGTTAGTAGAATCCAAACTGATCAATTATTTTTCACAAGTAACACCTGTGAGAGCTATCCTGCATGCCCACAAAGCAATGCAGTAAGCACAACTGTGTGCACATTTACCCTGTGCGCTGTTTACTTCTTATACTGTCATACAGGGTTTTAGATTTGTTAATGCCAAATCAGCCCTTGCCAGCATTGCTGCTCTGATGCACTGTGTCAAAGATGGGACCCCAGAGGCCCCACCAGAAGTCTCAATCACAGGCTTCCTGCCCTTCTCATCCGTTTAACTGGGAAGGACATCTTAGTTACGTGGGATGTATCTTGGGTTGTGTGAATTACTGCTCTAGAACTCCAGGTCATCCCAAAATTTGGGCCTGGTTTTGCAGCATTTGCTAACAGTCACATTCAATCCCAGCAGGATTTACACCATGAAAGAATATCTGTCAGGGAGAAACATTTATCAGCGAAAACCAAAAGATTCTCAGTGTATTTTGAGCAATCCTGAGTAATTCCGATTGTCTTTAATATCTTGAATATCTTGAATAACTTGAGTCTTTACTTAGCATGAGGCATATTGGACAACTGACATATGCTTCATTTCTGTGAAAGAAGTGTATTTGGAAGTTGGCTGCAGACCACATTTTGAGAATCACCAAGATAAAGGCATTAAATTTCAGAGCACAGCTTTCATATACAATCATTAAACTTCAATTTGTTTTAACATAAGTATCTATTATATATGCAAAGCCATGTCCTTAACATTTTCTATAGTATTTTCTATAGATGAACACTTCTGAGACAAGTGTGAGTTGTTCTATTTATTCTTTCATTTATTCTTTGGTTTGTAAAGACATTGCAGATGAGCTCTAACTCACCTAACTTTACACTGCAGACATCTGCATCAAAACTAGACAACCAGGGCACCCACCACACTCAGTGGAGAGAAATTGGCATTTTTTAAAGTATACTTTATCTAACCTACTTTAAACTCTCTCTTTAGGATGAGATGAATCACACCCTAAAAGTGCCTGTTTCCCTCCACTGATTATAAAGGGAGTCAAGCCAAAAAGCCCAGATGAATCCCACACATTAAAATTCAGAGGCTGAACGCTACAACTGTTCCTCTGCCAAGTAATACTTACAGAGACGAAATTAAATCAGTAGAAGTATTTCTGGTAGGCTTCTGAAGGATTTAACCCAAACTTTAAAAAGACTGAGGGCCAGTTGTGAGTTCATATATGTATGGATATTTCTAATCTGAACCTGCAAATAGCTATACCAAGTTATTAAGCAGCCTTTGCATTTTCCCTAAAAGCATGTGCATTTACAGCAAGCTTGCATAAATGTTAAGGAAAACTCCATCTCTAAGTTTCAGTTATATGACCAAATAGCTACAACAGAATTCCAAGTGTACCAGAGCAGTGTTACAGATTGTTTTTAATATTTAAGATACTTCAATTCAATATTGACAGTCCTCATAGCGTATAAATATGTGCTTGCACACATCTGCCAAGATTATTAGGAATGTTGCCATCAACAGGAACACCAATCAGACCAGAACTATCCCCTGTTCTTTTTTCTAAAGGTTACAAGCTTCAACTCCTACTTTAAAATGTACCAGTGATGAGCAGAGGTGTCCTCAGATTGTCTGAAGAATCTTCTCTACCACAATCAGGCCCATAACTGAGTGATACCACATAGCAGCATGATAAAAAAGATTTAAGCCTGAAATGTTATATGGTATGTTAGTCCTGTGGAAAAGGAATGTGATGTGGAGCAAGACTTTCTCATTTGCTTTACTGTTTTGAAATCTCAAGGAAAAGTACAAGCTACTGGACTGCAGAAAAAAAGAACAAGGCTTGAGTAGGCAATATTAATTGAGAGAACTTTTATTATTACAGAAAGAGAGAAGAAAGAATGAGGCAGAAGTCCAAATCTGAGAAGAATAGAAAACATGAAGAAAGAAAGAGAGGCAAGTGGCAGATGTATTGAGCAAGCACAGCTGAATCAAAGAACTGCCAGTGACTGCGAGGAGCTACAGAGTAAGAGCAGGAAATGGCGCAGCATGAAACTGGCTGTCCATGAGACAGCTGAACACCACCAGCTAAAAGTGGAAAGCAAAAGCAAAGTCTGCTAGGGAGAATGAGTGAGTATTGATGGCAAAAGATGAGGTAGGGTGAAAGCAGGACATAGGACAGCCTTCATTATTAGGCTTGCTTCCGTCTTTGAAACTCAAAACATGTATCGGGTCCAATGAATTAAAAGCAGTGTGTTCAACGTCTGATAAAACAGCATATCTCTACTTACAATTTATCTGTTGCTTCACGCATTCCTTAGCATAAGAGGTTTGTTCTAGCTGGAAAACTAAGAAGAAAAAAAAAATTTTTCATACATATCTATAATGAACAGTGAAACAAATAAATGCTGTGCAATATTTATAGCACAAACAGTAATTAAGCTTTAACAATCTAAAATTACCCCTTCAGACAAGCAGTTTTGCCATTAAGTAGTAATTAGCCCCTCTCTCCATAAACTCATAGCTAACAAATCACCATGCAGGCAAAAAACCCAAAACTTTATTTTTATTATAAATTTGCTCATTTTAAGTTAATGTAACTGTTTAAAGTTGAAAACATCACTAAAAAGTATGTATTGCATTAGAAGTTAATAGCTCAGAAATACACGATATGACCTACCAAACTCAAGCAGAAGTTTGTCTAAGTTGCTTAAGAGTCTGTCACTCATTGTGTAAACTACAAAAGAAAAATGCAATTCAAGGTTTTACAGAGGAAGTCAAAAGCTTTGTTAATACAAGTAAACAAGTCAAGATTACAAGAAAATACCACATATTTTAAGATAGAAGGGAAAAGGCAGTTTTAACTGCATTTGAATTCATTACCTAAACCATTTTAGTTTAGATGAAAACTATGAGAGAGAGATAATAGTTCTACCAAATGCGTTCAAAAGCTTGAAAGCCTAGTTCCTAGTGCCTTAATGGTGCCTGGCAACACTTCTAAAACAGCAGACAAAAAACTTTCTGAAAATTCTAAGAAAATATGCCGGAAGGCACAGGTCAGTGCAGAATATTTTTGCTTTCACACACTGTGAAAGAAAATAAAGTAATTCTTTAGGATGCAAAAAATAACATTGTTTAGTATGCAGCATGCAAAATGAAACAATCCTAAAACAGTGGAATGATGTGTATTTGACCCTAAAACATATTTAATTAGACATTGCAAATAAATATCCTAGGGAAGCTTAAGTAGTACAGGAAACCTATTTAGTAAGCTGGGGATCAAACAGCAAGCACGATGTGAAGAACACTTAAAGATTTGTTCATTCCTTCTCTAGAAACAGTTTAACAATGTTAATGTTAGTTGGTTCATAGACAGTTCCCATAAAAACTGCAAGAAATTGGGGCATGAACAGAAGGTAGACAGGTAAATGCAAAAAAAGCACAAACATTACCTTACACAGGTAATAGCAAAGTATTTCATATTCATTGGTTTATAAATCACAACACAAAGTCCACTAAGAATAGAGCAGAATGTACAGCTGCTTATTATTAAGATGATACCTATTATTCTATCAACTTGTCACTAAGACAACTATTATTATTTTATCATTTGGATACTTTTGTAAAAGAAAGGAACAGAACTAAAAATAGAGGGTTCTTCTTCTATAACTTCACAATACAATACCATTTATTTAAATGGTGATGTTGCAGAAAATGACAGTGCTTCTGAAAACATGCATATGGAAATATTTGGTCTTCTGGATATTATTAAAAGAAGTAACATAATTGCAAATGACAAATGTTATTCTGTGTTGCGAATCAAAAGGATATGTGTCACTAGTAGAAAGGGCTGAGAGATTCAACAGCACTGGCAAGCTGCATGTTAGTAGATTTTAAAAACAGTGGTTAACACCAGCCTGAAACAAAAACCATCTGAACTGCTGGGCAACTGACAGCTTCCAGGATGTGACTGTTCTAAAGCCTCATTGCTTGTCGTACTGGAGAAAAGTTGCATCAAACATCATCATGAAAACCATTAGCCCAACCTTGGATGACAAATTCAGAGAATGTTCTCATAGGTGGTGGGGGTTTTTGATAAATGTGACAGAAGCACTACAGAGCAGAAAAATAGCTGTATCAGCTCATGCTTCAGCAAAGATCAAGCACTTCTAGAATACGCTGTGATGCTTATTTTCCAGAGGAATCATAAATCGGAAACTATCACTGATGTAACATATTTCACAGCTCCTTGTATATTAAATTGATAGCTTTGATAGCAATGCAGTTTTCATTTGTCCATACTTTAAAGAGTGAGAAACATGTAATATACAGCAATTGCATAAAACAGTGTTAAACAGTATTATATGCTGATGTATCTCCCTGTCTGCTACTGCCAATGCTATTCAGAACACTACCACAAATAAAATATTAATATGAATACTGCATTTTTGTACTACAGTAATAAACATAATTATATGGAATTCAACTGTGCCAATAAAGTTTCATATATTTTAAGGTTGTATAGACAGTAGAAACCGCAAATGGGTTGCCTGATTTGAGTCTCTAGCCATTACTACTATACTAACATTAATGTCATTTCTCATAGCAGACTTACAGCAGTATGATTTCATATCCTATCTGACAACAGCCACTACTAGGTTCTTCATTAAAGGGGTAAAATACCAATAATCTATGAGACAGACTTCTTCCTTCAAATCAAATGCTTAGCACTTAGATTGTGCCCTGAAACATGTAGGCATCCTTTATAAACATCTTCCCGAAGTAACTGGTGATATATTTTTTACTGGTATGACTTCTTATTCTTTAAAAATCTGTTACGACAATTAATGCCACACATTGTCTGCTGTGCAAAGCAGTATTAATTTCTGTTGGTTTTATACAAATCATTATAATGATTTTTATAAAACATTTTTGATTTTTTATCTTGAGAAAGATAAAATGCTATTCATTATTGTATAGAACTCTTTTACAAGAGTAATTACTTGATTCTTCTTGAAATTTAGTAGACTTAAGATTTATAGATGAACTTTTTACCTCTGAAAAAAACCCTGTGCCTCTCCTAATGCTGTTATCTTTCTCTGGCCCTTTTTGTAACATCAGTTTTGGGTCCCAGTAATGAGACTTGAACACTGTATTCAAGGTGAGGTTTCTTGTCAAAAACCTGCTGCTGTTTTCACTGTTTATAACAACATCGAAGCCCTTTCCTGACTGGTGACAATTCTAGTTAGTACATCCGAGTTAGCATAATCGCAGGGCTCGTCATTTATGAACTCCCCGTTTTTAACATTTATGTCTTCAAACGCATTGCCCGAGTGTGTTATGTACCATGTCTGCATGACTAACTACAGATGTGTCTTTAAATTTGTCGTAAAGTCAGACCGCCTCTTCGGTTGACACGTTTCACTTTTCCCAGCACGTACTAAATAGAAGGATGTTGCTGCAGAAGATTCGCTGAGTTCCTGGAATTAAAAATTAAGGCTATTTTTGACAAAATAGCGGGGGGAGGGGGGCACCTTGCGGGATACCTCAGGGGCGGTGGGCGAGCGCGACAAAATGGCCACGCCCGAGCGCAGCAGCGAGGCCCCGGGGGGGCAGAGGGGTGGCGGGGTCGCAGCCCTCAAAATGCTGCAGGCTGGGCGTTGTGCGGTGCCCCAGCACCCGGGAGGCGGCCGGCCCCGGTGGCCCTGCTCCGTCAGAGAAGGAGAGGGCGAGGAAAGCCGCGGCCCGCCCGGGCAGCCGCGGGGGCACAACATGGCCCCCGCCCGCCTCCTCCTCCTCCTCAGCTTCGCGCCGCCGGGCCGGGGAGGCGGGGGGGGAAGGCGAGGGCGGCCCCGAGCGCCGCCAACCTACCGCCGCGAGGGCCCGCGCCGAGGCCCTGGGCAACGGCGGCGGGACGGGAGGCGCGGCGGGGCCGAGCACCGCGTCGCCCGCTCCCTCACAGCCGCGGCGAGGCGGGAAAATGGCCGGGCGGCCTTGGGCGGGCCGAGGCGCGGCGGCGGGACGGTCCGCGGCTGGGCGCCAGCAGCGGCCTCCCCTGCGCGGCGGGGCAGGGAGCCGCCCCCGGGAGCCCCCAGCCGCGGGGGGGCCCCGCTCGCCTCAGCGGCGAGGGAGGGAGAGGCCGGCGCTTCCCCCGCCGCGGGGCCGGGGCCGGGGCCAGCCGAGCAGCGCGGCCTGCGAAAAGCGAGGAGGATGCTCCCTCTACCGGGGAGACGGCGCCGAGGCGCCCGCGCTGCTCTGCCGCGATAAGCGCCGAGTCCCGTCCCGTCCCGTCCCGTCCCGTCCCCGGGCAGCGTCTTCCGAAAACACAGCGCGGCGCTGGGCATTTAAAAGCCGACGGCAGCGCAAAAGCGGCGGGTTGTAGCGCCTAACTGACCCCCCCCCCCCGCCCCGGGGCCACGCTTCAAGGCCCCCTCCGGGCCTGATAAACCCAGCGTGTTTGGGGATTTTGCGCCTTCATGGGGAGGGTCTCCAGCCCCCCCCCAAGGCCCCCAAGAAAAGAGCCCCCATGTCCATTAACAACTCTCGGTGCCTCAGCAGCTCCGTGTTACTTAATCAACGATACTAAGCGGAGTTGAATTGCCCGTCGGTTCGTCGGCCGGGCACGTGAGCTGGCCTGGAAGGTCGTCATTCATTTTAGCAGGCTTTGGGTAAAGTCAGCGGGGATTTTCCCGGTTAATTCCCGCTCGGGACTGCCGGGAGCCCCGCTGGGGCTTGCCAGGGCGCAGGAGCTCTTTTAACCCGCCAATTGGGTTTAAACCCACCATGACCAGCTGCCCCCAACCTGGCAGACCACCAGGATCTGTGACTCCCCCGGCAGAAAGTCCCAACACCGCCTCTCCGCGGTCTTCAGCTTCCTCGCTACTGCTGCTCTGCCTGCTGGCTTTGGCGAGCTCCCTTCAGCTCGCTGCTCCCCCTCCGGCTGGTGGAAAGGGCCAGGAAAAGCAGGGATTGCGGTGCAGGGAGAGGACAGGCCCCGGCCGGGGGCAGGGGCTCAGGCAACGCCGGCCACGGCTTTGGGAGGGTGTCTAGAGCCACCCCGCCAAATCCCCCAAGAACAGAGCAGGGAAGCGCCGTTTTCTTCTGCTTTTAAGTCTCCAGTGATTTTCCTCCCGGAGAGGGAGAGTGGCCGGTGTCTAAACTAAGGCGATAGCGGGGCGGCCGGCAGGAAACGGGGTTCCCGCAGAGTGTTTTGGAGCCGCGGCGGGGGAGCGATCGCCGCGGGAGGGGAGCAGGAAAGGGATGAACGTGTCCCAGCCACATGCCTTTCTTTGAAACCTAAATGACTCTTGTTACTGCGGAAAGGAAATGAGCAGGTAGCGCGAGGGGACTGAAGTACTGGCCCTTACAGCTCTGCAAGGTCCAGGGAGCTGCAGGCTCCCTGGCATCGTCCGCAAAAATGGACTAATCCCGGGTTTTTTTTCACTCTTCCCGTGAATTGTTCACATTCTTGCTTTCTGTTAAATACGTGTTTTCATGACAGCCCCCCCTCCTCACCCTTGGGGGGGAACGTGTAACATTTGCAGGGTCTTTCTGCATTTCCATATGCCCGAAACAGTTTTCCGTAGACTCCAGCTCTGTTTCCTTCCAAGGGGAGGGAGCCGCAAGAATACCTTCTTTTCGGAGGAAAAACCTCCTAAGGGGAAAAGAAGGTATAAAAGAGGGACTCGTTGGGGAAAAAAACATCCGAATGGGCAAAAGCGTCCAGATTCATTTGAAGTACTTATTTTTTGTTTCTTTCCTTTTGCTCGAATTTTTAGAGAAAGCCCTGAAAGAAATCAAACTTTTTAAGGAAAGAGACGATTTCACCTGAAACACAAGTTTAAAAAAGGAGATTCAGTGTTTTGTGTATTTACCTTCAGGAAAAGGTACCAGCCAACCAAATCCGGATGGATGAGGGGCTATAAAACCAGGCCCACAGCTACGCCCTCAAGAAAATTGAGGAGAAATCTTGGCCAGTGGATCCTTCCCACTAGCAGTCCTGGCCTCAACAAGGACCTCGTACAAGGACGGTCTTTTCTTACCCGTCCCTAAATAATTCGGGCTTTTGAGTTTTCAGTGATGCTTTCTTCTAACATCAAATACATTAGCCAATGTCCGATACTCTCATATTACAGGAAACCGAGATCATAAGCAGAAGGGCGAAGAGTTAATAAATGCATGGTCTGAGAGTGGAAACGGGTTGTCCGGGGAACATCTTTGTCAATCGACAGCGTTTTGGGGACATTTCGGTATTTCCAGCGGGTGTCAGCAGTTTAACTGAGGAACCAACCTATAAACACTTCCTAATATTAAGGAGATTACGGCTTTAAGCATAACTCTTTTTAGGAATAAAAGGAGTGGTAGCGGCTGCTATTTCAGCAAGGATGACAGTCTAAAAATAATAAAAGGAAACACACGAAACACACGGCGACACTGTGTAACTCCATCGTTGGCCTGAAGATCTGGAGAGATTTTAAGGCTACCTAATGCTCTAGGGCTGCTTAACCAGCGCGGGTTTTCTTTGGGGCGCTGTATTCAGCGTTTAAAGTTGCACGTAGCCCTGGAATTAAACGAAACGGCCCCGGGCACTGTCCCCTTGCTGAGCATCCCTCCTCCTCCGACTGCCCGGGACGAGCTGGCCAAGAGGGCAGGGAGCCAGGCTCGGGGCCAGGGCGCAGCGCAGGAGCTGCCCGGGGCTTTTCATTCCCGGGGGTATTTTTTATTGCAATACTTAATGCCAATCAGAGGTTTTAGAAAAGGTGTTTGCACCTCTGCCGCGTGTGAAAACTCCTTCTGGATAAATGACCTCTAGTGACTGCGATTCTGCGACCCAGTATAGTTGAACTGCTGAATATGCAGGTGTGTGGGTACACCACTCAGTATATTTTCGCTTTAGGACACCGTCGAGGGACGTCCTGTCCGCAGGCCAAAGAGCACGTCGCGTATAGATCGATGGCAGTATTTTATTTCTGATGAATCACTTTTAATGTGCAGTTTTATTCCTCATTCTCAAGTAGGTTAATCTCTGCAGGGATAACCCCTCGCGCTACCTGTAGCAGAGGTCGGAGCTGTTACCTGAATTAAGGCTGGTTAATAATGTCATGAGCAGTGCCCCTATTATACGAGAAATGCAGAAATGAGGCGGACGAGCCTGAACGCGCTCGTCGGCACTCAGCCCTCGCGCTCCCCGCCGCAGCTGGGAAGTTGCTCCTTTCGCCCCAAATTCTTTCCCTGAAGGATAACCCACCGGGGGGGTTGGAGAGGGTCGGGAGGACCCCGTGGCGCCGGTGGTGCCACTTCCCAAATAGCCACCCCGGCGTTTGCAGCTGCAGGAGGCGCAGAGCGGCTGGGGCTGGGCTGTTTCCCCCTCGGTCACACCGCAAACGGTTAAGAGTGGACTGCTAGGTATTTTCGGTGTCCCCTTTCCCCCTCTCTCTCTCCCCAGCGGGTCTGTCAGCGTGTCCCCAGCCGGGCCCGGCCCCGGGGACCTGGGGGGCAGCACCTCGCCCCGCAGCGGCGCTTTAGCCTGCAGCCTTGGTTTTCACTGCGGAGCCTGGCTTGCTCTGCTCGTGGCCGCGCCGGATCAGGTGCACGCTTAAAAAAAATTTTTTTTTAAGACTTGCAGTAATAACAACACTCATAACACGTCCCGTCTGAATGAGGCACCCGTTAGCACCCTGGAGGCGGCAGGGTTTCCACCCCTCCGCCCTCTGCACCCCGGCCGCTCCCCGGGCCGCCCGCCGGCGCCGGGCTGCGCCGCGGCCGGGAGCCGCTCCGGGGCACCGGGGCTCAAGCGCACGGCAGGAAAACCCCCGGCTCTGCGCAGGTTGCCACCTTCTCACGCCCTCGCTAGGGAAGCCCGGTGCTCGTATCGAGGAGGATTTGGGGTTTTTTTCCCCCCCTGTTCAGTGGGGGTCTTTGGGATCCTTCACTGAGCCGCTCCAGCGACCAGCGGAGAGGGAGTGGGTGGAAGGGGAACTCTCCCTCAGGGTTGGAACCTCAGCAACATTTACAGATGATATTTTTATTTTTATGTGATTTTTTTTTTCTTTCCTCCTTTCCCTTAAGCAGATTGACATATCAAACCTGGATCTGCAAGGTGAAGCTGAAGTGTGTCCCCCCCCCCCCTTTTTTAAGTTTCTATTAAGTGTCTCTGAACTCGTGAGTTTTGTATGTTCTTTTTTGTCTCCCCAGCTCTGCCGGGTTTTATGAAAATGAGCAGTATTGAAAGCTTTTCCATCCCGCTAGCTGTGAGCCTCACATAAATGATGTAAATGGCTCGGAGGGTTTTTTTCAAGTGAACTGTGTAGATCTGTGAAAATAATATCAGGGTTTTCCGTCAGAATGATCTTAGCACTGTACTGAGGCGTACCATAATCTGACCCGACACCTCCGACCATCTGCGCTATCTATCTGCCTTCTGATTTACCAAATCTTCACAAGCAAAAGACAAACTGTGCTTGATACTAAAGAAAAGACGGCGAGGCCCAGTCTGGCTCCTTTCTGCGGAGAAATGACTGGAGAAAATGGAAATCTAGTTAATTTCGGTCTATGGGCAACTGGCAAAAGAGCGTCCTAAAAAATGAAGGAAAAAAAATACAAAGAAACAAAGAAGAAAAGAAAGGAGGAAAGAAATAACAACAAGATATCAAATTAAGGAGGCATTTCTTTGACAAGTGTTCCAGGAAAAAAAATGCATTGCAAAGAGCAGAGGAGAGAGCATATTGAGCTTAATTCAAAATATATGCTGCCTTTCCAAGCATGGCCCCTAATGTTCCCGGGAAGAAATTGTCACTGAGCAGCTCTATGCAGAATAAAGCGCGGCTGCTTGATTTCTTTCCTCTCTCCAGAAAACGAATTGTTTCCTAACAGCTCAGAAAGTGATTTCATTCCTGCCCCGAGAGCACTGGCGGTTACCCCGCTCTGCTTTCCCTCTGCGGAGGGGTGAAAGGGGCAGCCGGGCGTTCACCTTCCTCCCAGCCCTGGGATCGCTCGCTCGGGGCGTGGGGATAAAAAACCCGTGGGGAATGATTACTACTAAGTGATCAATATTTCAAAAGATTCCTGAAATCTGCTTCAAGTTGCTGTCCTGACCTACAAATGACTTCTCACTCCCCGCGACTACTCTCGGCGTTTATTCAGGGCCAGTCAGCCGAAAACAGTAAGGTTTTCAATGTTGAAAAAAAAAAATATATATATATATATATAAAGCTTTAGTTGAGCAGAGAAGGGCGCTGAGCTCTTTACAGTTAATTACTTTTGTCAGAGAAGGGAAGTCACCTATAGGGAGAAGGGGGGAAGTTATTCCTAAAATCCGGGCTGCTCCCGCAGCCCTCCAGCTGCACCCATTGCCACGGGCCCTCCCAGCACCGCTGCATCACTCATCCGGTTTCTCGCCGACCCCGCGGCGCGGCCTTACCCCCCTCGCCGCCCGCAGGGGGTGCCGAGCCCGGGGGACGCAGCACCGGGGCCGGGGCCGGGGCCGGGCGGGGGTGCGCGGCGGGCGGCGGCGCCGGGGCGCCGGGCGCTGTCGAGCCGCGGGAGGTGCTGAAAGCGCCGCGTCGCGCTGCCTCCGGCCTTGACGGGCAGCGGTGACAGTGAGTGACAGCCCCCGCCGCGGGCGCCCGGCCGCCAATCTGCCAAGCCCCGCCGCCAACCGGGCGCTCCTGCGGCACCGCGGCGGCGGCGCGGAGCTGCGTGTGCGTGTGTGTGCGTGCGTGCGTGCGCGCGTGTGTGTTTTTCCCCCGTTTTTCTTTTTCTCCTTCCCTCCCTTTCCCTCCCCCCACGCCCGCCCTCCCCCTGCTCCATCCTCCTCCTCCTCGCCCCTGCCCGCCGCCCCCAGTCGCCGGAGCCGCCGAGCGCTCCCCATCGCCTCTCCCGGCACAGCCAGCGCCGCCGTCGCTCCCGCGGCAGCTCCGCCGGCGCCCGCGGAGGCAGAAGCGGGCCGCGGGGCGGCCGCCGGGGCCCCTGCCCGCTCGCCCGGGGCCGCGGGCTGTGCGCGGCGGCGGCGGCGGCGGCGGCGGCGGGCAGCGCCGCGAGTGCGCGGGCGCGGAGCGCTGAGCGCGGAGCGCGGAGCGCGGCGCCGCCTCCATGTTCCAGCTGCCCATCCTCAATTTCAGCCCGCAGCAGGTGGCGGGGGTATGCGAGACCCTGGAGGAGAGCGGCGACATTGAGCGCCTGGGTCGCTTCCTCTGGTCGCTGCCCGTGGCGCCCGCGGCATGCGAGGCCCTGAACAAGAACGAGTCGGTGCTGAGAGCCCGGGCCATCGTGGCCTTCCACACGGGGAACTACCGCGAGCTCTACCACATCCTGGAGAACCACAAGTTCACCAAGGAGTCCCACGCCAAACTGCAAGCCCTCTGGCTGGAAGCGCACTACCAGGAGGCGGAGAAGCTGCGGGGCCGACCCCTGGGGCCGGTGGACAAGTACCGGGTGAGGAAGAAGTTCCCGCTGCCCCGCACCATCTGGGACGGCGAGCAGAAGACACATTGCTTCAAGGAGCGGACGAGGCACTTGCTGCGGGAGTGGTACCTGCAGGACCCTTACCCCAACCCCAGCAAAAAGCGGGAACTGGCTCAGGCCACGGGACTTACCCCCACGCAAGTGGGCAACTGGTTCAAAAACCGCAGGCAAAGGGACAGGGCAGCAGCCGCTAAGAACAGGTAGGTGCTGCCCGCCCCGTCGGGGCCGGGGCGCTGAGAGCCCGGCGGCAGA
This sequence comes from Apteryx mantelli, assembly GCF_036417845.1. Classification (NCBI taxonomy): domain Eukaryota; kingdom Metazoa; phylum Chordata; class Aves; order Apterygiformes; family Apterygidae; genus Apteryx; species Apteryx mantelli. The sequence goes on along the minus strand of NC_089981.1, from coordinate 83,568,850 downwards.
GGCCGGGCAGCCGCAGCGCCCCGGCGAGCCCCGCTCTGGGGGAAAGGGAAATGAGCCCAGGCGCCGGGGAGCTGCTCCCCGGGAAATGCAGCGAGTTAAGTTAGGAGCTGCGGGGGGAAAAAAAACGACAGCTTTTCTTTTATTGTAGGGGGTCCCGGCCCGGGGCTTCCCGCTCTGCTCGGGGGAGCGGGCAGGGCAGAGACCGCCCGCGCACCCCCGGCTGAGGTGACCCCAGAAAGACCCGAGGGGAAGGGCCGTATTTGGCGGTTAAGCAGAGAAAAACACTCTGCCAAGTTTTGCCCGGACACGCAGACACCCGTTTCACGCACCTGCGGCTGGAGCAGAGCCGGCTGCGGGCAGTGCCCCTCTGCCGCGTCGCTGCTCGCCCCGGCGTCTGCCCGGAGCCGCCTTGCGTTAATCTCAGGCGGCTCGGAGCCACCGGGGCACGTTTCTTGGGTTACTTTTGTTATGTCTTTTCTTTCTTTTTGTTTTCTTTTTTTCCTTTTTTTTTTTTTAAGAGCGAAATCGCAGTGCTGCCGCCGCGCTCTAAACGCGTGGTGCCACCCTGAAAGCGGCGGCGCGGGCGAAGGCGGCGGGGAGCGGCGCCGGGAGCCCCCCCCGCTGCCGCCCGCCGCGCCTCGAGGAGCGGGGCCCGAGCCGCGGCCGGGCGCCCGTTGCACCGGCTGCGAGGGAAGACCTCGGGCCTGCTGGAGAGCAAACGCGGCGCGGGCGCAACCGCTAACCCCGTGTAGTCCAGCGGGAAATTCCCGGCCCCCTGGACGAGGCCGGCTGGGAGAGCAGCCAGCAGCCGCCGGGGGGGTCGGGGCAGGCGGCGAGGCCGGAGGCGGGCGCAGGGCTCCGCCGGGAGCGGGCTGCGGGCGGCGGCGGGCCCGGGGGCGCTGGGGCCGGGCCGTGATGCTCCGTGTGCCGCTTCCTTGCAGGCTGCAGCAGCAGGTGCTCACGCAGGGCTCGGTGCGCTCGCTGCAAGCGGAGGAGGAGAGCGGCGGCGAGGCGCTGGGGGCCGCCTCCAGCCCCGCGGCCAGCCTCTCCAGCAAAGCGGCCACCTCCGCCATCTCCATCACGTCCAGCGACAGTGAATGTGACATCTGACCCGAGCGCCGTGGCAAAGCAGGGCGAGCGGCGGATGCGGCTGCCCGGTGCCCGCCCGGCACCGCGGGGCCGCCGCCAAGGCCGGGGCGGGCAGCACTGCCCGGCGACACGCCGACCCTCTGGCCCGCAGGAGACTGCATTAAAAAACGTGATAAAAATCGTTGTCGCCTTCATTTCTACGGGATCTGCAGAACTGATGCCTCGAAACAAACAAACAAAAAAATCACGCGAAACAAAACAGCAAAACAAAACACAAAAAACGAATACCAAGTTGCAAAATGTCTGAGCGCCTTTCCTTATCCCGCGGGGGTGTTTCATGTTGAAAAGATGCCGTTCGTTTGGTTGGGTTTTGCTTTTCTTTAAAGGGTTTTATAAATATATATATATATATATAATGTTTATTTACTTATTTAAGGGATTGCTATGGTAGATATTTTCTATTATTATTATTAATTATTATTATTATTTTTCGCTTGTTCTCTATGTGCACAGGTGACTTGTAGAGCATGTGCAGGACGAAACTGTATGAATAATAAAAATATTTGGTGAGCGACCATAATAAAATATTTGGTGAACGACCCTCGGATCTGCTTTGCAATGACAGTGCCGGTCTCAAGCCCGCCAGCTCAGGCAGAGCAGCTCTCCGAGGCCACGGGCTTCCCACCGTCAGCCTGGCAGGAACCGAAATAGCCGGGTCACCGGGACCGGGGGGTGTTTGCGCTTTGCAAGGCAGGGAGCCGGGGGGGAGCGGGGCCGCGGCCGGGCGAGGGCGGCTGGCGGAGCGTGAAGGGTGCCCAGGGAAGGGAAGGAGCAAGGCAGCGCCGCAGCGTCTCCTCCGCAGCCTCCAAGGGCTGGGACTTCTTGGATTATCGGCGGCAAATTATGGGGGAGGGACGGGGGAGAAAGGAAGGAAAAGAGGGAGAGAAATGCATGGGGACAGCCCAGCCGGGGACGCCAAGCAGCTTCCTCCCTGACCTGGTAAATGCAAAGAGATGACGCTCGGGAATTACCAGCCCTCCACGCCTGGGAAGAGCCGGCTCGGGGGCGAAATAAGCCCAAATCTCGGCCCCCGCGCTGGGGCAGCGGCTGTCCCCGCCATCCGGCTGCCTCACTTTGTTTTGCAGCCGTTTCGCTGGAGGAGACCAAACGCCAGGTCTAAGGAACGTGCTAAGCTTTTTCCCTCAGCAGAAGGATTTTATGTTATACAATTTGACACTGATCTTTAAATCGCCTGAGCTGTGCTTTTTTTGTCTGCTCGGTCTCATTGCGTTCGCTTCCCTGTCCTCAGAGAGCTGCCTCCCCGGTAAGCTGATTGCTCGGCTCGTTTTAGCGGGCGAAGCCCCGCAGCCGGGGGAAGCCGGGCAGGGCTGCACCGCACCAGCCGCGAGAAATGCCCAGCTGCCGGCCGGCAGTAGCTGCCCTGGAAAGGCTTGGAGGTGGGCAGGGGGCAAAGGGGCTGCGGCCGTTTCAGCTCCCTTAATAGATTAATTATTGCGAGCCTGGCAGGAGGCGTATTCCCATGTCAGCGCTGGCTTTTCCCCCCTCTAAGTTGCATTTAAAGCCTAAAATACGTCGGCTCTGCAGCTAAACCTGCATTTGACCGTGTCCTTGCATGGGCATTAGTTTTTCTCACAGAGCATCAGAGGGACTGGGCAGGTAGCGGGTATTTACTAGCTGCTTTTTAAGTCTATTTAGAGGCAACTACTTCTCTGGCGAGGAGTATCTCACAGTGTCGGGAACGGGCAAATCTGGGAGCGATAAATATCTATTTTGTGCGAGTGGGATCAGCGGCGCGCCGGGGAGAGGGGCTGGAGCCGCCTTGCCCAGGGGAGCTCGGTGCCGGCACCCAAATATCGCCTTTTCTGTAACACCGGGTTTGCTGCCTTGTAAACCCGACCGGGTTTGAGCCCAACACACCGCTCCGCGGCCCCGGTTTGCCCAGGGAGAGCTCTGCTGCTGCTCAGAGCCCATCGCCGAGGGCACCGCGTGGGTTTTGCCTCTTTGACCGCTGCTCGCGTTGGTTATTTCGCTGACAGGCAGCACTTTCCACCGGCGACCGGGCAGAGCAAAGCCTGATTTCGCCCCGAGAACGGAATACGCTAAAATAGACCGCTTTAATTCATTTCTTTCCCAAGAACTGTTGAAGTGGATTGAAATTTCTCCATTGGCTTCTGCGGGAATAGTAGCTGGCGTTTATTCGCCGGGAATTAAGGCTTTCGGAAAGGACATATACAGAAGTAGATAATTATATGAACACGTAAACTCAACCTCTAGAAATAATAAGGAATTTCTTTCTAACTAAATAGCTTGGACACGTGGCGAAAGTGTGAGTGTTATTTATTTCGACAAAGGGTTTAAATTGCATAAATTATTTTGCATCTTCCGAGTGATCTATCTGGGCATCTACCTGCAGCCGCTCTGCCCCTCTAACCACAGGGAGGGCACCAAAAAAAAAAAAAAAAAAGCTGTTTCGAAATGGTCGCCGCTGCGAAGGAAAGCAGGGCCCAGAGCGACCCCGACAAGAGTCCCGGCGGTGCCGGTGCCGGTGCCGGTGCCGGTGCCGGTGCCGGTGCCGGTGCCGGGCCCTGGCCGTGCCGAGCCGCCGCCGCCCGCGGGGGAGCCGCGCCGGGCGCCTCTGGCTATTCCGGTAAGACCCTCGGAGGAAAAAAGCTTCTTCTTTCTTTTTTTCCCCCTCTGCCCTTTCCCTTCCCACGTGTACGAAGCCCTGGCGTTTTCTTTTTTTCTTTTTTTTCTTTTTAAGTTTATTTTTTTAAAGCTCAGTCCGAGCTGTCGCCCTCCACAGCCTTCGGCTGTTTTAAAAAAAATAATAATAATGGGAGGGACCTTGTATTTACATTAAACAAAACGCTCGGAAAAGGGTCGCTAAAAAGTTTGCCTTGACCCCTCTCTCTCTGGCTTAACAAAGACGGAAAATATTGTATCAAAAGTGAAGTGAATGAGGAGGGCGGAGGAGAGAAACAGCTTTTCCTCTATTCAGCTGGGGAGGAGGGGGGAGATGTTTGAATATTTCCGTTTCTTTTGAGAAGCGGGGCAGCCCCGGGCAGGCCTGAATGGGAAAGTCTTGTAAGCGGGCTGGGAGGCTGTCAAACCGCTCAGAGTAATCACCGCTAATGAAGGGGGCTCCAGCCCTCCCTGGGACAAAGGATGCTGACGAGGGCTCGCCGGGCCTGAATGGCTAACAAGTTTGCGAAGGGGGAAAAGGAGGGAGCTGTCCGCAAATTGATTTTGCAAGAGCAAAAAAATAAAATAAAATAAAATAAAATAAAATAAAATAAATAAATAAAATAAAGGAAAAAAGGGAAAGCAAAAGGCTGGCGGGTTGCGGCGAGCCCGGCCCTGGTGCAGCACTGGCCGCCCCGGCGCCCGCCCCAGCGCCGCCCGCGGGCCGGTGCCCCAGAAGGGAGCAACTGCTCCGCCGCCGCCTTTTGCCCACCGCCTAACGGCAGCGTTTTCTCCGCAGAACAAAAAAAGGGTGGATGTCTGGAAACCTATTGAATCTTTCCCCCTACCCGCCTCGGCTGGGGGGGCTCTCTTACAAAGGGCCTTCTCTGGCTTGCTGTCCTGGGAGCTCGCTGGCGTCGGAGGTTAGAAAGGAGGCTTGGCTCTTTAGAAAGCGTCCTTGTGTGACAAGACGATGGTGTATCTCATGGGGGGGGGAGATGGAGCATGAGAGCGATTTGCATTTTGGACATTTGACGCATCCAATTAAAGGCTTGGGAGGATCAGAGTCGATCTCAGATCCAGTTACCCCTGGCTCATGCAGGGGTAATAGGGTGAGACAGAGCATAACGCTCCCCAGCGCGGGCTGTACCTGCCTCTCCGCCACACCTTGCCTTGGCTTTTTAATAATCTTCTTATTTCTTTCTTTTCCATAAATTTATTTCTTTCTTTTCCCCCTTGCTGGAGGGGAGGGTGGAGGTGTGGGAGGCCCAAGGGAAAGGGCCCTGTGGGTTGCAGAGGGATGCCAGCCTTTGATGTGTCCCGTGTCCTCACCCGCCTCCTGAGCAGCCCCTGCACCGGTGAAGGAGCCTGAATCCAGGGCTGACCTTGTGGTGCCACCCCCTGGGGGGGTCCCCTGAGGGCAAAAGCTAGCTGGGAATCAGGGGAAGGAGCATGTCATTTTAGATTCCCTGAGGGATACAGCACTTTGCACTCTATAAGCCTTTATTCTCGGCACGGGGGTGATGGATGAAGCCCTTTTATTTTTGTCCCTTTTCTTTTTCAGGACTGGCTGTAAAAGCCCCAGCCAAAGTCCAGCAAATGGCTCCCCTCCCTGCATCACTTGCTACAGTCAGTTTAAGCCACTCAAAATGCAGAAATTCCCTAGTGAGCCCATTCCAACCCCAGCCACCTTCCAATCTGTGACACAGGCCCTGTCACGCCCTCTGTGACACAGACACACCTTTCCCTCAAGAAATATGGTTTGGGGGAAAGTTTACAGTTTGAAACCCCATAAACTAAAGTGGGCTGGTGTATTTGTCTCCCCTGGCTGCTCTGAGAGCCCTACACACTTCATTAGTTGCCTTGATACACTTATCAAAGATCAGAGGAGGACCTGGTGCCATCTACACCTTCCAGTGGAATCAGTCCCAGGGCATCGGCCCTCAGCACTGCTTGCACTGTTTTGGTCACAGAAAGCCTAAAGTTGGTGCCCGGTCGCCCGGTGCTCCCCCCTCCAAGCCTCCTCTTGCACAGCACAAAGTAAAACCCAAGGTGGGGTGAGACAGGAGTGGAACATGACACGTCCCGGCGCTGTGGTCCGCTGGTGGGGGGGTGGCGTGCTCCATGCTTTTCAGTCCTCCCACCCTCCAAACCAGGGTGTCCGTGTCCGAACGGACAACAGGAAGGGCTCTGTAGTCCACGCTAGCTATTGACCCATGTGCAGGGACCATGTGGGAGAGTGTTCACGGGTCTGAGGCAGCGCTGTGCCAGGGACTCCCCTAACATTTTAACAGGACGAGTTGCGGATCTCAGTGCCCTCATACCATTTAATTTCTGAGTATGGACACAGCGGGATTTAACCATTTAAGACATTTCAAACAGTGTAAAGGATTGAGACACACCTCTTTATTTCCATCCAAACCTATTCATTCTGTTATTTATTAATCTATTGGTTATTTATTAACAGTCTGTTATAAAGGAAAAGGTATGAACAGACAGGTTATCACAATCTAGTGGTAGGGACGGAAAGGCAGTGTCCATTTGCCCTGAGTACCCCCACGGCTTGTTTGTGACAGTCTCAGAAGTTCATTCTCTTTGCAAACTTCACAAGAGGTGAATGCAGATTTGCTAGGAAAGCCTCCAGGAGATAAAGAGCCACCGCTGAGATTTGCATACCTGCATACACATGCATGCACACCTGTATTGATCAGCAGAACAAGCTTCTCAGCCTTTATTCAATAATCCAATAGTAACCCTCAGTGACACATAATTTGGGGCTTTACTAGGACAAGTGCATTGTTTTATTCTAGCACTACCTTCTCCTTTTCAAGACCCATTGATTTTAATGGAGAGCTCCACAATGGGAGAATGGGACATTAAATTTTTCAGCTGGAAAACTTTTGTTGTCAATGACCAGTAGTGGTTCCATTCAGAAAGAAGACAGCCCATTTCTCCTAATTTCACCTAGCTGTGCTACCTATTGAGACACATATGCTGCTTCAGAAGCAATTACTGAAACACTTTCATACACCATAGTTGTAATACGAAGGTACCTAAGGCCAGAACGACAGCTTGCTTTCTAGAACACTCATATTTGAGGATAATTCCCCATTAAATGTACAGCTAAGTCAGACAGATGTAGGGACACACAGGCCTAATATTTTCAGACACTTCAAAGAAACACAAGGATATGCAACTGTTCTTCTGGGAGCAAATTGCTGTTTTTATATGGTGAAAAAAAGCGCCTTCTCGTAAACATCAGGACATCTATATCAGAAACTGCTTTTCAGACCATGTTATTTTCTAAGTCTATTTGAAAGCTTTACAGGTCTGCAGCTCAGAATTACCTTGGCTCACCATCCCTTTTTCACATGCTTACTCCTGCCTGCTTCCCAGCACCGGATGGCAGTCAGGTCCCGGAGCCGCTGTGGGGATGGAGAGCCCCAAAGCTGACGTTAGGGAGGTTCATCTCCCCAGGCCCCCCTGACAGCAGTGGGAGAAAGAAGCTCTTTTGGTAGATGCCCCCAAGCACCTAACCTCACACCAGGCACACAAGCACAGCAACCCAGCAGAGTAAATCTGCCTCCGTTGCCCAGTGAGACAGTCCCACCTTCTTCCCCCTCTGTCCTTAGCAGCAAGAAGATCCAGGTAGTTTTGATGAAGATCAGCTCACTGATCAAGTTCACCATCTGCAGCAGCTTGTCTCTCCCTGTTGGCTGTGGAGGTAGAGGAGACCCTTGAGGTGAAAGTCTAACTTCTCCAAGTGTTGATCCCGCTCACTCTGTGATCCCGTTGTCTCGTTGGCTTTGTCAAGCACTGAAAGAAGGATGCTAACCCATCTGGTTATTACACTTAAACCGCTGGCGTGTTCCCCATCCGACTTGTTGGACAGATCACCCAGGGATCAGAAGTACTTCAGGGCTCCAGCGGTGAGGTGCTTGCTGTGTGCAAAAGCTCTTGAAGGAACATGAGAGTCACACAGGTACTTGTGAACCTGTAGTTCATGGCTCCTTGGAAGATCTGCTCACCTGTTTTCATCTTTTTTAAGCTGTTTTTCACAGTATATTTCATTTTATCACCATGCAGTACTAATAAACACTCCTATTACAATATTTTATCTGCTCTCTGTCATTTTCTTCTGGCTTTGCTTCTGCTGGAAAGTTGCTATCCCCAGAAGCCAAGAGGTGAACAGACTCATTTCTCTGTTCCAGAAGCTCTTTGCTAAATAGAGTCCCAGGAACTCAGCTGAAAACCTTCCCTACGGTGGCATCATTGCTGTGCATGGGACTTGATGGATACTGTTCTTCACCCTGGGGCCTTGCAGTGTTAAGGCCTTATCTTTCACCCATCCAGAGACTTCATCACCCATTGACTTTTAAGTGTGTCATCCTAAAACTAAGTGTTTGTAGGACTAAGGCTTTTAACAGATGAAATATAAAAAATTAAGGTGTGTAATGCAGCCTCTAAGTAAAGTGAATGAGCTGCTCTGTCTGTTGCTTGTTGTGTTAGAGACAAGTATTTGTTCTATTACTTATTGATGTTGCTAATTGCCGTCTGAGGCTTTGGCTGGGAGGGGGAGCAGGCTTAGCTCCCGGGTGCAGAAACCCTTCCAAGATAAATGAATTCTGAGAGGTGAAGATTTTGCTGCAGTAATCCTGGAATAAGTACCTCACTGAGCAAAGGCATCCAGTGCTCTGCATCTCCTTGCAAGCAAGGAGAGCTGCAAGTGCTCAACTCCTTTGTTTAGGAATGCAAAAAATATGGGTATAGACGCCTCATTTGAAGGTCCTGAACTTGAAAATGCTGACCCAAGAACTCAGGTTTGGGGCATGTTTGAGGGAAAGAAAAATTCTATTTGATTTTTTAATGTCTTTTGTCTTTGAAAAATTAAATGTAAATGCCTCAATGTCGTGTCAGATCAGCCCACCCGCGAAACCTTTGTTTTCCTGAACCAAAGAGAAAACTCTTCTCTTTCTCTCATGTCTACACACATCATTCACATATTTACAGAGGGAGAGGAAGGAGGAGGAAACAAGGGAGGGAGCTCTTAGTGTTCCTACTAAAATAAATGTCCATTACAGAAAAAAAAGTGCTCAAAGAAAGAAAACATTGCTTCCACATTAGATATTTAATAGGTTGTTTCTTTACATGCACAGTATACACCTTTTTATATAGCTGATATCTCTTGTATTGGAGCATGAACATTAACCTTCTACAATTCGCCTTGGTTTGCAAACTGTAAGAATCAATTCACCTAAGATGGATGCTCACATCTAGTTAGCTTTCTGCATTATCTCAGCTGGAGAGGTCACTAAAAATAGTTGTATAGCACTTTAAATTTTCAACAGGGAGACTTTATTACCGTTTAGATCCATCATCGTTACTTTACCTACCATGGTTCTTCCAGCTGAAATAATGCACAGAGCTGGTAGTGGCTAAGTGTTTTCAGAGTTCATGCTCTGATGAGCAGGACAGCTTGGACAATATCTGAACTGCTAGCAATAGCAAACTGAGCAAGCTGCATGGACAGTGTAACACTGTTCTAGTAAATCCCCGTTGCTTTAACTATTTCATCAGAAGTGTTTGGGTTTTTTTTCCCCGGCCTCCTGCATTGCAGGAGGAGGACTGAGCTGTCACCATATGCAACCCTGATCCTGCAAACTGTTACCCCCATGAGTAGCAGCCCTTAGTCTCCCAAGTAGCTTTGCTGAAATCTATAGGACTGTTTGTGCCAAGAAGCGTCAGGGGCTTTGCAGGGTCATATCGCCCTTGTGCAAGACAGGATGACAGAAGAGAGCCTGTTCTGAACAGTGCTGCAGCATGATTTTCATTTGCCATCCGTAATTACTTTTAAGAATTTCCTGTGCTTTGTAAAGAATAAGTCACCTGAGATTCTCCCACCCTTCCGGGCATTGGGACTTGCTGTTCACATCGCACCTCTGCACGTCACTGTACATATACATGGATATAGATATATGTTTTGCCTGTGCCTATAAGGGTTCCTATTCATGCCAGATCCAAACACTCTTAAGATTTGCAGAAAGATTCCTGCTGACTTTAGGGGCCATCAGATTGAGCCCTGATAGAACAACATGCAATTGCAACTGTCAGGGTTTTAATTAGATGGACATTAAAAAGTTTGTAACAGCATGCATAACAGAGCCTACAGAGAAATCTCCTTCCACCCTTGCAATTCTGCGTGGTAATGCCAGAAGAGGCTGCGCTGCCAGGCTTTAAGAAAATATGCAGAGAACCTCCTTGTCTGGGAGCTTGCTAAGGGGACTGCAGCTTCCCTACGGGATGTAGGAGGAGGCTGTCCCCTAAAGTGGACCAAAATGAGTAAGTCTTGAGCTGTGTCCAAAAAAAAAGAAAAAAATGTTGACCCCGATTTCTCAATCTGAGTGGGATGTAAATCAAATGAAATCCAGCATTCAAGAAGAAGTTTGAGAATGTTTTCAACTGCCAGTGTCTTCATGAATGACGGAAGAAGCACACACCTGTGGGTGTTGTATGGTCACGTTTCTGCCTCTCACTTCTGCCTCAGAGAGGTTTCAGGATCCAGTCCTAGCAAAACAAGCCACCTGATTTTTTTACCCTGCAAACATTCAGAGGGAGAATCCTTCAATGGGTGCTGTCCACACAGGACAGGACTGATCTGATCCAGCTGGGGGCTCCTAATATCACACTAATATCCCAAAGTGAAACTTCCAGGTTTCGTGGAAGCTGATGGACCTTTACTCAAGGGGACTTCAGATTAACAAAGCTCTTAGTAAAAAATCAGCAAATGCAGACGCTTGTAAGCTGGGAGATATATTGACGTGATGCTAAACATGGCTTTGGCAAATTTGTAGAATGGATGTTTCAAAGTACATAAACACTGTGGGGATTTCTCTCCCCTTCTGAACATAGGAGTTGAAGGAGCTCAGCATCTCACAGGATGGCGTTTGTGCTGCTGAATTTCTTCAATTCTTTCTCTTGAATTCACAGCTGTAAAACATCTGGACTGAGCTGAACATGCCACTGGGCAGCAAATCCCGCAGGTGTTTCTAGCTCTCTCCAGAAAGCACCCTTTCTGCCCCAGTTGCCAACGCTAGATCTTCTCACATCATACAAGAATTGCACTGAAATTTCAGTTGTTCATAGTTTTTCCTAGACCTTCCTGATGCATTTTAATGATGTTTCTCATGGCCCTTGCTCAGTTCGGTGTGTTTTCAGTGTTGTGCAGCACTCAGAGGGATGCCCACAGGCACCCAGGGTGCATGGTGGCATCATGGCCATCCCTGGTGCCGCCTCTGCCATAGCTATTTAGAAGGTGGTGGGTGGCAAAGGGGAGGCTAGGCTATAACTGCTTCCCTCGGCCATTTACTCAGCATGGCGCCCTGATTGCCAGGCCTAACCTCTACCCTGAAACACCTGGATGCCAATGAATTAAGGCTTTTCCAGGACAAGCCCATGGCCTAAACCCTGCCTTTTTGCCCTTTTTGCCTTACACACAAGAAATAAAAAAGTGTTGTTATCTCCTGCTGTAACGATCACGCATCTTTTAGTATCATATAAAAACCATGAACACTTGAATTTCTTTTTTTTTTTGCATCAATTATGAAAAATTAAAGCACTGATTGTCTTCTCTATGGAGGTTTCCGTGATGCAAAATATATGAGCAAACTCAAACAAAGGCCACACATGGGAGAGACCCAGCAATGATTAAAGCACGTTACCTGTGGAGTATGTAACTCACACTGGACATACTCCATGGAGGCATTTTAATGCATTTTAATTCTCTGGGTTTTAGGGCTGCAAGGGAAAGATTTAACTAGCTGGAGGAGAGCCTAATAACACTGGAAGAAGGGGAAGGAGAGATTCCCCCGATGACTTTTCAGTCTCTACTCCTCACTGTAAAGAAATGTTCTGTTTTTCTGTGCTTTATCTGAGAGGAGCATTTCCTCTTTGAATTGCTGGCAAGGTGTTGGGCAAGGCAATGTGGATATTGAATAAAGATAGCTTGTAAAGATCTTAAAAAGATAGGTGCAATATCTTCATGGAAAGCTACCAAGACATCCTGGGGCTTGTCCTTGAGAAGGCCGAGTGTGCCCTTCTTCAGCAACATCAGCAGGTCTCTCTTGCGCTACCTCCACAGCAGAACCAGGTAAATTCAGACTGAGGAGAGGAAACGGTGCTGGAGCCCACAGAAGCCAGCCAGGGGAGGCTGTCCCTTTGCCTTTTGGGAAGGGGAAGCAACCCTGTCCCCCATGAGATTAAGGTTAAACAGATTTGTGCTTGCAGGACCTGGGGCCTCTAATTGTTTTTTTTTTTTTTAATTCCTGTAATCCTGGATAATTTGGAGCAGATGCTTCGAGATTACTGCCAGGCCCAAAGGTGACTGCAGGAAGAAAACAATCCACATCCGAATGCCGGGAAGGCACTGTGACGTGGTGGCTTCCCTTTCTCCCTGCTGCTGCAAGGGGCTGTGGCCAAGCTGGAATGAGCCTGAGGGACAGGTGGAGCCAGGTTCAGCCCTTCACCAGGACACGGGGCTGCAGGGGTGGCTTGAGTTGCCTTTGCCCTTCCTCCAGCCTCCAGGAGTGAAGTAACTATGAGCCCAGCCGCAATCTCAGCACCAAGGCCTGGGTGCTGGGCGGGATTTTCCCAAAGCTTGCTGATGAGAAGCACAAAAACATATGACGTTGCCAGAGAGGATTTATTTTCTTTCCTGCTCCCAAGCATGTGTGAAAATCCCCTAGGTGTTGGCAGACACGCTAGCACCTGAAACTTCAACAGGAGATGAAGCGAAGCTGCAGACACCGTCACACTGGGCCGCCGTTGGCTCCATGAGCACAGCATGCCAAGGAGCCGGATGCATCCGAGCCACTCTCCTGCTGAACCCCACGGAGCAGCGCAGCCCACGGGCACGCTGCAAAAGAGAGTGCCCAGGGTGCCAGGGGACCTGGGCCAGCATCTGCCCGGCTTTCACAGGAAGAATGAAGGGGACAGTGTTGGCCAAAGAGCTGGTCAGAGAGAGGACAGGAAAGTTTGTTTGATGGGACAAAGCCTGGATCCAAAAGCAAATCTACGTTCATCTATGTTTTTCAGCAATAATCTGGCAAGTCTCTAATGCTGCAACTTCAAGCAGCCGTTTAGGCTAAAATCTCTTTTCTGATCTTAAATATTTAACAAATACCATACAAAGATATGTAATATCTGCAGTATTCATATGCTGGGGTGCAGGCTGCAAATGCTTGGGTCTGGTCAGGGGTTATGTGAGACTTTTCTTTGAAGAGCAGTAGATTTCCGTTGCTTCTTCCTTGGTGGGCATTGCCATACAACATCAACAACATGCAACTGATAACTCAGAGACCATTTGTGCTAACACGACGGCCCACAGACCACTGCGGTAAACAAAACAATAGCTTAAATGAGATGTGGTCTACAAGCTGACTTGTATGAGGCAGAGATTAACAATGTTTATTAATAATTACAAGCCCCAAGCCAGGAAAGCACATAAGCGCAGTCTCATGCCCCACTGGCTTCCCAGGGCAGCCAGTCCATGAATGCCGAGGAGACTCAGGCAGGTACCGACGTACACCACCGGCACGGGCTCTGCGAGGAAACACTGTGGCTCCAGAGCTGTGGTGACCCTCTTCAACGAAAGCCGCCATGCAGGTGAACAGCAGCGATGCATTCGTCACGGGACGGCTATTGCATTCCTCCTTAGCTTGAAAAGAGAGAGAAAAGTTTATCCAGTAACGCTAACATTGAAGGTTTGGAAATAAAAGCTTACAGCAGGGCAGTTTTATCTCTGCTTGACAAAGCCAGCTGCTTAGAGAGGCTTTGGATGGGGCTATTTAAAGGTGACGTTGATTCCCCAGCCTCCTCCATGAACCTACGCGTCTTCCCAGCGGAAAAGCTAGACTGCCGACTGGGGCGGCGAGAAGTGGAGGCCAGGCCACGCGGCGGCTTAGCCGGCTGGCAGCAAGCGCTGCCTCCTGCGACACAGCGGTGTCTGCGGAGATCAGCCGCACGAACGCCCTCCCTTCCCATCCCGAGGCCTTCCCCGGCGGGCAGCCATCCCCGGGGGCGGCAGGGCAGGCAGAGGGGTCCGCAGGGGCAGGTGGCAAGGGCGGGCGGAGGAGCGGCGTGCTGCCTCCGGAGAGCCCCGAGAAGCCGGGCTGCGGGAGGGTGCGTGCGCGGCCCTCCTGAAAACGGAGATTAAAAATGGAAGTGCCTTAAAACCAATCCTAATCTTAATCCTATTTTTATTATTATTATTATTATTATTATAGCCTCCTGGAGGCGGGTACACCGGAACCAAGGCTCTGGGCAGGGGTCTGCGCTCAAGTCTCCCCCCCCGCCCTGCAGCGGCGGCTCCGCGGCGGCTCCGCGGCCCCGGCACGGCGCAACAGCTCCCCCGTGTGCAGAGACGCGGAGGCACCGCGGCCCCCGCCGCTCCCCTCGCTGGCCCTGCACCCGGGTCCCAGCCGCTCACGGCTTGCCAGGGCGTCTTGTTCCTCACCCGACGGGAAGGGATGCGGAACCAGCGCAGGACTGTTCAGCCCAGTGCTTCACATTGCCACGGTTATATCCTGCTTTATTGCACCTATCTAGAGCCCGCTGCAGCTCCGTGTCCGCTTGATTCTTTTCTTTTGCCCCATTCCTTGTGCATGTTTGAATATTTGCAGGTGGACACAGACTCTCATAGATTTCCCTTTTCCCCTTCTCCTGAACAGATGAAATCACAGACTTGTCTTTTTTTTTTTTTCGGTTTGACTCGCAGTCGCTGCAGGAATTGCAGTAGTTCAACAGTCCCGCTGGCATTTGCCTCTTACCAAGACAGTCCAAACACTCGACGGACCACAAAGCCTTTATTTTTTTCACTCACACCTCAAAAATACACTTACTAGGTGTCTTATCCCATCCTTTTGCAACACTTCCCAGCTTGGTGCCAAAACTATCACCAGCTCAGTGCTAACTCAGCCCAGCTATGAAGCTTTCTGGGGTTGTTTCAGGTCTGCAAAGCTTAGCAGGAACGCAGAGTGCAGCCCTGGTTAGCACCACCGTCAGCGAGCAAACGCTTCGCCAGGACCACTAACAGCCGTGCGTGCAGCACAGGGTGGTATTTCTGTGCTTACACCTGTGGACAGGGGTGGTGTTTTGGACCTTTGCTCCTGCTGGAGTGGTACCAGACAGAGGGAAACCCCAGGGACTATGTCTGTAGGGTGGGGGCTAGGACATCTCATCTCCTGGCCTGTGAAATAGAAATGCGGGGCAGTGCTGGCATACAACAAGTTAGGCCTCTTGGGCCAAACAGGTTTTGTTCCTTGCCCCCGCTCTCTGGGTGTCAGAGCCACAGGGTTTCTCTCTGGTTTTTCTGCCCTATGAAAAGGCACGTCTATGTCACCTAGACTCATCAGATCTTGGGCGTTGTTTCCTCCTAGCATTTTCAGTAACGGCTGTCACCCCAAAACACACACATCCCTCTGTTTGCTGTGGGCTGCGATGGTTTGCAGGGAGGGGAATACATTTATTTTCGTAGTGATTTCCACAAGTGTTTGCTGCCCATTGCTGGCCTTTCTCAGTGAGACCTGACGGTCAAAATACCTGTGCGGCCCCCACGAAGGGAACAGCAGGCAGCTGCCTAGCGATGCCAGCAGCAGGGTTGCGGAATGACCTTCCAGGACAGATCCCTGACAAAAATCATGGCCACCGAGCCTTTCCTCTTCCCTCTCCCCAGACAAGACTTGGGCTGCAGCTAATACTGAAATCATCCAAGGAGAGTCCTAAATCCTGTGGGGAAAGAGCTCGCCGGAGGAGAAGCCCAGGTCTTTTGATGCCACCTTGTGGAAACCTCACTATCCTGCTGTCGCCGGTGCCGGTGCCACCCTAGGAGCAGAGCTGCTGACTTACAGGCAGGAGTGCTGATGGCTGGCGAAAAATTTGCGAAGGGGTTAGGTGCAGCTGATCTCATTTAGGCTCAGCCAGGCACAGAAAAGTTGCTTTGGGAAGAAGAGGGTTATCCCAGCCAAGCGGCCGTGTGAGTGGAGTGCAGACAGATCTGCTGGAGTCTGCAGTTTGCTGCGTTATTTAGCAGTGGTGGAAAGCAGTGAGGTGAGGACTGTGAGGTTTGTATTAGATCAACTGATATACTTGGGGAAAAATAGATCAGCTGTCAGGCACATAAGTGCTCTGGCTTCTGCTCCTTGTACTCTTTGTTCCTCTTGTTGCAAGCTGTACGGCAAGATCAGCCGCTCTCAAAAGGACTGAGTGACCTGGAGCAAACCTTGAAACCTTGAGCATTTCAGTCCAAACTGCAACGCAAACCCTTTTATGTTCAGCAGCCACTTAACCTCAGCGAGGCCAAAACTTCTCCCTGCACTGCTTGGAGCACAAAATCCTACATATTTGCCCTTCTGCGCACGTCCACAAAGCCCGATCTGAGCAGCTCAGCAATGACCTGCTGCCCACGTCCTGCCCCACAGGAGAAAGGTAACCTGGTATCTCACCTGCAGGACCCAGGTCAGTAGGCATGCCTGAAGCATTTTATTATATGGACAGGACCAGTGTCCTCATAAAATGCAATTGTTGATGTTTCCGTTTGCAAAAGATCACCCAGGGACGAGGAACCACTGGTTCTCCTGCCCACGGCAATCTTAGGAGTTTCAGACACATTCCTCCCATGAGAACATCCTTGCCACCAGGCCACAAGGTCCTGGAGGACATTGGAGTCACTGGAGGGTAGGAGGGGAACATCTGCCCTCCTGTTGGACCTGGACAACAGCAAAGTCAAGAATCATCAGGCCAGCCAGCAAGAAGCCTAACCCTGTAGCCTAAAGCACTTGCCCAGAATTGGGCAACCTGTGAGCCCATCCTTATTCCAGGGCTGTTCCTACGTTTTACATCTAGACACTCTTTGGATTAGAAATATGAACCACTTGGGGAATCGGGTGTAACAATGGGTGCTTGGATGCACTGGAAATGTCTTCTCCAGTAGGCTGGAGCAACCGGATTTTCCCCTACTCTACCGGTTAGCCAGGCTCGTACCTTGGTGTCTCCAACACGGAAATACTTTGGCTAGGCTGCCAGGTGGATGCACTTCTGAATGGCACTTCGTTGAAGGACAGACAGAGCTTTTCCCAGCCACCGCACAGTGTCAGACATCCCCCAGATTACAAAACTTGTACAATCTATGCCTTAAATCTTTTAGAATATCTTGATATAAGCCCGTATACCCTCCCGACATGCAGCTCACACTTTTTTCAACTTGTATCAGCATCTTCTCCTTTCACACCCGATGCAAGCATCTTAAGGTTATCTTTAATCTGGAAAGAATGGGCTATGAATAAGCATCTTTAAAATTTGGAATTAAATAAGAAGATAACATTTTTTCTGGTGTGTGTTCCTATATTTAACTGCCTCTTCCTTTCAAGCTTACCGCTTGTTATGAACACTATCACTGAATTCCCCTTGGACAGTAGCAATGGGATAGCATATTAAAAGGCATGGCATGTGCTCATGTTTTCTTTTCCTTTAAAAACCTTTGGACTGAACCACAAACTGTATTTTCGTAGGAAATCCAGCTCCTGTGCCCAAGACACCGCGTAGACAGGCGGTAATGTAATGTTCCTCCTCACGCCTGAAGGAAACGTGACTGCCTTCATAAATTTAAACATCTGGCTCAACCGCAAAATAGGTCAGAGCTCATCTGTCAAAGACGGCTTTGTCAGAGATGCAGGGAATTGTATTTTCTGCCACCTGCCTCGTTCGTGGAGCGGCAAAATAAGAGCAGTCGTTCCCTCCGTAGGTGCTGAGAGGGGGTGGCTGCCTCCCAAGTCTGTAAATATTCCCTGGCGGTGGAATAAAGCGGAGCCCTGAGTGATGCTGCCCCAGTTGGCCCCAGTCCGCCCAGTCCACAGACCGTCCGTCCTCGGCAGGGCGATGGGAAGGGCACAACATGGGGACAAGTATGGGCCAGCACCGAGGTGGGTGCCGCAGGGCTGTCCTTGCTCGGGCACCGGGTTAGGGGATGCCCTGGCATTCCCACGGGAAGGTATTCTGGCGCCCTGGGGCTGCTCGCCCGGAAAGCCGGAGCGGCAGCAGCCGGGGCTGTGTGCTGGGATGCCCGAGCCCAAACGTGTCGCCCACCCCGGCTCTGCCCTGCGCATTTATACAGGCATCGTGTCCCTGCGCTGGCACCAGCCTCGCCAAAACCACCCAGACCTCTCCCAGCCTACAGGAAACATCAGAAGCACAAACTCCGTCCTGGAGGTATCACGGCAGGGTATGTTGGGCCTCCCAGGCCTGCCAAAATCCCCAGTAATTAAAATAATTTCCCTGCAGTCAGCAAACGATGCTGCGGCTGGCAGTACCGGCAGCCGGGAGCTGCCTGGGCAGCGCAGAGAAGCTCGCTAGACCGATTCGCCGGGGCAAATCTAGCAAACAGACCTGATTTTTCCCTAGGATCTTTAAATTCTCCGGCCTGGAAATGGTGCAGAGCACACGAATCCGCGGTGGCCACAGGCAGCAGAAAAGGGGGTTGCGCAGGGGCAGCCTGCTCCGAGCGGGAGCTGGGCCCTGCCTGTGCTACGTCGTGGGCAGCCCGGCTCCACTCAAGGCACTCCAGCGAGGGATACACCGGGAAAACTGAGGCAACGCGGTGCGCACGAGGCCCCGGATCCCAGCAAAGAGCTACTAATGGGAGAAGAAAGGAGGAAACGCTGAAAGGCGCAGGGAAAGCGCTAGCCTGGAGACGAACTGGGCCGATAGGAAGTAGTAAACACCCCACTTTTCTTTTGGCAATTAAGAGGGGTCACCTTACCTCCTCGCTGCGGCCAGGAGCCCCTGAGACGCCCCGAGCCCATGGGTGTGGGGTGCATGCTGGACTCCCGGGGGGCACCGCGGCACCCAGAGACCGACCGTGTGGGTGCACACCAGGTCTAAGACCACGTGGGATGCTAGCTGCTTTCAGCAGATATAGTGGATTTGTTTGAGGTTTCCATGGATCGTGCTGTTTGGAACAGGGTGTCCATGGTGCTGGGACACAGGGATGCTTCATCCACCAGCACCTTGCACGCCCGTTTTGGGGGAGACACCTCCCTCCGTCTGCAAAAGCCTCCCCGTTTGGCCCCTGGCAGCAACAGGGCTGGGCATGCAGTGAAGGTGTGATCCCCGCAGATGTGCCAGAGCCCCCACCAAGACATCACAGGGCTCTCAGACACCCACTGTGTCCCACCTGGGAGGGCTGGAGCTGAAACACCAGGCCCTGAGCCAGGGATGGGGTGTCCGCTCCCGCCGTGGGGGCCAGCCTGGGCAAGGAGGGAGGGGGCACAGCTGGTGCCCATTTTCCCCACCGGGAAAGGGAATATGAGACGAATGGGGAAGTTATTGTTTCTGGGAGCTGAATTAAGTGGGGAACAACACCATTCGGAGGAGGAGTAGCTAAAGGCTGCGGTTGCCAGAAGCTATGGGCCGAACGCTGCACTGGCACAGATCCCGTGCCGTCTTTGCCAGCAGCGGGGTTGCGCCCAGCCCCTGCAAGGTGACCCCATTCTACACATCGGTGGCTTGTCCTTGGTCGCAGGTGATCAACCGGTCCTTAGAAGTGGTTGGTCTCGGTGGCTGTTGTTGGGTCCTGAAGAAGCGTCGCTTACCTGAGTGTATAAACCTGGCTGGAGGAACCCGGCCTTGCCTCTCCTCTTATTTGTTAGCCTTGACCACAACGTTTCTAGGCCTGTGAAAGATGCTTATTAAAACAGGCATTTTGGAACGGCGACAGGCTCCCTTCATGGAAATCGGGTTCTTTCGGGAGACTCCAAGGAACAGGGAAGTGGGGATCTTCTGGCTCACCAAGGCCAGCAATATCATATAATCTTACCAGAGGCCATTTCAGTGGAGTCATAAAAATGCAAGACCACTTATTTGCAGTTTCACGGTCATGCCCATCTCTTCTTGGACCAGGACTGTCCTTTAGGTTAACTGCCAGTTTTTCCCAGCTGGCATTTACTCTCCTGATACACCAACACCAATTCCTCTTAGTCTTCCTGCCTCCAAGTTAACCAAAGCAAACTCTTCTAGGCTCCTTCCACAGAACAGTTGCCCCAGCCAGCCCCAGATCTTTCCTTGTGCTTGTCCCACACTGAAGCAGGATGACCCAAAGTGCTTCACCTTCTCCAGACCAATGTGTCCACGTTAGCTGGGTACTCACCTCCCTGCTCTTCCAAGAGCCTCACGTATTCTCCCCATAACTAATCATCTCTTGTGTAGCACCTCCCCAAATACCTTACGGAGGTCCAGCTAGATCAGGTGTAGTATGTCTAGAAACTTGGTTGTTTCATCAAAGAAGTAGATTAATGCTTGGCTGATGCAGTTTTTCTTTGGGAAACATATTCTGTTTTGTTTTCTTCTCCACGTCTACATTTTTTAATAACTAAAAGTTGTTTGAATGACTTTGATACTGAGGTCAGATCGAAAGGTCTGAGTTTTTCCCCTCTATTCAGAAATAGGTGGCACTTCTGTTATTCTCCCTTCTGGCGCTGCTAATTCAGCTCAGTGGATCGACTGCAAATCCTGTAGTTTCCCATCCAGAACCCACCCCAGTTTCTATGCCTTAACCTCCTTAAGTTTTGCTATACACTGAAATGTAGCAATGTCCCTTTCACAAACCATATGCCACATTCAGCAGCAGCGTCCTTACCTGTTGATGAATCAAAGTATTCCTTTTTGGGGGGGCCACAGCTAAATTAGCCCTGATCTATAAGCTAACTTCATTTTACACAGGCTCTGAATGCAAATGACCCACGTTTCTCCCTGTCAGCTCACGAATGCAACTCTTCCCATGATTTTTCAACATTTGCTTTCCTCCCAAGCAGTGAGTAAGCAAGAAAACACCGCTCTGGCTTGTGGAATGAAAATTTCAGAAAAAACCCACGCACTCAGAAACCTCAGATTTCTTGCCAAGCTTTCCAGGGACGTGATCCGGCACCTGTGAAGCGAAACATTTATATTTCCTGGGCTGAACGAAATTCAGACGATCCCTTGGGCGCCGGTGCGACACTCCCGAGCCCCAGTTCCCGGGGACGGAGGCGCTGGGGAGCGCCCTGCCCTCGCCGCCCCGGCGCCGGGCTCCCTCGCTGACCCGCGCGGGGACCCTCGGCGCTGCCCGTGCAGCGGGAGACGCGGGCCGGCGCGGGAGCCCAGTGCCCACGGAGAAGCGACGCTGGCGGCACCTGGACCGCAGCTCGCACGAAGCCCCACGGGAAGCTGGACTTTGGCATCGCACCGACTCAGAAATGCCACGTTTTGCTCCTTTTCAGCAAACTGAAGTGCTTTTCATCTTGCTTTTCCCCGCTCTGAAGGATCCCGACAGTTTTGGGTGTTGTGTAAACTGACTCTTGCTGTCCAAAAATAACAATATTTTGATGCAAAATGGTCAGCCGGCTCTGTTTTAAATCCCCCCAGGCCCCGTAACACCGCGGGTGCGGGGATGCCTTTGTGTCCTCCGGCACGCTGCAGCAGACGGAAAGAGGAAAGAGCTTTTTCCTACCTGAACGCTCGCTCCCGTTACTGAGCCGCTTTGAAGCGGGGCAATAAAAAGCCCCCGGATAGAGGCGCAGAGCTCCCTGCCAGGCCTTTAAAGTCTCCAGCGCAAATCTTGGCGCAACGGTGCCGAAAACGCGAAAGGCCCTCTCCAGGCTCTTGGATCGCTCTCAAGAGCGGGTGCTTTTTTCAGTAGGTACCGACGCAGCGGAAAACTTCCCCGTCCGATCCGGAGGGGATGGACGGGGGAGCCGCTCTCAGGAAGCCCGGCAGGGCCGGCTCCTGCACCGGGGTCCCCTGCCCGCGGCTGGTGGCTCCGTGCAGCGCCCGGCTTCCGGCTGCCCCTCGCTAGCGGTGCGGAAAGCCTTCCTCCTTCCCTACGGAGGCAGCCTGGGCATAAAGTCGGGTCGGACCTAGGTATCCGCACTCCAGCGAAGCCAGCCTGCAGGCCCATTTGAAAGCCAAAAAGAGACACTGGTGCTTCATCCTTTGCTCAGCATGGAATACAAGGATATAAGAAGGATATAAGGAAACTGTGCCGCATCCCGGCCGCAAAGGCTGGGGAGAGGGCTGTACAGAGCCATGGCAAGCCCTGAAATGTCCAGGTAGGAAAAGCAGCAGGCAGAAAACCAGGCTACAAAGTGCAGATCTCCTCCTCCCTGGGGCCAGCTCAGTCTCGCGGCGTGGTGGCCTAAGAGCTGGTCCCAGCCCAGCTAGGCGAGAGCTGGTGCCTGGGCCAGACCCGGACCTCTGCCCAGCTACGAACCGGGAGGCACCTCGGGAAAGCAGAAAAACAAGCAGGGAGAATAAACATCCGGATGAGGGCTGAGGAGGGAAACCAAAACACCGGGCTAAGCCAGGAATAATAAGAACCGAAAACAAACAGAAAAGAGCTAACGGGAGCAGCGGATCTAAAAATAAAATGAAAGAACAACATCGGGGCGGAGGGACGGGATACTTCAGGGGCCCGGCGAGACACGCGGCGCTCCCGAGGCTCAGCCCCGCGGCCGGGGGGCTCGGAGCTGGCGTCTCCCTGCGGCCCGGCTGCGGCCGAGCGGCACGGCCGGGCCGGCCCCGCGGGGCTCTCGCGCCCTGCTGCTTCGCCTCTGCCCCAAATTCGTGATGTCCCAGCCGGAGGCGAACCCCAGTTACCCTGGGGACCGTCCCAAGGCCGCGGGGTGTCAGCGAGGCTCTGCAAAAGCATGTTTGCTCCCGCTGACGTTCGCATCCAGCGAGAGACGAAACCCCTGGAAAATCAACCCCCTTAAGCATCTTTTGCTGGATCAGATTCCCCGAAGCGCTTCAGCCCCTCAGGCCCAAATCATATGGAATCAATAGGAGAGGGGAAAAATATAACTTTTTTTTTTTTCCCCTGAGGAATTAACTAGAGCTTCAAAGACCTTCGCTCGCGGCGGGAAGGCTTTATAGGAGCGACGCCGTACCTGGCCCACATGGGCAGGAGCGCGGGCGGCCCGAACCCCTGCCTTTGAGCCGGGGCGGCCGGCAGACTAGCTGGCGCCGCCACGTCCTTCGTCCCCCCCACGCCGCCAGCCGGGCCCCCCGCGGCCGCCTTGCACCTCCTGCAAGAGATCGCCAGCGCCATGAACCAGAAGGCCGTGCCCGTTCCTCCGCTCTGCTCCGGGCAGCGCCTGCTCGGCTGCACGGCGCCTCGTCGGCTGCCCCCAAAAAATGACGGCTAAACAGGGCTTTTCCGCGGAAACGGTTGTTCAACGCAGGATTGCAGATTTGCATGGCGAGAGTCTGGATTTCCTCCGTAATTTTTGTCGCTGTTGTTTCTCAAAGCTGCCCATCCCACCTGGATCGGGCTTTTCACTAGCATTTTTTCCCCCAATGCTTGATTTTCAGCAGCTAAAATCTCCCCACTTTTTTTTCTTTTGTTTTTTTTAATATTTCCATCTTTTTTCGACATCAGTGGAGGAAATGGTGCTTCCTTGGGGCTTTTGCGCGGGGCGAGGAGACTCCCGCGAGCTGCGAGGTTAGTGATGACGCCGGGGGACCCAGGAGGGGGCACTTGGCCTTGCGGCCCGCGAAGACCCTGCGTAAGCGAGGCGGCGGGGGAAACCCGCCGTGGAGCCACGCCGCCGCACGTGGGATTATTCGCAGAGCCGGTGAATACGGAAATAACGCGGGGTCACACCGGCTAACGCTCCAAAGGGACCTGCTTACCCGCAGGGACGGGCTGTCGGGAAGGGAACACGAGACGGCGCGTGCAGCCCTGGGCGCACCCGGCGTGCCGTGACATCGTGGGGACATCGCCGGGCCGACGGACCTGGCTTTCTCCCGCTGGCTTTTCTCGCTTCTGTATCTTGTTTTGGCAAATTTAACAGGCACCATTTCCAGCGGGCAATTCCGCGCTGCTCCGTAGGAGCGGGGTGCCCGGCACCCCGAGCGTGTCCCTGTCCCCATGCCCTAAGTGGTGATCCCCCAAGGAGCCAGGGAGGGGGGGTCCCCCGGCAAAAGGCGGCGGTGACAGCAGGTGGCACTGCAGCCCCGGCTACGGGCGCCTGCGGCGGCCCCACCGAGGCCGCTGTCCTCCCACGGAGCCGCTCTCGCACACTCGCACGCGCACTCACACTCGCACTCGCACTCACACTCACACCTGGGGCCGGCTGCAGCGGGGACGAGCCGGTGCAGCTCCGCCGCGCGCTGCGGCACCTCCCCTACTCGCCCCCCGAGAGCCGCCTCAACGCACCGCTCGGCAGCAGGGCCCTGGATATTATCCCTAATAATTCCTAATTTGGATATTATTCCTAATTCCAAACGGGGGTGTTTGGAGAGGATTTGGGCGCTCCGGCGGAGGGAAGCCCCCTCCTCGCCCCGGCGGAGGGATTGGGGCTCACTTTTCATGTTGCAAGAGGCCAAGCGTGCCTGATCCCTGCAAATGCGGAAAGCCAGGATGAGAAAAGCAGTCCAAGAAATCAAGGTAGCCCAGACAGCGAGAACATAACCCCCAGCAGCCACAAACCAGAGCAATTTCGGGAAGGAATGGGAGTCGGTGCAAATCTGTGAATCTGAACACAGAAGTTAAAAAAAAAAAAACCCTTCCGTTAGCTATACTGATTTATGCAAGCGAAAGATCTGGCTACCAATATTTCCAGCTGTGCCTGCTAAGAATATAGTGAGAGCTACACCATAACCTCGGTTCCCATCATGTAACTGCCCTGTGAATTGAGCCTTTATTTTTAGCCCGGCTTCCTCAGGGCTCTGAGTCCTCTGGAGAGAAGGTTTTCTGCTAAATGCCAGCCTGCTGCTAAAACTCCCCTCCTCCCCAACATCGCTGCAGTTGTTGGCCTTTTCGACCAAATTTCAGAGATAATCAGGTCAAGGTTTGAGGAAACTAGGATCCAGACAGGGAAGGGAGAGACTGACCCGAGCATCCCAGCGTGAGATGGACAAGCAGGACTCAGATGTTTTACTCTTGGGCAGTAGCTGGTCGGTCGCTTGTGGGACGTCAGGGTTGCTGCAGAAAGAAGGAAAAAAGGATCCTTTCCGCGCGCGGTTCTTTTTGATTTGGCTGGCGTGTTGTTGCCACGCTCTTCCAGACTGGCGTTCGAGCAGTTAGCTGCGAGTTTGCAGCAGCGAGCAGTCCCAAACGCGAGCTGGGCTGGTTGGTCGTGTCTGGTCCCGTGATACCGTCCCTGGCTCGCGGCTGCTTGAGCTCATGTCTTGCAATTAGTGGGTGGGCTCGAGGAGACCACTGCGGCTTCCGATCTCTCGGGGAAAGGGAGAAAATAAGCAGGATTAAGGAACTGCAGAAAATTACAGGCATTTTCGTTTCACATGAGCTGCGCCAGAAACATCGGCCCTGGTGAACGCAGGCCACTGCAAGACGTATGGGCCACGGGCAGAACTAGAGGACAAGGTTACTCATGACAGTCACCCAAATAACTCTGTGTGTGTGTGTGTGTGTGTGTGTGTGTGTTGTGTACACACACACACAAATACGTACAGTTTTGCCGCCTAGCAGTCAACGGGCCTGCGGATGCTGTGGGAACGTTGTGCCTCTGCTAGACGGAAGGGGCGATACCCCACCTGCAAACACAGTTTTGCACGGATTTCTTTTTTAATCGTTATTACGAGAGGTAGCAGGATTGCTGTAAGGGACGTCAGGGATCATGGAGCAGGAGGCGCAGTGACTCGTGTTCGTGCGTTTTTAATGGGGCCAATCTGTTCAGGTGACCCCGGCGCTTGCCCAGCCCCGTCCCTCCGGGCCGCCGGGCTCCCAGCTGAGCTCATCCCTGTGCTGCTCACGGGGTTTTTCCTGCAGCAAAAAGAGCGACAGGCAAACAGCCCCAAATTTCCGTGGAAAATGACAGCTGTGAAGCCACAACTGATCAGAGCCATGGGAACGAATGAGCACGCAAAAATGCTTTTTTTTTTTTTTCGCACAGGCCCAGCTACAAGCCTTTCTGAACTACAAGAGGCAAAAAACCCCAGTGTCTACTTTCTAACTGCAAGGATGGATCTAATCCTGCAAACCTTGCTCATGGAAATGGCTGTTATCAGACGAGTTGTCTGAATGAACGGCTCTATCAGGTGCATTTGTCTAGAGGCACGTACATATATGATGTATTTATGCATTCTGTCTTCTCTTCAGGGTAGATATTAATCATACGTGGTCGAACCTGGACAGCTTTAAAAGCAGCCTACGTCTTGCCCTTGATGCCCACTTTTAAGATGATTTCCGTGACCCACGTTTGCAGGGGCTATTGCACCGCAGCGGCCGGTTGCAAGTCTCCAAGGCCCCAAAGAGGGGCGACAGCAGCCGCCCCTGCGCCCCTGCTCTGCCGCGGCGGGGGCTCAGGCCCCGCTCGGGGGTGGCAAGCGCCCGGTCGCGTCCCCCAGGAGCGTGCAGGCATCGGCCCCGCGAACGCTGCGCCCCTCCGGCCCGCGGAGGAGGCGCCGGGGCAGCCGGCTCCTGCTCGAGGAAAGCAGCCAAGGGCCGTTTCTCCCAACCGCCCGGCCATGATTTTCCCACATGAAAGTGCTCCAGCTTCCAGGCGGACAATGTGACTCCGCTTTAGCTACCTGGAATCCCTGCGGTTTTGATTTTCCGCGGAGAACAATCTTATCGGGCGAGATTGTACACAGAGATAGGGAGCTTTCGGGTAGGGTTGCCGAAGCGCCGCTCGCCTCGGCTCGGCCGGGGGAGGCTCCGCTCGCCGCATTTATTTGCTTTCCCCACGGCGGGTTTCGGGTTCTCCTGGCGACCGTCCTCTCGGCTCTCATTGTTCGAGCGGCCGAGCCTTCCTCACGGATCGCTGCGCAGGAGGCGCAACTTCCACCCGGCCTCGGCCCGCGGCCGCTCGCGGGGCTCCTCCGGGAGGTTTCCCCCAAACGGCGCTTGGCTCCCGTGCCGCCGTGGCTCCTCTCCGGCCTGGCCCGGATTCGGCAGGTGGGGGGCCTCCCTCCTCCCTCCGCGCACCCGTTCTGGCCGCTTCCCCCTCCCGCCAGCTCCTCTTTCCCAACTGGCAGCCGCGTGGGCACCTCGGCTCCGGTTGCACGGGCAGGATATACGGTTTCCGCGGGGGCCACCAGCGCGTAGCTGCGGCTCCACCACCCCAGCAGAGAGAAGGGGGAGGACGGAGAGGTACCCTGAGCAGAGAGGTGGGACGCCAAATCCTCCGTTCCTTAGGGCCCAAATCGTTGTCCACTTCCTCGTGTCCCGTCGGAGTGGGAGAGCAGCAGCCTCCCCATGCAGGGTTTGAACATGCCCGTGTGACTATCTCCATGCTCAGGCCCTGGGAAGTCACCGGGACCTGCAGGAAAGTCGCCGTGCAAGTTGCAGCCCATCTTTTAGAAAATACTCTGTATTCACTTAAAAACCTAGAGTGACATAGGAGCCATCATGCGCACACTGAACTTCACGGATGTTTAATTACCTTCGCTACAGGAATAATTTATGTCTGGGTCCTATTTGCAGCTTTCAGCTTCTAGGTCTCATTTTGTCTCTTCTCCTCCTGGTTTAAAGAGTTTTAAGAAATCTCCCTTGTACTGATGCTTTGGGGTCATGTAACATCACCTCTTTTGCTTCTCTTGGCTAGATGACCAAACCTCATAGATTGATAAGCCAGAAGGGTGAGCAGCTGGTTGGATGTCCTGGGTGTTGTGGGCCTGGATGAACTCTGCTAAATCGGTGCGTCTCCCAGAAGGTCCTCAGGATTTCATCTCAGGCTTTGCCGTGACTTGACTCTGCTCCCTGCTGAAATGTATGCCTCCCATTTGGGCTTGATTTAGGCTATGACTGGGTGCATGGGTGCAGGCCAGAGTGGAGTAGTGGGGATGGTTGACTGCTGATTAACCAACCAAGAGACGGGCTAATTCGGGGGGGAGAGGCAGGGAGGACACTGCTGGGAGGCCAGAGGCAGAGCAGCGGCGGGACACTCCAAGCAAGCAGCCCGCATCTCTCCCCTCACCTCAAGCTACCCTGGGGCTCTTTGAACTTCATCCAAGCTATCCTTCAGCCCTGGAGGCCACGGAAGCAGCTCCCACACACGGAGGTAATAGATATGGTTGGTAGGACCCAGGCTGACACGAGCTTCTTGGCCAGCGTGTTGCGGTGATTGCGCCTGTCCTCTTGGTTAGGTACCACGGCTCCCGGGCACGAGGCAGAGCCCTGCTGGCATGGCAGCATCCCCGAGTCCTTTGCCTGCATCCCTTGCCCCAAGAAATAATCCGAGCTCTGTAAGTCTCTCCTTGGGGAGGTCGGCTTGAGCGGCACTGCTGCCCACGGAAATTCCTCCCGGCTCAGATCTCAGCTTCTCCCTCCTCTCACAGGGGTGGCAGTGTTACGTGTCCCAGCCTGAGCTGGTCTGGCAGTATAAAATGACGACCTGGTTTCACCCAGGCTGCACCTAAGAGCTGCTGAACACCCAGGGCAGTGCGGAGCAGACCAGGGCATCCCGGGCTCAGCAGCGCTGCAAAGGGAACGTGACACCAAACACTCACAGTCCTGTGCCTGCCGGTGGTCCTAGGTAGGATTAGAAGCCACCATGCACAGGGACAGCAGTTTCATTGGCCGAGTAACCACAGACAAATGCTGCCAGCACGTGGTTCCTGGGCCCTGCTCTCTTTGGTTTTGCTCCTGTAGAAGCGCGACATGGGCAAAGCCTCACTAAGCTGGGCAGAAGGGAGCCTCTGGCTATCCGAAATGAACCAGCCAGTGGCCAGGCACTTGGGCAAGTTCTGCAGTTTCTCCATGCCTGAGCCTATGCCAAGCCCTCGAGGGCTCTCGGAAGGGAAGAGCAATTTTTAAGCTTGCACTCCCTCTCTTGCAGGCGCTCTCGCTCTCTCTCTGCTCCTTTGCAGTCTCCGGGAGATTAGACATATGAAGGTCTTAATTCCCCAAACAAACGTCCAATTTGTTCTAGCGTGACGTGGCCCTTGTGTTGAAAGAAGCAAATGCCAAAGCCTCGACCATCTGTGGGCCCTGGTTCTGCAGCAAAATCGCCCCTGGGGCTGCACAGGCACTTCTACGGGTGGGACACAGCCCCGGGCTGTACGAGATGCAGGGCAGTCATCACCACGTCGGTCCCCTGAAGAGGTCCATGAGGATGCAGAAGCTGCTGCTGTGCTGGCTCTCCTCAGCCACAGCAGCTCCTTTCCAAGACCCTGGAGGCTTGGACTGACACCCACCACCGTTACATCGGACAGTCGGACCGGCAGAGGGAAGGCAGGCTTCCTTTATAGTTCTGGAGAAGCACGCTGATGGTTTGCAGATGTGATTTCATTTTCAATTGTTTCTAATTTGCTTGGGTTTTTTTTCCCCCCCCCAATTCCAGAAAAGAGACAATTTCTTCAGGGAGTGTTAGCCACAAGCCTTATTTAGCATTGTCTTTTATTCAATTGTTTTTGTGTTGTACTATTAGGAATATTATATTACATAACGATAAGCCGCGGTCACTTATCATGGGGACTATAAAGGGAGGCAGTGGGGGCTCGCGGAGCACCAGCCCGCCGCGCAGAGCAGCCGCCCCCAGCTTTGCCATCTGCCCTTGCTCCGACCTTCAGCAGGTCTTTCATCTCCCTGCGGCTCAGTTTCCCCTACTGGAAAACAGGGCTGATACATGCTCTAACTATGACCTAAAAAGCCTTTCTATCCTTAAGCTGGAAAAGGTATGGTTTTCCCCATTTTTTCCGCCCTGGGAATCAGTCGTGAGGATTTTCTGTGCCTTTTCTACCATAGTTCAAATCCATCAGAGCCCGAGCAGGTAAAGCACCGTACGGAAGCAATGTACACACCCAGTGCCCTACAGAAATAGTCTGTGCATAAAAAGCCAACCCAGCAATGGAAAGGAGTCTCCCTGCTCATGGAGACATTTTCAGGAAGCTCTGGACATGTGAAAACAGGAAGTCGTAATTGAACTAAATCTGTCTCTTTAACCTTATTATTAGGATTGGGATTACATGCTTTGGAGAAACCTCAGCCTCCATTTAGAATTTGGGGAGGTGGGAGCAAGTGCTAGAGTCCAAGGAGCAAGAGGAAATGTTCCTGCTCCTGGGGATGAGGCAGGTGGCAAGTCCGGCCGCAAGGGAAGCCGGGGTGGCCACGGCCCAGGCGGGGTTCAGCCTTGCACCTTCGGTCCAGCCAAACCCAAGAGCATCTGGCTGCTGCTGGTGTAAAAGCTGATAAACCACTAGGCTCTGGGGAGCTCGATCGCTTCCTCTCTCTGAAGACTAAACCACGTTCTCCTCCATCAAAGGTCAGCAGCTATATTTAAAACCGTGTCCACGTCCATTTGGCAAAGATGACGGTGGCTCAGGCTACTTCGTACATGTGACGCTGAACCAAAGCTCCTTTAGATGCAGCCTCTGCTCTCCTTGCATAGCACCTTATGCCCTAGGAAAACCTGATGGTTTCAATCCCAGTTGGAATAGCAAAATACACCCTTGAAGACATATTTCTACAGCCAGGTTGGTCAAACATCGTGTCAGCTGCACCTTTATTACCTCTGCTGCTGTTAACAACAGCTGTGCCCGTGGAGTAGGTTGAAGAACCACTTCATTTCATGGCGAGGGAGAACTGGCGGTGGCCTATGAACCCACTGGAGGCAGAGATACAGCCCACGCAGCCAACAGCGTTACCCTGCAGTTAGCCCGTCCTTGGATGCAAAATTACGGGCAGTAAAGAGTACCTGGGTAGGCAAACAGCAAGGTTTTACACGCGTTCCCGTGCATTGCCCGCGTGCTGCTCTCTGCTCGCTGGAGAAAAGCAGGGGCAGGGGATAAGCACAGAGGTGAGGGCACACGGTGCATGTGCTAGGGTTTCTCTACGGGTCTGCAGAGTGCAAAGAATTCCAGTAATGGTTAAACAACTATTAAATAATGCTTACAACGTCTTCAGGCTGGATAATAGTGCAAGCAGCCACTGGCTGCCTAGTGCCAGGGAGCCCAGGAACGCAGCCTACCTGTGAGGAAGGGAGCCTGGACACCTGGGCCCAGCCCTGCCTCTGCCACACACACCCTGCCGAGCCCCAGTTGCCAATATTTTCAAAATTGCATGCTCAATATGCAATATAATTTTCAAATAATTTTCAAAATCATATGCTCAAGCCTGGTTTACAAAATACAGAGCACACGGGTCTCCTAAAGACATCGCTGCTCCAGGCTTAAAGCTAGCATTTCAGACACGGACGCGCGAACTTTAGGTATCCAGGCCTGAAAACGCTGCTTTTAAATCCGTCAGCTAAGTGAGCATCCGTTCTTCGCCGTGGGCCTCTTTGGCGGATTTGCCAGCACGTGGCGCAGGGTCACGGGGCTGGGAGCGGGGCCGGCCAGCGCTGGGGCCCACGTGCCCGTGGGGCCGGGGAGGCCGGGCAGGGCCCCGGCAGAGCGGGCTCGCGCGGCCCTGGGACAACGCTCCGTAAGCACGACCCAGGAAATGAAATGAGGAGGGAGCCGGGGGCGGGGGGTGTTCTCCCATTTGGCATTTATTTTAATATGCTGAATTTCCTACTCAGGGATCTAAGCGTGACCCCCCTGCGGGCTGTCCCCAATACTTTTCGCATGGAGATAGGCTAGGGAGAAAAGGGCTGCCAGTTCGACTCTGCGGGAGGAAGAGGCGCTTGCGGTAGAGGTGACCTTTCTAAATCCCTGCTTTGGACAGACATTTCCAATAAGTGCTGAAGAAAAGCCTGCCAGTTCCAGCTTTCTCAGCCTGCTCTCCATTTTCCTTCCATCCTCTCCAGGCTGAATTTAATCCGAGAAGGTTCCTTTGAGCTTTTGTGTGTTGCTGGGGGAGATGTGGGCGCACAAGGGATCGCGTTACAACTTTCATTTCCTGAAATGTTTGAGGGAACATCCAGGGTTTTATCCACACATCAGGCAAAGTTGAGGGCTCGGATTTCAGGTCTTGTCACTCAGCTGTCACCAAACAAATGAGCCTCTCAGAGCTGGAGACGGAGAGAGCTACCTGCTATTCATGACCCCGAAAGCAGGTGATCACTCATGGGAAAAGCAGGTAGAATTAATCATTCTGCTGTTCTCCATTTCCTCTCCTTTTTGGCTGACCTGAACACAGTGTGAAATCTGTCCTGGGGGGGTGAGTGGGGAGAGAGATGGCATTAACTCCTTCCTGCCGATGGAAATACAGAGAAGAGCAAGGTGAGAAACAGCCCCTAGCTCCCTCCCCGGGCTGACTTTGCTGGGAAAAGCTCGCTGCGAGGTCAAACCTGCCCTGACAAGCTCTGGGCAACCTGCGCCTGGCTCAGCTCCAGGGCCTCCCCGCTGCCGCCTGGCCCCCGTCCCCCTTCCAGAGCGGAGAATTTATTCCCAGGGGTTTTCCCCAGCATCCTCCACCCCGCCGGCGATGATCAGCTCAGCCTAATTGCAACCACATCCCTCGCCCCGTTAGGGAAACGGTGGGTCCGGGGGCGGGCAGGGCTCTGCGGCCGCGGGGGGCAGCGAGCCCGCACGGGGGCGGCGTGCGCGGCGCTGCGCGGCGCTGCGCGGGCAGCGCTCCGGCCCTGCAGCCGTGGGGCCCGGCGGCAGCCGCGGCGCGGAGGTCTGCGCCGCGGGGGAGGGTTTGGGCGAGCAGGATTTCCCCCCCACACCCCCCCCCCCCCGCGACCGCCCTCCTGGAAGTCAGCCCTGCGCGCAGGAAGCGGCTTTGCCGCTGTTTGTTTTGAAAATAGCCGCTGCTTAGCGAGTGCCCGCTCTGATTTTCCGCCGCGCAGAGCCGGAGCCCCGGGCTGTATTGACGATTCCTCTGCACCGAGACCGCGGCTTGGAAAAAAAGCAGGAGCTGGAGTTTATCCGTCCTGGGGGCGCACGGAGCGCAGGGGGCTCTCGGCTGGGCGCCCCGGCGGGGCGGCCGGTGCCGAAGGAAGGAGGGGGCCTAATCCGGCGACTCAACCGCAGCAGCCGGAGCCCCGCGCCCTCGGCTCCCCGCAGGCCGGGGCGGAGGAGGGCGCCGGGCCCGGCCGGGCCGCAGCGGGTCGCATCCGCCGCCCCGTCGCGGGGGGGCCGCGGGGAGCTCGGAAGCGCGTCCGGGTGCCGGGGGCTGCCGGGGGCTGCCGGGGGCGGCCTGCCCCTTTGGGGAGTGGAGGGGAGGAATGCGGAGCGCTGCGGCCTGGAGAGACCCTCCTGCAGAGGGTGACATTTCTCCATGGCCCAAGACCCCGAGAATAAACACGGCGGCGACTTAAATAAACACGCACTTAATGATGCAAAACGCTAACAGGGGAGATCGGCATCGTTAGCGCCCAGGCCGGGAAAGGCCCCGCCGCGGGGAGCGGCCCCGACGGGGCGGGCGGCGGCAGCGAGCCGCTCTGCCCCTCCGGGCGCTGCCTCCGGCTCGGCCCCGCGGAGCCGCTCCTGCCGCGGGTCCCTGCCGTGCCCCTCTGCCCTTCCTCCTCTCTGCTCCCTCCCTAGGCTGCAACGAAACCGACCTGCCCCGCTCGCACGGGGCAACCCGTCGGGAAAGCTCGGGCCCGGCCCGGGGCACGTCCAGGGGGGCGCAGCGGGGGAGGCTGGTGGGCGGCGGGGGCTCATCCCTGCAAAGAAAAGCGCAGCCGCGATGTTCTGCCATCAGCGTTGTTTAATTTAGACTGTTTAGGTACAATAGAAAATAAACCTGAAAGCACATGCTATTTTCGGTAACAAATACTCAAGACAGACAGCTTCGTCCGCAGACTCTTTGCAAGCCAAACTAGGAAGGTGGCGAGCAGGGACAGACAGGAGAAGGCAACGTCAACGTGGAGCTGGCGGGGCAGTCTAAGAAATACTCGTTTAGAAGGAAACGGCCGTCAACTTTTATTATTATTAATCTCCTAATTTTTAGCCACATCGATGCATTTCACCACCGAAGAGAAAGAAGCCTGAGGGGCGTTCGCTCACGGGAGCTCTCTAGCTAACCGCCTCGCACATCCGCGTTAAGACATAGGCACTTGTTTAAACTCTAATACTGCAGCTTTTTCATTTCTTTTTTCTTTTTTTTTAATTTAAACTACATCGAAATCTTTCTGATATTCTAAATATGAAAAATGTAAACGTAACTTCCCCTCCCTCCTCCCGCTACAACACAGGGCTCTGCACAGCGGCTTCGCTCCCTCTGCCTCCATCCAAGCTCCGCGGCGGCTCCGCGGGGGCCCCGGCGGCCGCGCAGGGGCAGGGATGCGCCCTGGCCGCCCCTGCCCCACGCCTGCGGCACTGGTTTTTATTCGGGTGGAATCGGATCCAGCTGTTTTTTGGTTTGGGTTTTTTTTTTTTTTTTTTTTTTTTGTAATTCCCGCTGGGAGCAGCTCGTTTGAACTCGAAGGGAAGAGGGTTTCTGCTGCTCTCTGCGTTTGGCTACGTGGAAAAAAAAAAAGGTGATAGTGGGAGACGCTGGGGGGGGGGGGACTGGCCCAGGAGCCGATGCGGGGTCGTGTGAAAAGAGCCGAGAGTCCCGTTAAGAATCACCGGGCAAGCTGTAAAACCGTGTGCTGTCCGCTATGTACAGCCGAGGGTCTCTATCCCCGAGGTAAGCCTCCTCTCCCACGGCGCCGGCCGCCGCGGCCCCTTAGGAGCCCAGATCCACCAGGCTGGACGTGAGGGGTCCCAGCAGCGAGTCCTGGAGCTGGTGCCCTTGGAGGCTGTGCGCGGTCTGCGAGGCGGCCAGGCCGCCCAGGGCGTAGCCGGAGCTCCTGGCGTGGCCGAGGCTGCCCTGCAAGAGCAGCACCGAGTTCTGGTCGGGGCTCTGCGGCGGCGAGAACTCTTCCTCGGAGCTGGACATGAGGGGCTTGCTGCCGTCCAGGGGCGAGAGCTGGTTCGGCTTGTTGGTGGCCGCGTTGTTGTTCTCCGTGTTCTCCCTGCGGGCGGCAGAAGCACAGCGGGGCCGTTACCGCGGGGCAGCGGCGGGAGGCGCCCGGGCCGCGGCCGCTCCGCTCCGCTCCGCGCCGGGGCCCCGCGGCAGCAGCGAGGGGGCCGCGGAGCACATGCCCCCAGCGCATCCGAGGGGCTCGATTTTACCGCATTAGCAGAAGCCTCTCCCCAAGCAACATTAAAAAAAAAAAAAAAAAAAAGAGAGAGAGAGAGAGAGCGCGGCTAATATTTTAATAACGGATCGTCTCCGCAGCTGCCGTTCTTGGCCTCCTATTTAGACAGCTGCGCCGCATCATGTAAACCGAAATGCCTGTTAATTTAGGTGAGGAGGAAAGGTTGCGTAGTGGTGGTGGAGGGGTTACAATTTTTTTTTCTGTCGTTTTAATTTAATTAAAACTTAAAGCACGGCTCCGAGGCCCAGAAACGCCCTGGGAAGGCGCTCAGCGCGCTTTTCTCCGAAAGGGCCGGTGGGGAGGCTCCCGGCGGGGCACAAAACCAGGGGCGACGCGTGCTGGGGCCGAGCCGTCCTCTGCGGCCGCCGGGGCCCGGCCAGCGGCTGGCTCCGGGCGAGAGGCGGCAGCGGGCTGAGCCGGGCCGCGGCGGGGAGCGCGGGGGGAGCGCGGGGGGAGCGCGGCCAGCGGCTTCCAGCGCGGGCTGCCGCCCACGGCGCCCGCTTCTCCCGCTCGCGGCGGCCCGGGCCGCGCCGCTGCCGGCCGCCCGCCCGCTCGGGGCGGAAGGCACCAAACAAAGGCGGGGGCGGCGGAGCGGCCTGGAGAGGCCGCCGAGGGGCTCGCTGCCCCCGGGCAGGTGGGGCCGGGGCCCCGGCGCCGAGCTGGGTGGGAGCTCGCTTCCCCCCCCCCTCCCGTGCGCGGAAAACACCGCGGTGCCAGCGCCGCGGCTCCCCTCCGGGCAGCACGTTTCCAAGGGGGAACAGCACGCACTTATCCGCGGCAGAAAGAAAGAAAGAAAGAAAGAAAGAAAGAAAGGAAGGAAGGAAAAAAAGAAAAAAGAAAGAAGAAAAGCGATGCGGAGGGAGCGAGGTCTGTACACGGCTCGCTCCGCCGCCCCAGCCTGGCGCTGCCCGGCGGCTGCAGCGCAGCGCGGAGCCGAGCAAGGGCCGCCGCGGGCCGGGCTGCCCCGAGGCGGCACCGCGCGCAGCCTGCGCCGGGCTCCGGCTCGGACTCGGGCTCGCCGCGCCGCCGGGGAGCCCGCAGCGCCCCAGCTCCCCCCCGCCCCGCCGCCCCTCGCACGCCGGGGAGAAGAGCGGGGCTGCGACCTGCAGGCAAGTACCTTTCCTTCGCCTCCGCCGCTCGGTCCCGCTGCCGCCGGTTCTTGAACCAGTTGCTGACCTGGGTGGTGGTAAGGCCGGTGGCTTCCGCCAGCTCCCGCTTCTCGCGGGGCGACGGGTAGGGGTTGTGCGCGTACCACTCGCGCAGCACGCCCCGCGACTTCTCCTTGAAGCAGTAGCTGGTCTCCTCGCCGTCCCAGATGGTGCGCGGCAGCGGGAATTTTCGGCGCACGCGGTACTTGCCCACGGCGCCCAGGGGCCGGCCGCGCAGCTTCTCGGCTTCCACGTAGTGCGCCTTGAGCCAGAGCTGCTGCAGCTTGGGGTGGTTGTGCGGCGAGAACTGGTGGCTCTCCAGGATCTTGTAGAGCTCGCGGAAGTTGCCCCGGTGGAAAGCCACCACCGCCTTGGCCTTGAGGACGCTCTCGTTCTTGTGCAGGTGGTCGCAGGCCGGCAGCGACCAGAGGAAGCGGCCCAGCCTCTCCAGGTTCCCCCCTTGCTGCAGCACTTCGCAGACGCAGGCGACCTGCTCCTGCGTGAAGCCGAAGGAAGGCAGCATCGACATG
This sequence comes from Apteryx mantelli, assembly GCF_036417845.1. Taxonomy (NCBI): domain Eukaryota; kingdom Metazoa; phylum Chordata; class Aves; order Apterygiformes; family Apterygidae; genus Apteryx; species Apteryx mantelli. The sequence continues at coordinate 83,532,358 of NC_089981.1, read as the reverse complement.
GCCGGGGCTCCGCGCCGGGCACCGCCGGCGGCGGCGGCGGGGCGCAGCGGCGGCGGGCGGCGGGCGGCGCGGGCCGGGGTCGCCGCTGCGCGCCCGGCGGAGCGCGGCCGCCCGAGCGCGGCTGCGGCGCGGAGGGGCGGGGGGAGCCGCCCGCCGGGCCCTTTCCCGTCCCCCGAGCGGGGAGGCGCGCAGCGGCCGGGGGCGGGCGGCGCGGGGGGCCGGCGCGGCGGCGGCGGCGGCGGCCAGGCGAGCGGGGATGCTCGGCGCGGCGCCGGGGGGACTTTGTCGCCGCTCCGCCGCCGCGGCGCTTAAAGCGCCCGAGCCCCCGCGCCGCGCTGATTGGGCGCCCGCGGCTCGGCCCCCGCCGCGGCGGGCCCGGCCCGGCCCGGCCCAGCCCGGCCCGGCGGGCAGAGCCTCGGCACGGGCGGGCGGGGCCTGGCGGCGCGGCCCCGGCCCCGGCGCCGGCCGCCGCGGCTGCGCTTCCCGCCGCCGCCTCTGCGCGGGTGCGGGCGCGGGGGGAGCCCCGCGCCCCCGCCGGCTGCTGCGGGCGCATCTCTGCAAAAAAACCCATCAACAACAAAAAAAACAACAAAAAAAGAAAAACTTCTGGCGGACTTCTGCCTTTCCTTCCTCCTTTCTGTTTTTCCTAATCCCCCACCCCCTGCGCCCGCTCCCTGTCCCCCTCCGATCGGCTCCTTCCAGGCGAGCCCATACTTAATTACCTTAATGCTGGGGATGAATAAATAATGGCTTGATGAATAGCGTGCGCAGCCCGCCGAGTAACGCGCTGAGCGGGGCCGGTGCGTGTGTCCCTGCCCCCCCCCCCCGTCCCGTCCCGGCGCCGGCGCTGCCCCGCGGAGCAAGGGGGCCCCGCGGCGGGTCCCGGCGCCCCCGTGGTTGCCCGTGTGCGGCGGGTCGCCGGCGGCCCCGAGGAGCCTCTCGCCGGCTTCCCCCGAGGAAGCCGGGCGTGCGCCGGGTAGCAAAACTGCACCGACCGGCGGCGCTTTAATTACCCTAATCCTCATTTGCACACCTCGCTCAAAAGCAATTATTTAAAAAATTAGAAAACAATTAGCCTCCCTAAGCAAAGATAATCTATTGTCAGTAGCCAGGACGGGTTGAGAGATGAGGACAATGCGCTGAGATAAGGGCAAGGGAATGGTGGGAAGAGGGTGTCTTTATGACTATTTATCTTTGATTAGATAAGTAGAAGCCAGTATTTTAAGCACACTTCAGAACGCTTTTGATTAAGGAACGAGTTCCCTTAGTGGGTGCTAATAACAATCGCAGGTCTCTTTAAAACCTGTTTGTCTTCACTAAATACATTTTGATTTGTTTGACTTTGAATGCTTAAAGTTAAGAGCAGCACATTCGTGGCCGAGGCGGAGAAGGGCTCCGAGCCGGGGCCGGCGGCGCTCCCGGTGCCCGACGCCGCTGCCCGCTCCGCTCCGCGCAGCAGCCTCTGCCTTCTCCGCGAAACCCCGATTTTCCCCGGGGTTGCGAGACCCCAAATAGGAGCGAAGGGCAGAGCGGGGCGGCGGAGCCCCTCCAGCCCGCAATGCAAGGGAAAAGGCCGGTCTCGATATTTTTGTACGCCTCGATTGTTATTTTTCCCATATATTTCGTGTCTCGGGACTGTTTAAAATAAGCCACTGCCACACAGTCTGTACAGCGACTTTACTATGTAAACTGGAGTCGGGGCACTTCTATATCCCATGACCATGTGTCTGGTAATTTTCCCTTGCCATTTTATTTTAGTACTTATGATGTTTCAGATGAAGTCTTAAAGAGCTGCAATGTCCTCCCAGAAGGAATGTCTGCTTGGAACAGATCCTTATTGACAAGGCAGCTGTGTGGGGACCGGAACGGAGCCTTAAACCCGGCTCGAAAATCAACTAATACCCTAAAGTCTGGAGCAAGTGCGCAGAATTACAACGCATGGGCTTGCAACCTCCCGCGATCGCTTCCTGGAGGAGAAGTGCCATGTGCAGATGCGAGCCTGGGAGGTGGGCTCCCCCCCCCCCTTTTTTCTTCTAATGAGATGGTCAGTTCGGGAAAAGTACAGACCTGAGGGTTTATACCTTCAGCATGAGGAAGAGAGAAATGTAAAGGCGTCTGGGGAAGATCCTCGCCTTTTTAACGAGACCGATTTCTATTTCCCTTGCCTCTCTCTCTCCTCTTTTTCCCTTTAAAAGGCCGACCAAAATAAACATTGCTGTCGTTCGGAATAAGCAAATTGTCCTGATGCGGCCAGCGGTGGAGCTGACATGGACAAGAATGAGGGTTTAACCAAGACTTCTGCGCTATTTCGGAGTGGTACTTTATTCTTCCATGTCATCAAAATTCACGCAAGGAGGGGAACAACTGTGGTTCACTCGCTGGGGTCTATCTAGTAGTTAAATCCTGCTTATGAGAAACGGTCATTATGAATGTTAATTATTGGCCGGGACTGGTTTTCCTAAAATGGAAACCTTTCACTTTAAACCACTAAAAGAGGTAAAATGGCATGAATTTACAAACCACGCAAACCCATTTAGCCCTTTAAAATCACACAGAAATGGTTTCTAGCAGCTAAAAAAAAAAAGAGAAAAAAGAAAAAAGGTTGATGCAAATAATTAAATAACAACAAAATAGCGTGGAGCTGCCTCCGCTCTGCTCCCGGCCGGTTATTTTTCGAAAGGGACCGAGCAGCATCCCGGCGTCGCCTCCCCGCCTTGCCTTCCGCCGGGCGCAGTTTGCGAGGCTGAGCAAAACACTTTATTTTGCAGCACCACTCCGCGGGCAATCGCCAGCGCCTTTTCTCTCCGCAAAAAAGGAAAAAAAAACAACAAAAAAACCCCGCTGTCGGAGGTGGGCTGATGCCACGCCGGGGCCTTGCCGCACACAGCTGCGGAGATGGGGCGCCGGCGGCGCGGGCGCGGAGCCTCCGCGCTGCGCCCCGCGGACCCGCACGGCGCCCCCCGCATCGCCGCGGAGCCGGGCGCGGGGTGGCTCTATTTGTGCACCTATTCATTTATTCATTTATTTATTCGATCCAGGAATATACAGCGTAGAATGAAAATGAACGCGGCTCTAAGGCAACGCCTGCGGGTCTTCCCTCGATTTCACCAGAAAAAAACGGAACAAAACAACACACAAAAAAAAAAAAACCCAGAACACAACTGCCATCTCCCTCTCGACCTTCGAAATAAAGCTCTTCCCGACCCGAACGGAAAATAATTTTTTTCCCCCCAAGTGTGAGGGTCTGGGGAAACAAATAGCGCGACAAAATAAAAGCAGCAGCGCTTTGAGGAGCCCCGGCTCCGCGTGGGAGCGGCGCGGGCTGCCTCGGAGGCTGCGAGCCGGCGGGGCAGTAACACAACGCTGCCGATTTCCGAACCTTGCGAAGGCGAAACACAAAACCGGCCCATTAGTCAATGAGGTTTGTGTTGTAGAGGGCTCCTTTCCCATCCACTTGCTGTTCTGAAAAATAGATCACATTTCGTTATCTTTAGTGAGAATCTGCAACGTGATACCGGATCCGTGTTGCCTTCCCTGCCGAATGCGAGGCGCAGGGGAGACAGCCAGCTTCCTTGGCTTATTTCTAAACAATAAAGGATTTGTATTTTCTTTCCCCCCCCTCTCTTCCCCTTTATTATTATATGTTTTAATGAGGAAGGACAAGCCCCTCTCCATATGCATCGCTCTTGTCTTGCAGGAGCCTTTGGCCCGACGTGCCGGGAAAGCGGTGCAACCTTTAATTACTTGTTAGTAAATTGCCCTCCAGACACCTGTAAAAACAAAGCCGGCGGCCGCGGAGGGGGGGCCGCGGCCCGGCCCGGTCCAGCCCGGCCGGCGGCTCCGGGGGCCGCCGCGCTCCCCGCTCTCCGGGGGCGCCGGGCTCGGCGACACGGCAGCGGGGTCAAGCCGGGCCGGGGCTGGCGGAGGAGGGACGAGGGCCGGGGCGAGGCAGAGCCCGCGGCCCGGGGCAGGATGCGGCCCCGCCGCAGCGCCCGCAGCGTCCCCAGGGCACAAAGGGCCCTTTCTCCGCACACTTACCGGGACATTTCCCAAAGGATCAGAGGTGATCGCGCGTTTTCTCTCCGGGCTGACCAGGGGCCGATAGGTCTTTCTGTCCCTGTCCCGCACACCCTTATTTTCTCCTGCTTTTGCCGTGCCCCCCCCCCCCCCCCCGCCTTCCTGCTTGCTAATGTACCTCCTGGATGCTGATTCTTTTAAGCTACGAAGAATTTCCTTTCGGGAGGTGAAACCCTCCAGCTCCTCCTGTTCAGAGGAAAGTGCTAGTGATGGTAATACGGGGTGACACTAAATAAACAGTTAAAGCAGGGCTGGAAAGATGGAGTTAATTATCCGGTGAGCTACATTAAACCGAGACCAGGAGGGGCTGATTTGTTTTGGCGCAGAGAACTGAGAAGGAGACGAGCCACCTCGGTCTCCCCTGCTCCTCTTGGAGCCTCGTTAACTTGTCCTTGCTGTCGCGGGGACCAGCTTCCTTCTCCCAGCACCGGCGAGCCCGGCACCGGAGCCGGGGCCGGGGCCGGGTCCCCCCGCGACGCGCCCGGAGCCGCCGCAGCTCCGGCTCCGCGCAGCGCGGCCGCAGCGCTCGGCGATTTCGTTGTGCCCCGCGCACGCGAGCGGGCGATCCGCGGGTTTTCCAAGGTGTTTTTTTTTTTTTCCATGTTTATCTGCTTTTTCTTTTACAGGAATTAGATTATCGTTTGCGCGGCTCATCAGTGCCTGGGCTCCGTAGGTAAGTTTGTATACAGGCAGCAGCCCTGGTACTGCAAATCTTTTTTTTCCCCCCTTCTCTCTCTTTCTTTTTCTCCTGTTTTTTTTTTTTTTTTAAGAAGTCTGATATTAATAATCCCTGTATGCCCCTCTTTCCGGGTCATTACGGTACTGCTGGTCTCTAATCAATCCTAATGCGATGGCAATTGGAGTCTCTGATGAATGCATCTCAGGTTTCTTGTAATGGCTCTACCACATTTTCCTGGACCTCCTTCTTTAACCTGAGATGCCAGGGGGACGTCTCCGTTCTCAGCTGCTGATTACTTCAAGATGTTTGGGCTGGTGTGGGGAGAAAGAGAGAGCGAGAGAGTCAGTCTGCCCCTGAATAATCTGGAACTGAATCGGATGAGCAGTTCCCTAAATCAAAGGACAACGGCGGGGTTTAACTCCTTTTCTGCACGGCAGCCTGCCCGGTTTCCTCCCAGCCGGGGCTGCCGGTACCGCAGCCCGCGTGTGTGCGTGTGTGCAGCAGGGCCCTGAACTCACCCGGGCAGCCGCCGGGTACCCGAGCACCTCCGGAGCGGCGCCGAGGCGGCCGTGGCCGGCCGGGGGCACCGCTCCCCCCGCTGTAACGCTCAGCCCCGCCGGCCGGCAGCTGGGAGCCGCCCCGCGCTGGCGCGCACGCAGGCACCGAGCTGCGGCCGCGCGTTATTAGCGAGACGCTCGGCATTTTCGCGGCGTTGTTCGCCTCCCATTTCTCAGCATAATGGAATTTGCCGTAACCCGAGACAACGATAATTGCAGCTTCTTGCCGTGGCCCTTTCTCTTTTCTTTCTTTCTTTCTTTTTTTTTTTTAAATAAGATAATGCATCTCGAGTTAGGCTGCGGAGCGGTGCAGACAAATCGGGCGCTGCGCTGCCGCGGGATTGATCGCCGACGGCGGAGAGCACAAGCCGCCCCGCACCGGCGAAAGCCGCCGGGCACAGCGACCCCGGGGGCAGCTCCTGCGGGGGGGCTCCGCGTGCCCCGGCCCCACGGCACCGGCCGCGGGCAGCCGGGCCCTCGCCGCCGCCGCCGCCGCGGGGCAGCCTGTTCCCCGGCGCTGCCCGACGCGTGTGCCGGCGGCGGCCCCCGATCCGCCTCCCTGCGCCCCGGCTGGCGGGGAAGCGCTGCAAACGAGCGGTTCATTTCTGCGCGCAGGGACGCGACGGGAAAATCCAGCCGGGGCGCAAAAATAGCGAGGCTTGGAGCCCCTTCCCCGCGGGGGTTGTGCCGGCGCGGGGAGGCAGGAACGCAGCCGCGTGTGTGTCCGTGGGTCCGTGTGTGTCCGTGGGTCCTTACCGCCCATGTCTCAGCCGAGCGACATGTGCCACCAGGGGGTCATTTCCAGCGAAAGGGAACAACGGCAAAGCCCTTTCTTCCGCTGCGCGCCCCGCGGAGCCGCCCGGGGGGGCGCGGACGCCTCCCGCCGCGGGAGCTGCGCGCTGCCCGCGCTGCGCCGCCGCCCGGGCACCGACGGGGCGGGCGCGGGGACGCCGAGCGGGGCTGTGCCGGGCGGGGGGCACGTGCCCCCTCGCGTGTGCACGTCCCCGCGTGTGCACGCACCCCGGCAGCGCGCGCCAGCACCCCCGGGTGCGCACCCGCACCCCCGGGTGCACAAACACGTCCCTGTGCACGCCCGCACCTACGCGTCCACACTCACCCGTGGGCATGCAGACACCCCCGTGCGCAGTCACACCCGTGTGTGCACATCCGTCCACGTGTGCACATGCACACGGCTGCGCGCATACCCACGTGCACACAGACACCCACGGGTGCACATCCACCTACCCACGTGCGCAAACATCTACCACTGTGCACCACCCCACACGTGCACACCCCATACGCATGGCCACCCACCCGCGGGCACCCGCAACACGTGCACCCCCCCCACCCTCGAGCACCCACCCGCGTGTGTGCACGTGGCCAGGCCTGTCCATGCGGAGCCCCCCCCCCCCCCATCACAGGAAGGTGGCTGCTCTCCGAGCCGCATGTGAGCGGACCACTTCCATCTCGTCCCTTAGGTGATGGCTGGGCAAAGGAAGGGTGCTGGGCACCCAGAGAAGCTTGCAAAAAAACAAAAAAACAACAAAACCCCCCCACCCATATATATATATATATATATATATATATATATATAAATCAATCTGAGCCAAAAATGGGTGCTTTTTTCTGCAGGACACTGCAATCATTTTTTTGCTGAAAGCTGCAGAGAAATTGCAAAAAAAAAAAAAAAAAGGAGGGGGGGAAAAAACTTGCAGTTTGGCGTGGGGAGTGCCGCACTTTCTGCCTGCCCTGGCAGGGGTGCGGGGCTGGTGCTGCGCTGGGCCGGGCCGAGCGCCTGCGGCTCCCCGCAGCCGGGGCAGGTGTGCGGGGCCCGCTGCGAGCCGAGTGAGGCCCACTCGCCACTTCCCTCCCCGGGCGCTTTTCCAGCTGCTCTGCGTTTCCCCCTTAGCACCTAACGCGGCACCCAGCTTCCCGTTTCACCGCATTGCAACGCAAATACATGCCCCCCCCCCCCGGCCGATGCAAAATGCCTAATCTATTTTCTAAACAAGACACTGTCCTTGGCTTCCTGCGGCTGTAGCCGTGAAGATTTGTTTTAGTGTGAGACAAGATTTACATGAACGGCCCTGTTGGGCCGCGCTCTTTGCATTCGGGCACAGAACAAACATTTTCTTTGCCCGTGGGCCTGGGCCCCGGCGGCCCCTCGGCGCGCGCGTGTGTGCGGCCGTGGGAGCGCGGCAGGCCCCGTGGCGGGGGGCTGCGTGCCGGGGAAGGGGGGCGGCTCGGTGGGTTCCCGCGAGCGGCGCGAGAGGGACCTTTCACCTCTCATTAGCGATGCCCCGAGCGGCTTGGCAGAGCGGCGCGGAGGTCACGGTCCATATGGCACGCAGTCTGCTCCGCGCCGGCACCGCCGCCTTTGAAACCACGCGGAGGGGAAAGGTCACCCGGCGTGGGGCGAGGGCTGGGGTGCCCGTGCCGGCTCCGCACGCCGCGTGGGCGTCCGCCTGCCTCGGCCCTCTCCGGCCGCGCTCCGGCTGCCCCTGAGGGATGCGCAGCCCCTTTCCTGCCGCCCTCACGGGGAATCGCTTCCCTTGGGCGAACGCTTTCACGCCGCCTTCTCTTCTTCTTTAAAGAACAACTCTGCTAGCATTATATATATAATATATATATATATATAATATATATGTATATCTTTTTGTCTTCCCATCATAAACCTGTCCGTTACGACTCTCTGTTTTTTCAAACAACATATAATGCCGCTTTCCAGGAGAAAATGACTTGTATCTGTTTATCAGCAGATTGACCCAGATGGATAAGTTTACACTCCTCGGACCCAGGTATATAATTTCATAGAGCTTCAAAAGTGTCATGCTTCCATGGTTATTAAAGCTGCTCGTTCCTGAGTCTTGCTGGGCTATTTCAGGTTTCGTGCCGCTGGATCTTAGAAAAGCACATCTGTACAGTCATATTTCTTTCATCTGAAGAGGCGAAAAAAGCAAAAGCAATAGAGTTTGTGTTCAGAAATACACGACACGTTAGGGTAAATTAATTCCTGGTGTAACTCACTACACTGAATTTTGGTGGAATCCTGTTAGGGCTTCATCCAAAATAATTCAGAGATGGTTGTTGCAGGGAAAAAGTGACCATTTTCCCCTACGCAGCAGCTGACAGTGTAAGTCCCTGTGCCCCGTAAGCCCTTCTGCAGAACCTTATTTTGCAAACTTTATTTTTCAAATACCTGGGGCCCCATCCTTCAGCTCCTGAAGTAACTCAAATGGGAGTTTCTGGCACGCAGCTGTTACAGAGATATCTTCGAAAGGACATTTGCTTCTACGCAGGTCATCACTAAAAGCACTCTAAAAGAAATAGATGCTTATCTTCAGGATCCCCGCGAAACTGGAGCTGAACCAACACACAGGACGGGTTCAGAAATCCACCTTTCTCCCCTTTCCTTTGGCTCACCCAGATCCAACCAGGCATCCAAATGGCTACATTAAATGACCTGATTCGGATTTTTTACTAATAGGGCTACTTCTGCCTACTGTAATTATTAAATAGGAATAGAGATCCGGCCACAGTTTTTGTCACAAACACCATTTTCAAAACGTGGGTCTGAACTGTGCTCTTAGTTACCCGAGTGCAAATCTGCCTATTTAAGTGGAGTTCATTGTAAGCGGGAACTGGATTTAGCCATAATTTTCTGCTCCTGTCTAATCGCTGCAGACTGAAGAAAGCAACATATGTACAACGGTAGCTGAGATGCAGGAGGGGTAGAAGCTTTCTACCAATGAGAATCGCATTAAATAATTAATTCCCAATTGCCTTCCTACATTAGTGCTTTCAGCTAAAAAAGCCAGTCGGCTTTGTAAGGCCCCGGGCAACGAAACATTTGGTGCATTGTCAGTCCGAAAGTGGAGGTAATGGATACCGCGCGTACCCTGCAAAAGTGCTGCTCTCCTTTGTGTCACCGCATATTCCAGATGCGGAGGCTCATTCTTCATCCGGTCCTTTATGTCACTTGAGCGTGGCAGGACGGCGGCGCTTCCCGCGCGGCTGCTGAAGAAGCCGAAAGAAAACTCGCTCTATCCAAACAGAGGAACGTCCCCGTCTGCGTTTCGAAACCGAGCGCACAGAAGAAGCGTGTTGGCTGGTCTCTCTTTCATCGGCAGCCCGAATCCGACCGGTTAATAAGGAAAGGAATGAATTTCCCCCTCTTTTCCTGTTTGGCCCCCTTAGCCCATCGCCGGCCCCCCAAGCTCAGCCTGTAATCTCAGGTCACGCTGGGATGTCTCGGGCTCGTACATCATTCACAACGAAGGTCTTGCCACGAGAAATGAGTCAACGAGCCTTTTGATGTGCGGGTTATTGGAGACAGCTCAGCTCACCTTTGGGGATAAATATATATGTGCGCGTGTGCGTGTGTGAAGCCGAAGAAGAAAAGGAAGCATCGGAATAAATTGCGTGGGGAGGTGGGAGACTCTCTTTTAAAAACAGGTCTAGACAAACATCTGTCAGAAAATACCAACATGTATTTGATCCTGCCTTGGAGCTGGGGGAAACACTGAATGGTATTGTCAAGGTCTTTCCAGCCTTGGCTTTGTAGATATATGTATTTCCAGTCTTTCTATGCAAAACTCCTGGAGTCCGTGATAGGTTGTGGCAATGAAATTTAGAGGCTCGTTACACATAGGTGCGGTGTCTTTCCGTTTCATTAAATCGCAGTTCCAATGAGTTTCAGCTCTGTTCGGTTTAGGGTCCCTCGGGCCTGCGGTGGCTTAGGCAGTGTCTAACCTACCACCCGCATCCTTCTCCTCTCCCCTTCTCTGCAGCTCTTCTCAGGGCAAGGGAAGCCCCTTTAATTCCGGCTTCCGTGGGAAGCTTTGCCGTGACTCCCGTCATTCGCCAGGCGTGTCCATGAGGCCACTTTCGTCCCGCTGTCATGCTTCTCCGGCTAAGGCTGGGATAATAGGCACTTATCTTTGTGCTTGGATGAGCAAGAGGATGGCACGGAAGATTTGGGGCTTGGGGATTTTTTTTGCACGCTTCCCAATCCAAAGCATCCCCGTGTTTTAGAGGCAACGTGGTCCCGGCAGCTGCTGGCGCCGCTGTGACTTCTCTCCGAGCACGCAGACCTCAGCGGCGCTGCCAGAGCTGCAGCGCGTGTTTGAGCAGTGAGCTGGCAGCTGCGTGAAGGCCAGGGCGTCACCAGCGTGCAGGACCTGGCAACCTTGGCACCGGGGCCAGTTTTCAATTCTTTGTGAAAATTCATTTATAAAGTGAGTTTTATTGCTGTGACACGGGGAGGCGCCCTGCCCGCCCTGCCCCTTGAAAGAATATTCATCCCCCATAGCAAAGGCAGGAGAACCAGGAACCGTAACCGCATTTGTAACCTGCCGCGGCAGCCGAAATCGCTAGCTAGTTCAGAGTATATTGTTATACTCTATGTAAAACATATTATAATAGTATATATACGCTATATATTATGTATGATATTAAATATAATACATATTATATTATATTATATTGTATATATACTATATAGTATAGTGTTCTGACAGGCTGACAGGGTATTTGCCTCTGATAGCAGCATCCCAGCAGGAAGACCAGTGGGATCCGTTCCCGTGCTATATCTCTTAACATTTAAGCCATCGCTTTCCACCGGGTCTGCCTCGCTCGGGCCCGGCAGAGCTTGCAGGCCAGCAGTCCCTGTTCGCCCTTCCAGCAGCGGCGTGCTGGGGGCTCTTGCACCTGAATATACCAAATGTCTGGGATAGTCTTTTGCGGGGAGAAGAGAGGAGGAAGGGGGGGGGGGCTTCCCCCTCTTTTTTTTTGTTTTCCCTGCATTCCTTCTCCTGGTGAACCGTTACCGGTGTGGCTGGGGTGGTTTGTCTGATGCCTCTCGGGTTTGCACTGCCGCCAGGACTTCTGATTCTGTCTGGCCACATATTGTATTTGGCTGGTTGTTCCTCTCTAAAAGTTCATTTTTCTTTTTTTTTTGTTTTTTTTTTTTCCTCTGCGGCATTTTAATATCTCACAACAGTCACCTTTAGAAGGAGCTTAAAGGTATAAAAACAAATGGCTGCTTCGTAGGCAGGCTTGGACAGAGGTGACAGATAAAGAACCCCCTGTCAAGCAGAATTTGGGGAGAATTTCTTGAGTGTGGGTAATACTCCTAAACTTACTTCTTCTGTAAACACTGAGGCAATATAAGCAATTCCTGAGTTAACGATCGTGAAAAACAGCAGGAATTATTCAAGCAACTAAAGACAACTTAGGAGAAATTGTGAGAGAGCGAAGCTGTAGTGATCTGGAAAAGTTTCTGCAGCGATCAGAGAAAATCTGTACCCTTTTGGAAGGGGAGCGGGTGTCGCTCACCTATGGGGGAAGAAAGAGAGGAGCCACAAATCCTGCGCGCTATGAACTGAACCGCTGGCAGGAGAGCCGTCGGACGGGCACGCCAGCGCCGTGCCGCAGCTGGTCCTGCGCCGCCAGGCTCGACCTTTTCATCGAGCTTTGTAAAAGCACCCGAGGGCCCGTCACGGCTCTCGGAGGAAGGGAGGGTGGATGGTCAGGTCTGCCTCGTCAACGAGCTCCAGCAAGGAGCGCAGATCCCTCCGCTCCGGGAGGTCGCCGATGGGTTTGTAACGCGGTGTGATTCTGTAAATGAGGCTTTAATTCAACCCCTGCCCTCCGGTGAGCTAGAACGTGCTTTTCTCTGCCTCACCGGAGAAGCACGTTGAAGATTTTCGGGATGGCCATCTCGGCCAGCCCTTGCTGAGGGCCGGTGGTAGCCCGCGAGCCGCCGACCCGAGGCGTGCGGGGATGGAGGGCTGCCTCCCTGAAGGCCGTGGCGTGGTGCCGTCCCTCTCCGGGCGCCGCGCTGCCCTGGGGCTGGTGGGCTGCGAGCTGCTACGTCAAACCGTACGCAGCGGCCAGGACGGTGCCGCGCTGTACGGCACCGAGAAGGTGACACGGGGGATGCGCGTGCAGCTGGTTTGAACCCAGTGTCTCACGGCTCCAGAGCTTGTCCATCACCTCCTCCAGGCGTCTCGGGTAGGAAGAGGGCGTTGCGCTGGGAGCGGGCCTGGACCCCGGCGGTGCCGGCAGGGCTGCAGGCTCTGCCCCTGCCCAATAAACCTGCGAGACCCCCTGTACGCTCTCTTCAGCTTCAGGGGCTCTGCGGTGATTTACAGCACCGATGCTTTGGTCCAAAACATGTTGGATCATGGGAAATGAGAGAAGTATGGGAGATGGCTGGATGGTAAAGCCAAAGTTTCCATTCGTGGCCAAGGCCAGCCGTGGCGGGCAGACGTGACCACAACCAGGTGTGAAGATCTTGCCGGAGAGGAGGGAAAACCAACCCTGGCTAAACAGATTTGTTGGAACGTGAATGGGAGCGCAGCCACGTAAGGGCTATTAATAGGATTTACACAGATTAGTAAACTAATCTATGTGTTTCAGATTGGATTTCATATTATGGAAAAGAAAATGAAGCCACATACCATGCAAACTTTCCAGGCAGCGATCTGGGAGCGAGATCTATTTGCCAGTGGAAATGGCTGCTAAGAAAAGTTGGGGCAGCTCCATCACATGGGTCAGCGAAACCCGCCGTGAACCCAGGAGCGGCCACACGCCGCGCGCAGGGTGCAGTGCCTTGCGGGCGAACGCAGACGGCGGGCGAGGAAAGAAGCAGACTTTGCAGCCTGTTTCAGCAACGGGTCTTAAAATATACTGCCACGCTGTAAGGCAATGTCCAAGTTTGGCTCCATCACTGTTGGTACCAAAGTTGGCCCAACTTAGCTAAAGCAAAGGGCGAAGAGAGACATGAAGGAGAAGGGCTCGTAGATGAGTTTCCCTTCTCCGTATGTGGCCTGGAGGGGAGCAGAACTGGGGAAACACCACAGAAGAGGGAAGGAAAAGGTGTCCTGAAGGAGGAAAGACGGTGAGTTTTCCTTTCCCGGCTCGTGCTCCTCCCTGGTGTGGTGTGAGAAGACGGGATGTGGGCAGGAACAGGCAGCTGGGGGTAGTGGCACTGCTTACAGAAGGGCTGAGCAGGTTACTGCCTCTCTGCACCCTGGACGTGGGTTATATTTTCCAGTGCAGTTTGGAGGACTCATCCAGGTAATGAGTGGGTTTCATGGTGTCCTAATTATGTATCATCTAACTAATGGATCTATTGCACCAGTAGGATCTACCCCCGTATTTAGATGGTGTCATGGTGTCCGGGTGAGTCCCAGCCCTGCCTGTCCCAGAGAGAGAGGGAAGTGCTGTTAATGCCATCATATAGGTGAGGAGACTGAAATTCAGGTGTTTAGGAACCGGAGTTTTGGTCCCCAGTGGTTAACATCAGCTAATATCAGGAGGTGTTCACAGTTCAGGCTGTCTCTGCATCAGACTCAGAAAATAAGGGATAATCCATCTTTGCCTCCTTGCTCCCTCTTGTTTTGCAAAACTACAAATGTTTGGAACATTTCAACCCCTATTATAGGCAGAGCCGGAGGAAAAATGTTATTACCCTCTCAGACATGTTCAAATTACTGTTTTAGGCCAAAGCTTTAAAACTCGGTGAGCTGAGCAGCTCAGTGATTTTTCTTCTTGCAGCATCGTGTTGTGTTACAGCAAATAAAAATCCCAAAGTCAAATTAATTTGCCACTAAGCCTCTACCTGGGAGAAGAAATGCTTCAGTGTTTTCCTGGGCCAGGGTTTAAGCCAGTAGCTAACACAAGGCATATGATGACTGCTTCCGTCTCTGTTCATCTGCCTCCTTTCCCACAAACCTTGAGGTGAGTTTTGTCCGCGCTGTCAGCGATAACTCAGCTGATGTTACCATTTGGCGCTCCCAACCGGGAGCCATTTGCTCGTGTTAATCTGGTTAAAGGACAGGGGCTCTCTGCAGGTTTCTTCTAATTTCTTCCCTCTCTCCCGTCGTCTCGGCTCTTTCACCGGTGTCACGGTCACAGCTGAGCATCACGCAGTGGCGCCAGGGCACCGGCCGTCACGCAGCCAGGCCCCCTGCAAGGACTCGCTGCAGCTGCTGCGTGGGTTAAGAGGGCCTTGAGGCCATGCAGAGCCTAGCTGTCCGTGGGGCTATGGCTATGTTCAAACGCAGGTTTGTTATGCAGGTGTGTATTTAGGTACGTTGATGAATCAGGACCTCGGATAACCCAGCGTGAGGCCACTTGTGTCGCCAGCCTCGGCGGGAGCTGCCAGGCGCCGGACACTTTGGAAATTCTGCCTGGTTTATAGAGGGATCTAAATGAGGACTGACTTCAACCCTGAAAAACAAAACTGGTCTTAGAAGTGCTGCTTTCAAGAGGTGCCTTTGTTTGCTACTTTTTCTGATTTGGTTTTAAGCCAATGAAACATTTCCTTACCTTGAGTCGTAGAGGGTTTCTTGAAAAACCAGCTGGTACATTAACTAGTTAGACCATAATAGTCTAGTAAATTAGCCTAAAGTCCTCTTTAAAGTTTATGGAATTAGGGTGTCCAAAGACAGCTTTGACAAATATTCACATGAATCTGTAGACCACCTATTTAGCTATATCTTTAGTTTTTCATTTTCTTTCTAAAAAGGTACCTTTGTGTTAACCTGGTTTATTCTCTTGAAGTGTCCTGTTGCACACAGTGTAATCAAGACCCTAAGGTTCAGAAAGCATGAGGCTGGCCCCCAAAACATGACATTAGCTTTGAAGTAAACTGTTAGATAGATAACTGTAATATACCAATATTTATACGTATTCTGGTTTAGAGACCTTCAGCACCTCCAAAAAAATTTTTTTTTTTTAAACAGGAACTAAAAATCTAGGAGGAAACTGTGGCCATAAAACTCCCTCTACTTCCTCTCTCTAGACAGATACTAACTATTGCAAAGCTCATAAACCATGAAAGTTGGGAAATCAGAACATTGCTTAAGTTTAAGACTGAGACCTGAGGACAGGCGATTTCAGTTCTGCGTGACCTGGAACATATCATTACTGACCGACTTGCTGGGATTCAGTTTCCACTGGGTGTAAAGTGGGTTTCTGAAGTTATGTCATACCAGTCTAGCTGCGTTTGATGACGAGATGCCATTTGGGTAAGGAAGGGCCTTTAGATACGATACAACTCGGCTTTAGTTGGCCCTTTGATGCTGTTCCGTGCCTTAATGAACCAAGGAAATGTGATCTAGGCAAAATTACTGTGGGATGGGTAGCAAACCATTCCTGAACAGTGATTATCGCTGGTGAAAATAGCAGGATGAATTGAACAAGGGCTTCTACTCAGCCCAGGGCTGGTCAGCATTTCCAGGAACAGCCCAGATGCTGGAACAGGGCGTGCTTATGAAATACGGAGATGACACCAAGGTGGGAAAGGCTGGGAGACAGGCCCAAAATCCAGCGCGAGCTGTGCCGAGCGGAGGCACTGACCCGGAAAGGTGGGCTGTGGTCCAGGACAGCCTGGGTTACTGCAGATCACTGCCCCGCTCCAAGGTGTCGGGCTGTTGGGAAGAAGGCACACGCTGTCCTGGCACCTATAGACATCAGCACAGCTTGCAGGCATGAGGCATTTCTTCCCCTGGGCTTGGCTCCGGTAGGACCTGAGCTGGAGTGTTGTCTAGTTTTGGGCACCGAATTTCAAGGACAGATTCTGACTGGAGAAAGCCCAGAGAAAACATGGAGAACAAGAGCTGTGAGGAGGCAAGGTTGAAAGAATTAGACGTGTTTAAGAACGGGTTAGAAATATACTTGTCGGGACTGGCTTAGGTATGGCTTTTCTACTGCCTTCCAGTCTTGTAAGTCTGTGTTAACGACAGCTGCTTATTTCACGAGGACATTTAATTTATTATTGCTTGTAAAAATGTCCTACGAATCAAGAAGAGGTAAGAAATGAGCAGAAGTAGGTTCATCACCCTACTTTGATCTGCGGGGTTGATTGTCCAGGTCATCAGCAAACAACTGTTCCTCATCCACATGAGCATCGTTCACCCGAGCGAGTATTTCTTTGGTAAGGGGAACTGGAAAGACTCAGACGACATTTGCGAGGAGCAGGAGCACTTCTGCACCAGGTCTGTACTAACGAGCGATATCTGCTGCCATCACTGGGTGACAAACCGCGAGCAAGGGGTGAAGGAGATTCATTTTCGGGGCCTGCTAACGGGGAGTTTCGAAGCTCTGGGAAGAACATCGTTATGTTTATCGGCCAGGAGGGGAGCAGAGGCTAGAGCAGCCTTTAGGAGCTCGTACCATCCCTGCTCACGGGGCATCACGTGTGCAAATCCCCACGCACGTGGGCGATCTCACGCCCCCGCAGTTCCCACCTCTCTTGCTGCTCAAGCACGCGTCCCTCCAGCGTAGCGGCACTAACAAAGCTAACGCTGCTGGCTTGGGTGTTATTCTGCTGCAAGCCCGGATCTAGGGGCCAGCACACCGTCGTGCCATCTAGCACCAGGACCGGGATCTGCTCCGGTCTGCATCCCTGGAGCCTCGGCCAGGCCGAGTCTCTGAGGTGGGGACCTGCACCCTGCACACGCTGTCTCCATTACAGGGCACCTAGAGGAGGAGCAGTGATGGCCCCTCGTGCACCTTCCTACTGAACCTCAAAATAACGTTTTTTTGACACTGGAGAGTCTTCACCTGATTAGTGCCCCCTCCCGCCCGCAGGCACGCAGCACAAGGACGTTGGTTTTCAACGCAGGCACACTGCACGTTTATAAATCCAGCGCAAAGGCGCTCAGGTCGGTACGGGAGATGTTGCTGTCCCGCTTCCGCCTGGCGCACTCACCCCGGCACCGGCAGAGCTGCTGCCGATTGCACCGCTGGCTGCTCTACGCCCGGACAGCGGGAACAGAAACACCCTCAGCACCTTACCGCCACGCCAGTGGGCTCCTGGCTGTCATTTGTTCCTGATTTGTTATTAAAAAAACAAAAAACAAAAAACCCCACTGGTTTTAAGCATGCAAGGTCATGCAGAGCTCAGAGCCCAGACTAAGCCGCTTTCCGGGGACGCGGCGGCAGGGCCGGGTTCGGCTCCTCGGGAGGCAGCGTGAGCCAGTGGGCGAAGCAACAGGGGGAGGCAGAGACCTGGGTTTGTAGCCCAGCTCCACCGCTGGCTTGCACTGTCACCTTGGGCAAATTATTTCCTCTCCCGAGGCTCGGTTCCCTCCCAGCTTGTATTTCTTTTATTTCCATACGCTGTAAGCTCCTCGGGGTGAGGGCTGCCTTTTACAGCACCGAGCAGCATCACAGACACCACGAACACCCCGAAATAATGGGATGGGAGTTTGCAGAAGGGAAGAGAAAGCGGTGCAGAGTAACATTCGCAATTCCTTTGGGGCGACGGAAGACGCATTGCAAAGCACTTTGGCTGCAACCACAAAGCCTATCGATTAGCCCCAAGTATTCTGAATTGGGTCTTTCTTCCCGTGAAGCAGTGGGGTGAAGAATTAATGTACTCGGACAAGAGAATGTCGTACATGAGTTATTGAGTAACCACCAGCTGTGCTCCAGCTCAGCTCACTTTCTCTGGCCTGCGTGCAAGTTCTGGACATTTTATCTTTCTCCCTCTGCTTTTGCAGGCTCGTGCCAGCTTCTGCAGCATATAAACTAGGTGCTATTTTTATCGAATCTGGCTTTAATGTAGTAGATTTTTCACACGTGTGTTGGTGTTTAGTGTTGGTCTCATTCCTGAGCTTTCTAGCACCTCTGAGTGCAGAGTCAGCTACGTGCACATTGTTTGGCAGATGAACTCCTATTTCTGGGAATCATTTTATTTCTAAAATGTATTTTTATGTTAAAAATGTGATCCATGCCCGTAAGTGAGATATACTGTCCTAAGACTGCAACTCGAAGATTTTCTGCAGCCAGAGATCACCGTGGCTGAGGGATGCAGCCATGTAAGTAGACAGCTGCCCAAGCCATGAACATTTATATTAAGATCTCATCTTACTTGACCCCATGCTCTGCCTCTTGGAGTGGGAAAATTCCCCTCTGATCTGGCAAAGGAGAAAATGAGGCCAAAAAACATAGGATAAAAAGCGCTGTCTCCCAATATTGCCTCCCTTCACAGCTGGTCTCCCTGATAGATCGAGAGCAACTGCCCGGCTCACCAAGCCTCCTTGCCATCAGCTCAAGCTTTATCCCAGCTGGGCTGCCTGCCACATGGGCAGCCCCTGGTCCTGCCTCCAGGCTCCCCAGGGCAAGCAGAGCTGGCTGGGGATGCAGGCTGCCCGCTCTTCCCAAGGTGCTGGCCCCTCTTCTCCCCGTGCGCGCGAGCTGCCGGGGAGCGAGCAGCGTGGCTGCGTGTGGTTTTCTCGCCTAGGGTGACCTGGAAGGCATCCGCAGAGCCCTCCGACGCAGCAGGAATGCACTCCGTTAGGATATGATTCATCCCGCACGCTGCATGGGTGGCTGCTCGGGGAGAATTTTGACATTTGCACATGCCGAGCCTTTCCGCTTCGCCGTTGCCCTCCAACTCCCGCGCTTTGGCTAGAAGAGCACGGGGGCTGCGCAGCCCAGACGCCCCCCTCACCGCAGGGAGCCCCCTCGAGTTGGAGCCCACCGAACCACATACCAGGGCAGAAATTATTCCCAGGGGCCGTGCTAAAACTTAGGCAAGGAGCTGCCTGCAGCCAGGCTGCTTGGAGGCGGCCGGGTCGGAAGGACGGCTCTAGCCCCTGCTCCACGCAAAGCGGGAATGGAGCCGCTGCCCAGAGGTCGATCAGATACTCAGTGATCAGCCCAGCGCACTGGAAAATCTTACGGTCCTACGGCTCAGGCAAAACTAAGGCACAGCAAAGGTAAGGGATAACGAACAGCAGGATGACTGCGTCTGACACTCTGCTTCTGGGAAGGAAAAGGAGTTGGGCAACAGTTCAGTTGTCCCTTTGTACCTTTGGGCTGCTCTTGGGAGCTGCATTGACCGCGGCGGCTGCAGCGTGCGAGACGGCTCAACCCCAGGCCAGAGGCAGAGAGATGCTCTGGGGCTTGGGAGGTGGCTCAGGGCAGCTGCCGCCTAGCACCAGGACGAGCAGCGCTGCGCAGAGCGAGCCAGATTTGTGCCAGCGTTGCGATAAATGGAAAAGATGGAGGAATAGCGAGTAAATGAATATGAAAGGAAATGGCTGGGTGATTAAAAATTTAATAGGTATACACGACTAGATCTGACCGTTCAATAAAACCTCACACAAAACCTCATCTTGCTTCCTATGGCCCATGCACAACTTAAGGGGTGAAAAGGTGTCTTCTCGCTGGCACGTGCAGTATATTAACTATCTCTGTGGCATACACAGGTTCACTGTGAGAAACTGCTTCACAACACACAGGTGAGTCTTCTCGAACTTACTGCCACTCATTTTGGTACCAAAACTGTAACGAGCAACCACGCAATCCTTACTTAGGGAGAACAGATCTAAAATAATAGGGCAATGTGCTTAAACCCTTTACTATCAAGGGAACATAAACTTCAGGGTGTTCTCAAAAGTCTGCCAAAATGAGGCCTGATACCAAGTGCAACTTTTTAAAGAGAAATGTAAACAAGCATTTAGCAAATAGAGATTTATGTATCCCCCCCCCCAAAAAAAAGTAGGACGTATCCCAGTGCCAAACATGCTGTAAGTAAATAATGACAAGTCCCTAAGTAGTAGCTGCAAATACATTTCAATATTATCTAGTTAATTATGGTATAAATTTGGTTGGAGACACAGATTTAATAGCCAAGTCCAATATAAAATAGAAGATTTATGGTTTTTAATTTATAATTTTAAACGCAAAGTTAGCTCCGACAGAAAACCCATTCAAGTCAACAGAAAGTCTCATTCTAGCTTAAGTAGGTTTTAGAACAATTCTCTGGTGCATACAGGTGTTCACAGTGGTCATCAACTTCGCAATGAGTCATTAAAAGCAGAATTTCTATTTTGGATTGCTTTTCCAACATATAATGTAAAGCATTCACATACAACATGGAAATAGAACTATTTGCACAAGATGTGTATAAATATAAAGTTTATTCAGTATAGTGTTTAGAAAAATAAGTTCACATCATCTCAGAATACAAATAAAACACTTAATTGTCCAGGCACAAACCCCTATTACAGTACAACAAACATACATACTTTAGATCTCTTTGGTTGGGTAATTAAGCACAGATATGTTTGATGACGCACTCTGGGTAGGCATCACCTAACAGTGCAGTAAAGACTTCTGATTATTCCCTCCTCCAATGCATACATTCCGTTTAGATTTCATATTTGTTGTAAGGCACAATAAACCCTTATCACAGAAATAACTGGTTAGTTCTGGACAAACAGTACATGCAGCAAAAGAACAAACATCCTCTGAACGTGAATCCTGGAAGTCAGAAGATTCACCCCCTCCTTGAGTTTAGAAATGTAAGAAGCTACTTTTAAATTATATGAAACATACAAGTAAGGTATAAAATATCCTTCAAGATAGTAACTGCTAGGAGATACAGGAAGACTTCAGGTCTTCTTGCTCGTAAAATGTCATCACTTTCTTTCCAGAGTTAAAAAATTATTATTCTTTTTGTGATTTGAGATGCTTCTTGACCACAAATACAACATGATTTATGCCCTGGGAGTTCTGCACACTCACTTCGTAATGAAACCAGGGGGATGAACCCTGTCGGTTGCTCATCCGTCCTTGCTACGAGAAGTGCACAGGCACTGGAAATCTACATACAGGAAAAGTTCATACGCACATGGGGCCAAATTCTGCCCCGCATAATTTAGCTGAAATCTGTCACTGAGCTGGTTTGCAGGATTTGAAGTCAGAATCAATTATTGTCATTAATCCTGCACTGATAA
Organism: Apteryx mantelli; assembly: GCF_036417845.1. NCBI lineage: Eukaryota > Metazoa > Chordata > Aves > Apterygiformes > Apterygidae > Apteryx > Apteryx mantelli. The sequence goes on along the minus strand of NC_089981.1, from coordinate 83,511,284 downwards.
GAACAACACTAAAGGTGGTTCCAGCCTTACTTCTGGGGAAAACAGCTTTCTGAATGCGTCTTCCTGAATCCCCAGGCAGGGTAAAGCAATAAATGGAAAGAGGTATATGCTTTGATAGATTATTATTCAGTTATAACTGTCTGAGTATCAGCCTTGTGAATTGGTTCATACTGCCATAGTGTAGTGGACCAAATCCGTCCCTGATTCAACTCCAGTGAAATGAATGGACCATATTCTCAGCTGGTGTGAAATGCCATTAAAGCCAATGAAACCGTGGTAGTTTATCCCAGCTGAGGACCTGGCCAATCGACATCCATGATTTATGCGGCTGAAATGTCCTTTTAGGTAAGACCACAGGAATAATGTTACAAATAGTCCAGACAGAGCATTTAATTGAGCGCGTTTCTGGTTCTCAGCAGAACTCTGGATGAAATAAAGGCAGCTTTAATTAGAAGTATTAAAGAACAAAGATTTATTTTTTTTTATGCTCATGCTTGGAAGGAATTTGCTTAAACTTCAAGCATATTTTTCAACACTGAGTCTTGGACCAAAAAAACAGTAGAATTTGGCAATATTTCCTGTAAGATTTCCAGTGGACTTACAAACATATGCGAAGTTGAAATGATCATTTATTCTCATCCATAATCGAAGGAAAGGGAAAAGAAGGAGGTTTTTTTTAAACGTCGGATAGACATACCTTCCATTTAAACAACAGAACGTGATAATAAAGCCTGTCCTTGGGACTCAGACGCTCACTGCCATTCATATGTGTGGGAGATGAGCATCCCTATCCCCTAAACATCATCTAAAATCCTCAGTTGGGAATCAGTGGAGCAATGCCTTATTTACAGCAGCTGAAGATCTGGCCCCAGATGCTTTTCGGGGCTTTGTGTACTGTGTAATTAGAGCAGTTAGCCTGCTTGCTTCAGGGCCACATAATAAAAACTGACCCTTACTTTACAGTAGGAGTAAAACTACTATTTAAATATCTATTTTAAAAACACTGTACCGTGCAATGACTCTTTATATTGTGCATATGTACCTGCAGAAAACATGAGGTTATAACTACATTATCTGGAGGGAATGACACTTATTTTCAATGGCAGAAAGAAAGAGTAAAACATAATAATAAAATAAGTTACTTGATATCTGGAAGACTAGAATAGATTAATCTTACTTTGTCCCAAACCACTGCTTTTATGTACATCCTCCACTCCCACTCAAGAGTGGGAAGTCTCCTATTAGAAGTACCAGACACTCCAAAACATGCACCACCATAACAGCAGACACAGTTTTCACATCAACTGTGCTGCAAAGCCATGGAATTCAGAGCCTCAATAACAAAACGAACACAAAGGAGGAAAAAAGGAAAAAAAAAAAAAAAGTAACATGTACTGGCATAACACCACAGTCATTCAGTTATGAGATCTGATTGCTTCGACAACCGAGAGAGGGCTCTGAAATATTTCTAGCTTCCCTCTAAATATAGTCTGAGCTTTACGGACCAAACGTTAAGCCCCAGACAACTCCTCCCGAGCCATGCACAGCTCCCACTCCATGCATACAGTCTCCCTTAATATGACAATGATACAGGGTGCTTCTAACTTTCCAAAGAGTTGAACAAATTCATGCAAAGCAGATAGTTACTGTTATCATCATCTTGGTTTTATGGGTGAAGTAGAGGTGCTCAGCAAATTGCCAACACTGGAGCCCAGCAAAGTACTCGGACAAACAACCAGAGCAGAGATGAGAACTGCAGACTACCCGCTCCTGCCTAGGTCACCCTGAACGCTGGGGAAGTTGTGCAAGGGGAATATATAGCTCCACGTTCTGCTTGTGATAATCTCCATTTTAAAGCACTTGCCTTAAACACCCTTTTTGCTTGGGTGCATGTAGGGACAGCCAGGCGCTCGGGGGCTGCTTCTCCTCGGAAAGCATCAGTGGCTGCTTTCAGTTGCGAAGAGCAAACCTCGCACGCCTGCCTTCCCTTTCCCTGCACTTTCTCCTGCAGCCCCAGAGACTCCGGCTTGCAGCATGAACTACAGCGCTTACCAGCAGAGCTCGGCTTTGAGGTTGCACGTAACACCTTGCAAAACAAGCTGTATTCAATATAGTGCAAAACAATAGTGAGGATGTCCATGCCACGCTCATGGCGCACAGAAAACACCTTCATTCCTTAAAGGCTTTTCACAGAACCAGTTAATAACCAAGACAGGAACAGACTGGGACGCGCTACCTCTGCTCTCTTTCCTCTCCATTTTTTTGTCCTTTATGAGTGATTTTTTTTTTTGTCCCGGGCCTGATTCGGAGCCCATGGAAGTTTATGAAAACCTTTCCCATTGTCTTCCAAAGGCTTCGGACCTGGCCCTGTATGAGGATGAATACATGCTTTAGTTACTGTATATATTCACATTAGAGTAAAAAACAAAACAAAAACACAAAGATTAACAGCATCTCATTTTTATACATCTGCATTATTATTATTATTATTTTAAAGCTTAAGGATGTGCTTTTCCATGCTACAAAAATTTCTCTGGAGGAAAGGTGAAATCTGCCCCACCTGCCTAGAGCCTGCCTGCTCGTGCTGTCCCTGCTGGAGTGCGAGGGGGCGAAGGGAGAGGAAGCCCTCCCCGTCGCGGCAGAGAAACGCCTGCTCCCTCAAACCTTTCGGGCAGCTGCATTCCCACCGTCAGCCCCCGCGTTGCTTATTTTGGAAGGATATATAAATACACGCTTAAGTGCACTCCTGGATTGGGGCTGGCTCGCTGGAAGAGCGGCTGAAGCCCTCCCACACGGGCTGTTGGGCCAACGAGTCCGTGTAAACACGGGACTCCCCTTCCCTGGCCTGCTCGTCCAGCTCGTCTGCCTGAGGCTGGAGCCAAGATCTTCCCCTCGGCACCACTGCTCTGCCCATGGTCCCGCTGCGGGCTCCTTCCGCAGGGTGTACGTGGTGCACGAGGGTCTCTCTTTGGCCCTCTGCACCACCAGCAAATGTCACCCATAACGACCAAAAGACCTACTCTTCTCACTCACGCAAGTAGGCACACCGAGGTCAGTGGGTCCTCTTGCAAAAGCAGGGCATCGGGATTTGGCCCTGAGGACGGATATTTGCAAATCAGTGTTTTTATTCCTCCTGCCACTGTGCTTTAGTAACAAAGATAAGGCCACTAGGAAGAAAGGCACATGGAATTCCGTAAAAAATACACAAAAGGTTCAGCTAATTTGCAAATTACTAACAAAAACAAACAAAAAACCCCTGAACACAAAGACAGAGGGTAGAGACAGGGACCTCCTGGGTTTGTGACATTGGGAGTTCATTTTCTAGTTTCAGTGTGATTAACATTTTACTTTTACAGTCTATTGCTTGAAAAACTACAAAAAAGTAAAACCTTGTCAGAAATAACTATGTTTACTTCCTGCTCAAACAATAAAAATAAATTAAACAGCCAGAAAACGTTTTCCTTTTCAATGCATTGTGTCTAAAGTGAAAGGGAACATAAACCATAAATAAAATCTATTGTACTAATTAAAAAAAGTCTCCTTTATAAGAACTGAAACAATATTTACATTCATACTGGAGAGAAAGCTTCCGAGTTGCATAATTAGAGTTTCAAATGATGCTTTTTCTGCTGCACTAACAAAATGCTAGCTGTAGCACTTAGAAACCTGCAAATGTTTGATGCAATATTTTTGGTATGAATACAAGTCTGCTGCAAAAAACAAACACACCAGTAACAGTATCATTTGTGATTTTGTTTTGTTTCTTTACCTCAAACAACATAAAAGTAGCCTGTGAGGTATCGTCTAGAGTTCCTTAAAAACTTTTCAATGCCCATGGACTAGAAGTAAACAGCAAAAATGACTGCATCGTTTCTACCTTTTCGGAGCGAGACTTTTGTTTCCTATCTAACATTAGGAGTGTATACTTACTGTTGAGAGCGTGTTGTGCTATGGAGAGTCTAGTTAAATTATCAAGGGAATATCAGTTAGCCAAACCAGTACTCATTTGCTTGGTACTTCCCCTGGCGTTTCCTTCTCCTTTAATCTGCTTAAAAGAGAATACTGCATGCAAGCCAAGTGTGGCAACCTAATTCCATTGCTGGAGATTCCTCTGTACATTATTTCAGACCACTTAAATGTCCTTCTGTTTTCTTCAAATGACAAAAAAAAAAAGAAAAAAGAAAAAGAAAAAAGACCACTTGGTGCTTGATAGGGCCTCAACAGGAGACTTATCTACTAAAATAGAAAGCAAGAAAAAAAATTACAAATCTTGCATATCTTCATCCATCTGAACTGTCTGCAGTTTGGCAAGTTCTTTTTTATCTGTTTCCAGTTCTTCACAGACTGTGTCAACCATGTTACTCATAACATATTTGGATTTCGTATCCAGCATCATCAAGTTGCCAGTTGACTTACTCTCAGAATTAGGTAAGAAATTCTCCTTGACGTCAGGTACAGCTTGCAGAACTAACCTGGGCTCTCTGACAAAATCTGGATGCACTTGTGCAGATGGATGGCTGACACGGTCTCCGGTTGTGGAAACTATTTCTCCAAGCGCGGGCTGTGCTGTAGAAATGGACAACAGGTCTTGACTGGTAATGAGAGAACAGTTTTGAAGAGTTGCATAGTTAGTGTTGCTGATAGATATCACGGTGGAGGTACTGGTTACAGGTGATGACATGGGCTGGCTCTCTGAGACACCAGAGTTCAGTTCTGCAGCATTTAAGAGAGTTGGTGGTGTGAGGGAGAAATTATGGGAGGGAGTTACATTCACTAATGAGGAGGCCAGGGACTGGAGTCCTCCGCCGGATATATTTTCAGAAGACATGTTTACATTTAGTTGCGTGTTCTGACTGACTGGCATTAACTGGGAAAACACAAGGCTTCTTTCCAGTCCTTCTTGCTTAACAGATCCTACTGCCTGACCTGAATTGGGAACTGTATAAACCACTGCGCTTGGCGTGAGAGGGCTGAAGAAAACCTTTCCTTGTTGCACTGTTGAAGAGTCACTCGTAAAAGTTCCTCCATCAGTTGTACTAGGATTTACTGAAACATTGCCTGGAGAAAGGGAAGAAAAAAAGGATAATACAGGTTATAGTTGGCAGGAGTTGCACAGGCATTTTGTCTCATTTTATTTAGAGTAATATGCTAATATTTCAAACAACACAGAACAGTGTTGTCTATAACAGGTTAGAGAAAACTAGGTATAAAGAAATAAAAGCTTCTGTTGATAAAAACTGCTTCTAGAAAGAAAAGGGAAAGGTTATGGTATATTAAGTATCTTCCAGACTCTCTCTCATGAAGGGGCAAACAGTCCCTAGCCAAGTGATTAAAATGAGTGTGCTTTGGCCTTCACTAGTTGCTACCGCTCAATTTCTATCTAAGAATAGAAGCACGAGAGGCTATTAAAGATAGTTCAGTGTCAGACTACAGCTTGTGTATGGGAAACTGTAGACACATTACATGAAATGTGTTACAGCTGGGCAGAAAGGCTTCTACCAACTTAACCGTGTAGCCAAGCATTCAAATGCCTTTCACCTTTCCTTATCACGTATTTCCAAGAGCCTAACCCTACCGCATCCACCGCACCGTGCAGAGCCACGCGGCACCTGGCCACCCTCCGGGAACTGCTCGCGTGATGCTGTAGCTAACCAGAGCAAGAAAAGGTGGCTAGGCAAGACCTGAAGTTGGTTTTACTGGGCATGCCACGTAAGTTGTCATTATAGTCATTCCTACACAGAGGAAACTGGCTCTCAGGACCAAGTCCCATTTTAAGCATCTCTCTTTCTCAAAAAAGTGCTTAATGTTAGTTTTAAGAGGCTAAAACTGGAGATAGCAGAATTTTTTAAAAACAGCATTTAAAATGCACATCACAGCTGGGGAATGTTTATCCAGGCAGTCATATTTTAGTGCTCCCTGCTTATTTCCATTAATCAATGGTGATTTTTTGGAAGATGTTAGTTGTATGTCTAAACTAGAAGAATAAAGTGAGGCAACTGAAAGTTACCTGGCAATAAGCTATCATTTACTGTAGCTTCCTTAAAATAGCCTGCAATGCACAGCCAGCTATCCCTCCCTCAAACATTAAAAATAATAATAATAATTAAAAAAAAAATCAAAGCAGCAGATATTTTCTCTCCATACATCACCAGACATACAGTGAATCAATCTCCAGTGGGAATTGATATTTTTAACAATGGGGAAAATGTTCAGCCAATAGCTTAGGATGTTTCTCAGGACTTTGAAATACAATTCTCCCGTATTACTTAATGGGCAGAAATTTCATTGTCACCTTTGCTGGCTGTCAGTTTTTGCCTTGCAGCATGTGGATTAAATGGCTCTTGTAATTACAGGTGGTATTCAAATTAAACATCTGATCTTTTCCATCTGGCTAAACTATTATTCCACTAATTTCCAGTGACAGTAAGTGCCACATTTTAGGATCATATAATTTTGCACCCCATTTAAAATGTGTTTGTACAGCTTCAGTGTTCCTCACCATATAATTTTAACAGAAAAAATAATTAACTCCCTATACACATTTAATTCAAATAAGCTAACACGAGAATGATTTGATTTTCATTGTAGTATTCATAGCTCCTGAAACTACAGGGATTCATCCAAGTTTAATCATTTTCATAACTAAAGATACAGTGGTTAATAAGTAACAAAGTTGCTCAGTTGTGCTTTACAACTGACCTACATCAAAATAATGATCCGGAACTAGACTTGCATGACATAGGATTTTTCCTCACTGGTCAGAAGTTTCAGGCTGATATCTTAAGACCAACTCTAAAGCAAATTTGGGGAGGAGCCGGTATACTTGGCATGTGAACCTGTGATGACATATTTCCCTTGGACTGAGGGTAGTCTAATCCAAATACCCTTGCATTTTATATCTACAAGCAATTACATATTTCTATTGTTTCCCATCAGTTTAATCATTCTTAATTATAGGATAGAAAATGTATGAGCATAACTGTTTGGTCTTGTTGTGTCTATAGTCATTTTAAACTTATTTTTATGAAATGCTTTGGTTAAAAAAAACAAAACAAAACAACCACCACAAGAATAACAATGGTAACAATTTCCAGCTGCTGCAGTTTTCATTTTTTATAAACCTTCTCATTAAAAGAATTCAACGGCAAATAGAGAATATTTTGAATTACTGAAATGTGCAAAATTTATAAATACTTGTGAAGACTAATATCAAAGAGATCTGAGAACTGTATGAGATAAAAAAAGAGTGTAAAATACTAGACATCCTCCTCTGCTCTTAGTAAATAAGCTCTGTTTCATGTAACAGTCCACCCATGAGCATAATCGACAGAGAGTGACACAGGGACGCAATCTAAACGAGGGCGAGAGGTGTTATTTGCGGTACTGTGTGTGGCTGTGGCCAAGATGCAGCAGCGGTACATCAGAGGAGAAGTATTACAAGTTCTGAAACGCGAAGCGTGCCCAACTGCAATTCTTCCTTGTAGCTTCTAGCATAACAAACAAAACTTTTACCTTGTGAAGCTGCCACAGAAACAGGAGGCAGCTGCAGAGAAGAAAAACCGATGCTTCCGTTCAGCAGCTGGCCATTTGTTCCTGAATTAGGGATCTGGACAATGCCATACTGGTTTATTTGGACAGGAGCAGTAAAAGTAACTACAGAGCCTCCATCTTGGGAAGCAACAGTTTGCGTGCTTTCCCTTTTCACCTCCGCGCTCGGTATCAATCCTGGGAATGAGACCGGGATGTTACTGGGGCTGAACGTAGCTGCTGCCGTGTTAGGGACTGAAGCCTGAAGGAGTTTGAAGTCCTTAACATCTTCTGAAGACGACGACAATATGTCAGTGATTGACACCCCGTTGCTCACGACGCTGGAAGTGGTTTTGGGTGAATTTAAAGTTACCGTCTGCGAAGTGCCCACGCTGAGTCCATTGAGAATGACACCGTTGGGTCCCTGGAGGAAAGAGCTACCGTTGAGAAAGACAGGAGACGTACTGGCAGGCACTAGGTTTCCGTTCAACAAGACGCCCGAGGAGCTCAAGGCTATTTTAGTGTTTCCAAGCTGCTGCATGTACACTGGCTCCATGTGGCCGGGAAGGCTGAGGCTGGTAACTCCATCGGATGAGTTGGAGAGTGGATGCGGAGATAAGTCCTCCTGCCCCTTACTGGATTCATCTTCCGTGCTAGGGTTGCCATCTGACTCGCTATGGGAAAAGAGGGAGACATGACATCGCGTTACCACACTGTGAAGCATCAGACCGAATGAGGTTCCTTGCTTTGATACAGCCCGCAAGAGGTTTTTTTCCCCCCCCCCAAATATATATTTCTTCAGTTTTCTGCGTTTTGCCTTTAAGACACGCTTTAAATCAGCCTCAGGTCAAGGCAGGGCTTTCTGAGAAAAAGCACACATCAAACCAGCCACTCAGCCGGCGTGAAACTTTACAGACCGGATTATGGACTCGTAAACAAGCCCCCTCCCGGTGGTCACCCAGCCCCAGCAACCAAGGGGAGCTGCCCCGTCCCACCCCCCCGCCCGCCAAACCGGCCTGGGGAGCGGGGCGCGCACGTGTGAAGCCCGGCCGAGCCCCGGGGCAGCCATTTGGCAAATTGCTCCGTGCGCTTTTGTGGCAGCCGCGAGAGGTAGAAACCAGGCCGGGAAAAAGGCCCCGCCGGGTCGCGGCCGCCTCGGCGGAGCGGGCCGGGGCCTAGGGCCGGGCCTGCGCCCGGCGCGGGGGCGAGGGCGGCCGGGCAGGGCCCCGCTGCCCCCCCCGGCGGCCGGGCAGGGCAGGGCCCCGCTGCCCCCCCCGGCGGCCGGGCAGGGCAGGGCCCCGCTGCCCCCCCCGGCGGCCGGGCAGGGCAGGGCCCCGCTGCCTTTGTGCCAGGGCCCGGCCGCGGCTCTGCCGGCCGCTGCGGGGGCCAGCGGCGGCCCGGAGCCCTTCGTGGCCCGGCCGAGCCCCTCGGCGCGGAGCTGCGCCGGGTTTTGTTGCCGACTTGTTCGCCCTCGACTGCGTTTTTTGGGCTGCTCCCTCCCTCCCCGCCGCGTCCTTTGATGTGTCCCGAGGAGAGGGGGCCGCGGCGGCACAATCGCGCCCTTGGTTGGGAAATGCCTTGGGGCCCTTCGCTCGCTGGGGCTGTTTTCTTTTTTTCTTTTCTTTTTTTTTCCCCTTTTTTCTCCTCCTTCTTCTCCTTCTCCCTCCCTTCCCTCGCTCGCTCTTCCTTCCCCCCGCTCTTTCTTTCTCGCTCCCTCGCTCGCTCCCCCCCTTCCCGTCCCGTCCCGTCCCTGCCCGCGGCGAGGGCGGCAGGAAGGGGCGGGCGGGGAGGTCACCTCCACCTGCCCGCCTCGCGGCGCCGAGCCCCCGCCGCGGCCCCACACGGCCGGCCCGGCCCCCCGGCCGCGGGGCGGGAGCCTCTCGGGCGGCGGCGGCGGCGGCGGGGGGAAGGGGCGAGGCGGCGGGCGGGGAGGCCCGCGCCGGGCAGGGCCGCGCTGTGCCGCGGTGCCGCCGCCGAGGCCCGGCCGCGGTGAAACCCGAGCCCGGCCCGCTCCCGAGTCAGGTTTCAAAACAGAGCGAGACCCCGCAGCCCCGCGCGCCCTCCCGGCCGCGTCAATGATTAACTCTGTCAGGCGCAATAATTAAATAAAAACAACGGGGGAACAAACAACTCCCTCCTCCCCCCCCCACCCCCCGGCGCAGCCCGCCGCGGGCGAGCGCGGGGCGTCCCGGCCGCCGCCGCCCCCGGCCGCCGCGCTGCCCCGGCCGCCGCGGGCCGGGGGGTGCTGGGAGCGAGGGAGGGGGCCGGGGAGGACGAGGCGCGGCGAAGGTAAGCGCCATGTTTGCGAGGGAAGAAAGAGCCGGGAGAGGGAAGGCGGCGGAGGGGGCGGGGAGGAAAGTTTGCTCTCACCTTTTGGACTGGGTCTCGGAAGGGTTGCGGTCGCGCTGCCGCCGGTTCTTGAACCAGTTGCTGACCTGGGTGAGGGAGAGCCCGGTGATCTTGGCCAGGTTGCGCTTCTCGGCGGGCGACGGGTACCGGTTCTGCTTGTAGAGCTCCTTGAGCGCGTTGCGGGACTTCTCCTTGAAGCAGTACACCGTCTCCTCGCCGTCCCAGATGGTGCGGGGCAGCGGGTATTTCCTCCGCAGCCGGTACTTGTCCACCGCCCCCAGGGGTCTGCCGCGGGCTCGCTCCGCCTCGGTGTAGCGCGCTTTGTACCAGAGCTCCTGCAGCAGCGGGTGGTTGGCGGAGTCGAAGTTGTGGCTCTCCAGGATGCTGTAGAGCTCGGCGTAGATGCCCTGGTGGAAAGCCACCAGCGCCCGGGCTTTCATCAGGCTCTCGTTGCCACGTAGCAGATCGCTTGGGGGCAGCGACCACAGGAACCGGGCCAGGCGGTCCAGGTTCCCCCCTTGCTGCAGCGCCTCGCACACGCAGGCGACGTGGTCCGGGGAGAAAGCCAGGGGGGTCTGCGAAGAAGACGACGACGACGACGACGAGGTGGAGGAGGAGGAGGGAGAGGAGGCAGCGGCGGCAGCAGCAGCGTGGTGGTTCCTGGCCAAAAGTTCCGTGTGGAGCAGTACCTGGTCGGCGGCTCCCTCCTCGCCGGCGGCGGGGCCGGCGCGCTCCATGGGGAAGGGGGCAGCGGCCGGAGGGGGCGGCGGCGCGGCGTTGAGGGCTCCTGCTGCCGCCCCTTCCTGGGGCACCTTGCTCGCCTCGGAGAGGATTTCCATCACATTTTCCTGCTTGATCTCCACCGTGCTCGCGAGCTTGTCCGTGGGGGAGGCAGAAGACATGTTTTGGTTTGCTTGCTTTTTTTTTTTTTTTTTTGTGTGTGTGTCCCTTTCTCCTCCTCTCCCCCCTTTCTAGCTCTCTGCAAAGTCCACTCCTCCTCCTCCTGCTCTCGGCCGGCTCTAGCCGATCAGGTTTCCTCCCGGCCACGCAATAACCATTAAAGATAGCTGCTATAGCAAAGTAGTGTAAACGGGCTCCTCTCCGCTGCTCCCCCCAACGTGACTCCTCGCCTTGCTGCAATACTATATGGCACCGCAGCCTCGCTGGCCCGGCCGCGCCCGCCCATTGGCTGCGCCGCGCCGGGGGGGCGGGGGCTCCCGCGTCCCCATGGCAACCGTCAATCAAGCGGCCCGCTCCCCCTTCCCCCCTCCGCCGGCGGAGCACCTCCACCTGGAGCGCGGCGCCCCGCGGCCCAGCGCGGCCGGGCGCGGGGCGCCTCTCGCCTGGCGGCTCCCGCCGACACGGGCCCGCTCCGAGGCGGGAGGGCACATGCAGCAGCGGCGGTGGCGGCTGCGGGCGCTGCCCCCGGGGCCGCCCCGCGGGGAGGGGGCGGGTGAAGGCGGCCCCCTGCCAAGCGAGCTGGGCCCACGTTTGTGCCCTTAAGCGGCCCAGCGCCGGCAGCGGGGCTCAAGGCACAGCGAGCGGAGCCCCGCGGAGCCCCCGCCGCCCGTCCCCTCCAAAACAAAGCTCAAGCCGCGCCGGGCGCCCCGTCCGCGCTTCCCTATCGCGGCTCCTTCCTCCGCGGCCCCTGCTTTCCGCCGAGGCGGCGCGAAGGCGACCTGCTCCCCTTGGCCGCCGCAGCCCCGCCAGCGAGCGGCCGGTTGTTTATCGCTCAGGGCGCCGCTGCGGAGCCGCGGGGAGCCGCGCCGGTGTCGGCCGCGGCGCCTCGCCGCCGGCCCGGGCCCAGCCGCCGCGGCCGCGGCCGCCGGGAGCGAGCGGGGCCCGGAGGCGGCCGGGAGGGCGCAGGCCGCGCCGGGGCGGGGGGGCGCGGAGCGGAGCGGGCCGGGCGCTGCCCGCGGGCGGAACGCGCGGCGCGGCGGGCCCGTTTCGCGGCGGGCCCGTTTCGCGGCGGCACCGCGCGGCGGAAGGCGGAAGGCGCGGAGGGGGGAGGCGGCGGCGGCGGCGGCCATGGATGACCAGGGCTGCCCGCGGTGCAAGACCACCAAGTACCGCAACCCGTCCCTGAAGCTGATGGTCAACGTGTGCGGGCACACGCTGTGAGTGCGGCCGGCGCCGCGGCCCGGGGGGGGAGGGGGGAGGGCAGAGGCGCCGCGGCCCGGGGGGCTCCGCCGCCGCCCCCCCCCTCTGAGGAGCGGCCGGGCCCGGGCCCCTGCCGGGGGGCCGCTGCCCCGCCGCGCCCGGGGCGGGTGGGGGCGGCCTCGGCGGGGCCCTGGCCTGGCCGGCCGTGGGGCTCTCCCGGGCCTCGCTTCCCCTCTGGGCGCTTTCCGCGGCCGCGCTGCTGTCCCGCGCCGAGGCGGCTGGATCCCTTCGGAGGTGTTAGGGGCTCTTTGCAGCTGCGTCCGTGGGATGAAACACGCGGGGCGGGTGCGTGTGAAACTCGCCCTGCTCCGGCGCGATGTTCACTGGTTTGTCACGCCGAAGCGGTGTGAGGGTTTGGGGCGTAAAGTAAAGAAAGTAGAAGAAAAAGTGTTTCCCGTCAATTTAAATATTTCTCACTTGTGTTTAATACTCTGCTTGGATAATTAAAAAAAAAACACTGAAATGATTTATTATTTGGCACGTTCATCCTCCTGAATGAGGGATGCTTTTTTTGGAGAAGACTTGCATGATACTGTTTTGAGTGTTGGAAATTCCCCCTCTGAGCCTATGCTGATTGTGTTTCTTATTTTTATTTTTTTAACAGCAGAGCAATGACTTTTTTTTTCTTTTTCCTGAAGATCAACACTTGCTAGATAATTCCTTCTGCTTGTTCTAGCTGATTTAGGTAACAAACAGTTTGAACTTATTAACTTTCAGATCTGGGTTCTTCCTTAGTTTCTGTGAAAGTTTTAAAGGGTCTACGCTAAATTCTTTCTAGATATGCATGATAAAAGCTTCATACTGTGACAGCAACTCTTACTGTCTTTTTTTTTGTCTCTTATCTATCCAGCAAGATGTATATTGAGCTTTTTACATTTTTAGCTTTAAAGCTGTGCATGAATTATGCTTAAAAGTCACAGCCTGAAAGCATTAAATTATCCCCCTACGCCAGTTACTTAGCCCCATGTGCTGACATAATGTTACTGTAAGAGAACAGGACCAAGGAACTGGATTGCAACTAATGATTTATTTTTTTTTTAGAAAAAAAGGGTTAGCTTTAATCCAGGTCCCTGATCTCACTCTCTGTGGCCATGCAAGCACTTCTGTTGTCTTGAGAGAAGGCATGTGGGAGAGCAGCAGATGATCTACTGGTAGTGGTGTTGAAGGAGAGAAATGCAGCGGGAGTGATGCTGGCTGTGTGAAAGTGCAGCGTAAGCTGAAGTTCAAAAGGTAACAGCCAGATTTAGACAAAGCTGTATAGCTTTAAAACAATGTTTCTATCTTCTGTCCTAGTGAAGATCAAAGGATTAATGGTCCTGGTGGTCTTCTGCTTTCAAGATTTTCTAGTGCCACTTCCAGCAGAGGACAGCCTGTTTCAGTTTGCTCTCCTACTTTGGTTCTCAAGATTTTTTTGTAGCTGAGCTTTGCATGAGAAAATTAGCTGCGTTTTGTGCTTTAATGGGTCCAACCGCTGACATTTTATTGGAGCACCTGACTTCTTTTCCTTGTTTCTCCCCGCCTGTCCTAGGACTGCATCTGCTTCCCCTGGCTCTTGTTTGCACTTCTGCGTGTGGCAGTGTTTTGTCAGAGACCGAATCAGCACTCTGAACCCGTGTGGCTCTGGGTCGAGCCAACCCGGTGTCTTGGCGATGTGCTTGCCGGGAGGAGGGCTGTGCAGACATGTCCAGACTGACCTTAGGTGGGCCCAGCAGGGTCTGTTAGTCCTGCCTTTACCTTCCTAGTAAAGGGTGCCTCTGCAGCTGGGAACCACTGCTTTTAAGCATATATGCAAAAGTTCTTGCAGTTCTCCCAGTTTTATACTCTTTGTAAAAATAAAAATCTTGTCTCTCCTGATGGTTTCTAATGTGTCGCTTGTGGGCAAGATGTTGTCTGGGAGATCTTCAAATGTGTTGCTCATGACCGTAAGAAATCTAAGAGCTATATCTGAAGCAAAGCAAAATATGGTGTTGCCTGCTGTAAGTTCCTCACTAAATAACATTGTATTTTTCTTATTTTCCAAGTTACATTTTATAGTAGCGAAGGATCATAATGATTAGATCTGTGTGAATATTCTTGATACCTATTTTTTCTTTTACTGAAGTACCGAGAGATTGTTAGAAACCTGTACCCAGAGATTAACTATTTCAGTTAAAGAGAAAATGGGTGCCATGCATATTCACAGGGATCTAATATTTGTCTAGCTTACTTATATGGTTGTCCATTTGAGAGTGTCAGAAGCCCTACAAAACCTAAGCTATATTGCATCTAGTTGCTGTTTCCCTACCTATGTTGTTACTCCATCGCTGGAGGAAATTATATTGCTTTGATATGATTTGTTCTTAACAAATCACATGTTGGCTGATACCTGCTTCCTCATCTGAAGTACATAGGAGATAGGTTGTTAGACCAGCGTCTTCCAGGGACTGGAAGGGGACTAGATTCCAGTGTCTTCCCAGGGACTGGAGGTAACCATGACTGGTTCGTGATTCCCTGGGTATTTGTTTTCCTGCTTTTTAGAGGCAGACGCTTTTGCCTTTCTTCATGCTTCTGGACCCTAGTGTAAAGAGCAGAGATGATCTTTGATACTTGCCTTTGCCAGTTTTCAGAGGGTAAATATTATTTTGTCTACCAGACTTTAAAATATTTAAGTAGGATTTAATCCAGTAACACCTGAATATAGTCTGTGGGTGTAGCTTGATAAGTTGTCTGAAGAACTATATTGCCTTATCATGCTTTCTGTTTGAAGTTTGATGATAAATATGCATGGGAAATTTTGAGACTTGACTTTGGTCTGTTGGCTCAGAAGCTTTGGAACAATTGCTTTAACACGTTTCCCAGTTCCAGCTTGTGTTCTTACCCCTTTCATTGTGATATGACGTATATTAGCTCATTAATCTTTTTCAGTGAAGAGTGATACAGAAAACACCCTGAGCGCTTTGGTATTATCTGTTAGGGATTTTCCTGCCCATTGAACAGTGGGATAACACGCTCCTCCTGTAACTGCTCTTCTCTTCACTCCATGCATTCTGAAGAAGTATATTCATGTTACCTTCTGTGTTGCCTGCTAGTAGTTTCTTTCTTAGCACATTGACCTTTCCCACTTTGTTAAATGTTTGTACTGTTCGCTTTAAGTGACTTTCAGTGATTTGATTTGGAATCATACAAAAAAAGGAAAGTACAACATTTTTTCCTCCCCAAATCATTAAAGAGCTTATGCTTAGCTGAGGTGATTTGTCTGTAAACCTCAGGTTTTTCTTTTGGGTTTCAGATAGCTTATGGTTTTACCATGAGTTCATTATCTTTATTTTATGACTCTGTTTTGCTCTTCCAAAGAATTGAGTGTTGACTTTTTATATGCTTTTTCAGCCAAGTTGTTTCCACTTTCACATTGTTAACTGGTTCCTCCCTTCAGGTTAGAATAAAACTAGAAGAGCCGTCCTTTATTGTTGATTTTCTTTTTTTTCTGCCTCCTATGTAAACAAAACTAATCCCAAAATATTTGAGAACTTGTTGGGCAATCTGTGTCCTGTTTGTTTCTTCTTTTTCAACACATGCCTTCAGTGAAGGTCCGTCCCCGGTTGCTATGAAATCCCGTGCTTTGGAGATCCTGCTGTTCCTTCTTTTCACCTCCCCCACGTTGTTAATTTAAATCTCTCTAATCTGGTGCGCTGGAGTAGATTTTACATGACATAGTACCTCTGGTCGCCTCCCACCTCTCTTTTGCTGTGACCTAGATCCTTCTAACAAGTTTGATGATTCATTCTGGATCTTAGGGCCGATATATGCAGATAACGTTTCTTCTGTTTTGTCCTTTGGATATCTTCCCATATCACTGTGTTTGCCCCTGAGTGAGAACATCCCCTAATGGCTCGGTCTGGATGCCGCGTGTTCGCTGCGCGAGGGGTAGCGGTGCTCAGTTCCCCTGGGGCTGGTGGGGCCCTGTGGAATGTGGTCGTGTCCCTTGGCGGTGGAGCCGGGCCAGTGCACTGATAAGCGCAGCAGTGCTGCTGTGGAGATAAGGGACAGGCGGACAAGTGCAAGCGGATGAAATTAGATGTTGGAGTCTCTGCTGAAAACATCCTTCAAGTTGGGCTTCCATTGCAGTTTATTCCAATGGAACTGTGCCAAACCTTCCAATTATGGTAACAGTTTTTTGAGAGTTCTGTTTTTTAGTGTTTTGCTTTCTTTAGCTGTTGCTGCTGGACCAGTATTGCCAAAAGTGTAATACCATGTGTTTTTGGCATTGGAGTAATGTTAAATAAGCCTTTTCCACTATAAATCTTCCTTGTCGTTGGGAGGGAGGATGATAAATTAGCAGTTAAAAATTGTTCTAGGATGGGATTTAGTATGGAAATGCTCAGTTCAAGAATAATGAATGTCTTTTAAAGTTTATTTTCCTAAGTGTAACAGAGGTTCACAGCATTAAATACTTGGCTTTAAGATGCTTTTTGCAGGGGAAAGTGTGTCTAATTATGGAGCAATGCTTGATTAAAGTTCTGCAACGCATTAGTTTCTAAGGTGTACCAGTGTCTTTGCCTTCTTTTAGAAGTTTAGTCTCAAGAATTATATTAAAAGGCCTTTGTGCATGCATGACAATTTTTGTTTATTCAGATGAGTCCGAATGTCTTTTCTGAGTGTACAGATGCTGGGTGCGTGCTTGCCAATGGTGTTGTAATCCACCTGGCTTCATTCGAGACCATGAATTATCTTTTACTCTGCCTGCTTGGATTTCATTGCCTGTGTTGAGTTTTAGGAGGCAGGTTAAGCATATCCCACTGATTTACTTACATAAAGAGGAAAGGAAATGCATCCACCAAAAACTGCCCTAAAAGAATGTTAAGGTTGTTACCCCAAACAGGGCTGGGTGAAGAAATTTACTGTTGGCTGTAAAACTTGGACCATATGGTCTCCAGCAATCAGACACAACAGTCTTGTGTAAAGGGTAGTTAATTGGGGCTGCTGGTTCAGCTTCATAGTCCCACTGCCCGCTGCCATGTGGATAGCCCCCCTTGATCTTTTGAGAGAAAAGGAGGAAAGCTGGTCTATAAAGCTCCATCTTTGGAGTCAGTCATCAGTCCTGCTGCTCCAGCTACCTGTGGCCCATCCTGACTCGTGGAGAGAGGGAGTGTGGATGTCTACAGAGAAACTTCCATTCTCTGTAGCCTCACAACTCTTCTGTGGTCTCTGCAAAGTGCTTGATGCCTCTGGAAGACAGGGACACAGGTCTCGGAGCAGCCTCCACAAGAGAACTGATGGTCTTGATTTCACCTGTTGCTTTGGACAGTGCAGTGTACTTTGGGTTTGTTCACGTACTGCTGCAGTCTTAGGTGGTAGTTAATGAACTTGTTCAACTACAAACTTCTCTGGTGTCTCTTTCCTGTCCACAGGAGACTTATGGAAAGGTGGCTAGGCTCTTTATTAAGACTTAATTTTTCCTTTTCCCAGAGAGAGATGGGTTTATTTTTCTTTTAATTTGTTAATAAGGCTTCAAAATGGAGATGACATAACAGCGCTTACCATCTCTAGGCCTGGCTTTGTGTTGCTCAGGGGAGACATCAATTCGCCAAGCTGCGTTGTGGGGATTCTGTAATCTGCCCTGCACCCTGTTACAGCTGTTCCAGGGATTCATTAGGGGGTAAGTGCGTCCTTCGAGATCTCTAATTGCAGTGCTAACGGCTGCTAAAATGAAGGAACAGAGATTTCATTATTTGTTTACTTATTTTAATGTTCGGAGCATTTGGAGTTCTGCGCCTGTCAAATTCAGTGGGAGCTGGAAGCGGGAGCATCCCCACTGAATTCAGCGCAGTGGGGTCTCGTGCCAGCACAAGGGGCTGGGGTCATTGGGGGGAAGAAAAAAATTTGGAATCTTCTTATTTATAAAATGTGAAGGGACAACTTGGCTTCCCGCTGCATTCTTCTCTGCAGTGTGTGGTTCAAGAAAATGCCTTTCTTCTTAGATTTGGGGGTGTGTGTGGGGGAAGCCCTAGAGATTGTGGAAAAATAACATAAAGCTGTAGTTAAAACAACTGAGTTTGAGTGAAGATGTTTAAGTAGAGGTGGGCAGTGACAGTCTGTCAGTCCTGTAACTTTAACCTGAGCCTGTGGGAACTAAGTGCTTAAATATATATTTGAATTTTATACAAGGGGCTGCTTTTTTTTTTTTTTTTTTTTGGTAAACATTTTCTTAAATGCAAGATGTACAAGGATAGTAATAATGTATTCAAGGCTGTCATTTGTAACATAAAGGTTTGCTGTGATGTATCTGATATTTAGGCCAACAGATTTCTCTTCCTGGCAAAGATGCTAGCGCTGTTTCCCTGCGCGGCCCAGGGAGCTCCGTTCCCGGCCACCTGCCTTCCCCTGCTTTGCCTGGTGCTGCCTCTGGCCAGCAGCCCTCTGAGCCAGTTTAACTCATTACCACAGCAGAAAACTATCTCTGCTTAAAAAAAAAAAAAAACCCGAAGCAAACAAACCCTACATATTTTTTTACTGGTTTAGTGGACTGGATTGGCTCAGGAAAGGCATCCCAAGCCCCAGGGAGGGGATGGGGACTGTGCAGCCAGGGACAAGAGTGTGTGTGTACAGGCACAAACACTGCGCGAGCTCCTCCGTTGGCCCAGTTTTATGATGACCAAGCCCAGCTGGGCATTTGCTGGATGTTGGGACCCTAATCATACAGAAGGTGGGGTGCAGGCTCGTGAGCACTAACCTTATAAGTAGTGCTGGTTGAACCATAGAAATGTGCATGGAGGTGCAGGACTCTTGGGGTGGTCCAAGGTGATCTGCAGGAATGTGCATCCGCATGCAAGGTGGGAATAGGGATGAAGGAAGGTTCTTTTGTGGCAAAGAGCTGTTGAACTAGCTTGCACCATCTTGTGAAGCTGCATGCTTAAATAGCTGTCTTATCTGGAGAGCAAGTGCTCTATTTTTTTCTCCCTTTGTCTTTTTTTCTTGTTCCTCTTGCTATACAACATCTGAAGTCTTAGATTCCTGAACAGCAGATCCTTACTTCCAAGAATAATTGTGCAAATAGTCCTGGTAGTCTAAAGAAGATTGGGGCTACGTGTAACTAAAAATCCCAACCAGATCAGGAACTTTCTGTGGTCCTAAAAAATGTCTGCTTTGCTTTGGGGAGATCATTAATAAAAAGTAGGTAAAATATTTTTTTCCTAGTGATTTACATATCTGAGAGAACTCTCTCAGCTTCTTCTTTTGGGCGAGCTGGGAGATGCATCGGGGGGGCTCTTTACTCATGTTTGTCAGATCTACCGTGGGATGTTGGGTTAACTGGCACTTGTTTGAAATAGCTATACAGTCTTAGCCTGTCTATATTCTCCAAGGAAGAAGCAAAATGACTTTTTCAGCTGCATGTGTGCCCTCAAAGAAAACTTTTTTTCTGTTTTTTTTTTTTTTTTAAAGTAATAAAAATCTAGGTCATCTTCTTTGACTTTTTGGAGTTATTCCTGTTTTTATTAATTGGGATTAGATGGTCTTTGGACTCTTTTTCCTCTCATTACTCTTCTGAAGTCTCTCCGAGTTAGTCATGGAGGTGATTAGATCATTGCTGAAATACTGAAGAGTTTATTTCCTTCTGCTCTCTAGTTTTGAATATTTGATTGTAAATTACAATCATGGTCTTAACGCTTCTGATGAAGTGATGTTAATGCTTCAGTTGCACTATTCTTCTGTTTTCAAACTGACTTATTTAGAAAATATTTTCTTTTCTCTGAGCTCGCAGTTGGCATGTCTGCTTAGTAATTTTTTTGTCCGATTAGCAGGACTTGCAGAGCTCTATTTCTCATTCTTCGTAAATATTTTAGGAAATGTAAATTGTTGTTCTGCTCTGAAAGGCAACTTTGGCAAAAGGAAAGCTATTTCATTGTGTCCTGGATATCGAATCAGTCTATGGAAAAGTAATTTTTTTCCTCTCAGTTCTGAAAATTGTGTGGCTAAACCTGCTGAGTTCCTGATGTTGCCTAATGGATTTGGGTGCCTCTGTCTCTTGGGGTGCCCAGCTTGAGGGATCTTAACAGGCTTGGCCCTTACCGTCAGATAGGTGCTTACCGTGTCAGGTTGGGCATCCAAAATTATCGAGCACTTCTTGAAGAAAAACAAAAACAAAAAGACCCCCAACTTCTTATTGCATCCACTCTGTTATAATTCAAGTTAATAATTCTGCAGGAATTCTGCAGGTATGTAAGGAGGAAGGATGTCTGACTCACTTCTAGATAGCTGCATTAGCTCCAAAATGCTAATGAGTGGTATGCATAGATTTAATATTTATTACATTGAGCAAATACATTTTTGAATCCTTATAAAAAACACATCTCAGATAATTCTAAATTCATAGCAGAAGAGATCTAAAGGTACCCTCTTAGAATACTTGAAAGTTGCATTCGTATGTATGTTCTTTGCTTGGGGCGGTAGTGTCTTTTCTTCCCCCACCCCCCAGACAACTGAAGGTGAAGTTGGAAGAGAAGCTAGGTCAGCTCTTTTGGAAATTGAATTTCGTTCTCCAGTGTTCAGATCTGGCTAGGAAATGAAGAAAGGAGAAAATGTGTCCTGATAGTAACAGAATGTGGGACAAGCAGGGTGCTAAGCTGCATTGTAGACACTTGTTTCATGCTCCTGGTTCCCTCTTTGTTTCAGTGATAGGGAGGAGGTGGATGTTTGTGCACAGAAAGGCCATTCTGGCTTTAAGAAAAGTCACAGTATTTTAGTCTTTAGAGTGAACTGAGTTGTTTAATGAATTTTTCTTTTCTTTTCTTTTTTTATTCTTTTGAGGTGTTTTACGGGAGTTATTTGTCATGTGGTATCTCCCAAAAGGTCAGATCTGGAAAAAGAACTTAGCAGCAATTGCTGCTATAAATGACAAAATTAGACTTTAATTGGCATAGCTAAGAATATCTTTAGATGCTCTGAAAATGGTATCTGAAGTTGTTCTTCCTTTGCATTTGAAGATAACATATATGAGGGGGAACATGTTAGGGAATTCTTGCAGGTTTTTTGTATGGAATATAAGTAACTTTAGAAAAGTGAGAATAGGATGCCTCCCTACAACAAATGAGCTATGAACAAGTAGTCTGGTCCGATAAATATTTTGGCTCCAAATCAGGAAACATGCAGATGATGATCTGTAGTGTTCCCACAGTTCTGCTCCAACAAATGAGGCTGAAGTTAAATGTATGTCTCGACGTTTGCAGAATCCTGGACTTGATTTGAGCGTATCAACTTTTTATAACATTATAGAGAAAGACAACTGGCTCTGCTGAGAATTGGGAAATAGTGGGGAGGGCTGGAGTGAGGGGCTTTTTTTTTTTTTCCTTTTTTCTTTTTTAAGGAACCAACGTTAAGTTAGAAGCTCTCCAGCCCCAGGAATGTTCTGCTCTCCAATTTTTATAAATACCGAGCGACGCAGCTGGGCAGTCAGTCTGTTTGGCAGTGTGGCAGAGGCCTTCTGATTTTCCTAGACAGCAAAACATGAGGGAGTGGTTTGGCTAATGTTGACACCTTCTGACTCCTCCGCCAGACTGGGAAGTGCTAGGTCTAATTGGGTTGGAAAGATTGGCACGGAGGTTAGAGTATCACAAGAGCTGCTGGCAGAGCCAGGACGAAGGAGAAAGACCTCTTGTCCCAGGCAAGTGCAGGCAGACGAATGTTTAATGACTTTGTCATCTGTACTCGCAGTGTGTCATATGTGGTTTCTCTAAAAACCGGTATCTTCACGGGGATTATGAGCTGAACAGTCTGTATGTGTAACTAATGACTAGATAAAGTTTATGAATAGCCTTGTGTAAAGAGAACAGTTCAGGTTCTTCTGGGAGTAGTTGTCTGAAGGCTTAAAAGGGGGAAAAAATAGTCCCTACACTCCCTGGATGGCGTCAGAAAGGGCTGTCAGAGGCAGTTATGTAGTTTGATAACCCTGTGACTGATTTGCTGTGACCTGGAGATGAGAGGCTGCCTTTAAATCCCCAAGATCCCCTCGTTCCAGAAAAAAAAAGTTATCTTCAGTTTTAGGATGCGATTGTATTCTGTAAAGGGAGAGAGGAAGGTTATACAGGATGAGGGTGATGCCAGGATAGCATGATGTTGCTGTGATCGCTGTCAACTGGGCCACATTGGAGGAATTTAGGAACTGGAGAAGCACCTGGCTGTTGAGCTTAGCCTACCATTACTGTATTTGTTTAAACCTTTTTGTTTCCAATCTTGCAGCAGAGCCTGACCTAGAACTTTGCTAAACAAATCCTTGATTTCAAATCTGTTTGCTTGGTTTTGGGGAAAAGTGATACAGGATGAAACAGCAGATGTGTTCGGAGTTAGCTGTCCCCACATGGGCAGTGTCTCAATGATGTATTGGTGCAACAGGCAGCTCGGAGATTTATTCCTTGGGATGAAGTTAGGAAACTTGAATTGTATATGGTCCACATGGGGACCTTTGCTGCCAACTGACAGATTTTGGAGAGGAGTCTTCTTCCTTCTCTCTTGCAAGGAACAAAAATATCTCACGGCTCTGGCGAAAACCCTGAAACGTTGTAGTGGAGTTGAAAGGGGAAGTTGACTCCTAGTCTTGTAAAAGAAACAGCAAAGATCTTGAGGGAAACTTGGCTGGAGAAAGGGGTGCGACTACCTGAGGTCCTGTGAGGAAGTGGAGGCTGGGGCTGGAGAAGGAGTCTGGACTACCAGGGAAGACTGAGGTAAAACTGGGGCTTGATAGGCAAGAAGACTGGAGATAAAGAGCCACAGAGGAAGATGGGAGGCTCCGGGGAGGGGAAATTGGGAGCTGCTGGCCATGGGAAGATCAGAGGTGAGGACGATGAGAAGTGTGTTTGTGTGGGTGGAGGAAGGGATACAGGGGTATGAATGGAGATCAGCTCAGCAAGGAGTCTGTGCCTGGATCAGAGTCTTGGGTAGGGAAGAAGGACGAGGCAGAGGGGTTTGTTGCCCTGGTACTTTGCTGCCCTGCGCTGGCCTGGAGCGGAAGCCAGGGTTTGTGAGTTCCTTTACAGAGGGGTTGAAGTCGGCCAAGTTCCTGAAGCCCGGCATTTCGCAGGGGCTCCGTCTCTGATCAGCCCCACCACGAGAAACACAGAGCGGCAGAAACACCGGCTGTGCGAAACCGCGCTCGCACTCCCCAAGAGCTGCGCTTTGAGTGCAGGAAATCCTATACAGCGCGAATGCTAATCACTCGCGAATCGGGAATGTGAAATTTGGGCATGCTTCAGGCATTAATTATAGTGGCTTAATTTCCTTATCTGGTAATGTGGGGATAATACGACCTCATGGTGGTTTTGAGGAGGTCAGTTATTTAATGCTCACTATGCATGCCAAAGAAAACTGGAGGAAAAAAAAATGTAGTAAACTTGTCAAAGCAGGATTTGAACAGGGCAGGGTAAACACTGAGGATAAAACAGCGTTGTCTGCTTGCACATTGACTGTTGCATATTCGGAGGGCTGAAAGCGGTGGCAGTCCTAATGAGACGGGTAGTAGCCTCATTTCCCAAGGCTTCGTCTCTTGGGATTGAACTGCAATATCTCCGCTAGCTGTGGTCCCCTTGCTCCGATGTTCCCTACATGTTCCCTCCTCCCTTGCCACCACAGGACCCCAGCGATCCCACTCCCATCCCCTGCTTGCTCTGTGGTTTACTGGCTGCTGCTGCCTGAACTTTGGCTGGGGACATGTGTGTGCTAGTCGGCTGGCCGGGGCATGCATGCAGGTGAGCTGGTGCTTGTTGGCTCTTGACTTCCAGCTGAGTGGAAAGAGCAACCCTACAGCTTGGTTTCTGGCAGGCCGAGCACATAATTATAAGACAAATGCATAATGCCCAGACCGTGCACGCTTGTGGGAGCAACAGCATGCCATTGAGCCCGCTGCCTGACTTGGCTGAAAGAGGCTAATGGATACTGAGGAGAGCGGATAGGGAAGAAATGAGCACCAGCCACATTGCAGAAGCCTGATTTCCAAAGGAAACTGGGCTAGCATAATGTGGAGGTATAGTAAATTTATATCGTGATGCCTGACCACAAGAGGGATCAAACCGCTTGAATTTTCACATAATCTACCTTTTGAGTTTTTGATTCTGCAGTCTTTCATGTAAGTTGGTTAAGGGTCCTTTACATATGGAGAAGAAATAATTGTCTGAATTACTGGTAATAATAATATTAGAAATCTTGTTAAATAGGTGGGCTTGTGTCAAGTTTGTTCTCTGTCACAGGTCTGCTTCTTGTTTTCAGTCTCTGCAGTAAAAATAAGGCTGTGTTATTTCATGACTTTGACAGATTTATATTTGTACTTCTTGCACAAGAAGTTGATTTTTTTGGGTATTGTTTAATAGGTGTAAGAATTTACTTCCAGCACTCTTACTGTGTCTTTTTAAGTAAATACTTAAAAAAAGGTAGTTACATCATCAAGTGAGTTCAGAACCCATATGTCCAAGAGTCTGCTTGATCATTTGAATTTCATTTCTAGCTTTCTGTCAATTCCCCCGTCCTTCACCATCAATTATATAATTGGCACATGTATGCAAGGCAAATGCTTATCTGAAAAGAATCATTCACCGAATATAATGCACCACAATCACTCTTTCTTGTACTCACAATTAGGCCAATGTTTTATTTTCAAAACCATATCAGTTTTATAGGTAAGTCAGAAAACGCAAAGTTGCCTGAAGGAGAATTGCCCTAACTTATTTCTTTTTACCCCATGTCCTTCCTTCACAAATATAGAAGCAGCTATCTCATTGAAAATTTAATGAAGCTTTCATCGATATAATGCTCTGCTTCTACGTTCTCTGAAACGTATTCATATTTAATGAGCTTCTAATTCTAACTTCAGGTAACAGGAACAACTGAATATAACCATAAATCTGATTTGTTTCTGAACAGCATGTCCCATGTCACTTACAATTCTTAAAGCAGTCATTGGTGACCAGTACGGTGAATCACTGCAAGAGCTGTACGTCAGAGCATCAGACAGCTGCTATTTAAAACATTTTTTGACTGTGTTCTAGAGTCAGTTAAAAACGTTTTGTCTTGAACCTTTATTTTTTTGTAAAAATCAGCCTCAGGAAGCAGAAGCAATGACCTTAAAGCAATGGGAGTGACATATTTGAGTGTTTCTGTTTCATGGTTTGTTTTTTCTCAGCGAGCCTAAGGTTAGTTCCTTAGTTAAAAAGTACAATAGTGGGAAAATATGTTGCGCGTGTGAGAGCTGGTAATACTGAGAAGAATATAAAATTGTGTATAATTAATTACAGAAGATGGAAATAGTCTAGGAATAACTGTGAAAATATCCTACTGTGCTCTGGACAGTCTCAAACTGGAGATTTCTGTGAAGCATCAAATGATGTTGTGCTGCTAGTCTCGGCTGGAAGAAGCAACAAGGCTTACTTTGCTCTCTGTTATTGAGAGTGAATCATAATGTTGGGCAGATAGTATTGTTTATCAGATTTTATGCAATAATAACACCTGCGAGTACATAATTACATTTTCAATAAAAATAGGGAAGCATTAACACTAAAACAGTGTTTTGGTCATGTGAAAATACTTTATTGTTCTATCTACAATACTTAATTTATGGTCCTCTTATTGTTTCTCATAATCGTAATTGGCATTTGCCCATTAATATTTAATCTGTGTTTTGGAGGTTAATTGCAAAAAGAGGCCATATATAATGTGATGCCATTGAGTATTGAAACACAGAATTTAATAACCAGAAGCATTCTCTGCTACACATAGTATTGCCTTTGTAACAGCACAGAAGGCAACGTGGACGATGGTATTCCCTCCACCCACTTTCTTGGCAGAATGCAATTTTGTATTTAATCTATTAAGAAGTTGTGTTTTTTTTTTTTTTCTTTTAATCTCAACAAATTTAGTACCAAGAGATCTCTACGCTTGCATGGCAGATGTTAGGACCGTAATTGCTTTTGACTGTTCTTATTTGCCTTGTATTAATTCACTGGATGTGTTACACTAGCAGGCCTAGTCGGGATGTTTTCCCACGTACTTCTTATAGCACCTTGTCTGCAAGTTCAGGCTGCCTCGCAAATGGAGCAGGACACCTGTGTGCAAAGCACACCGTATGGGTGTTCTCACTGCTTCACGTATGTGTTTTCTCCCGTCTTTAGCAAGATTTAGAAACACTTGAGCTCCATGGTTTCCTTACAGAGCAGACCCAAGACGTTGTCGGGCTGGCATCCCTCGGGAAGTGCGGCGCTGGAGCCGGCTGCCCGGAGCTGCCGCTGTGCTTGGCCCTCTGCGGGCCACCGGCCCAGGCTTGCAGGGAGCCTCCGAGAGCAGCGTGCCGCAGCTAGCTGGGATGGGGCGCAAGTGATCTGGCTTTCGTCTCTGCAGTCTGCTCTGTCCCGCTGGGATTTGGGCTCTTGCCTGGGGGAGCTGGAGCAACTGCAGTGCAGCCTGCAGTGTGTACAGCAGCCTGCGTTGTGGTCTGCTTCCCGCCGCTTCACCCGCCCCTGCAAGCACGCTGGAGAGCGTGTGCTTTGGAGCACTGCTTTTTGTCACCTTCCGAGCCAGAAGAGTCCTTCCCTACCTGATCTTTAAGAATTTTGGAGACTCTTTATCCTTACTGGCAGGAGATCTGGTGTGGGCAAGTAAATCTGGTGTCTCCTGAGGCAGGAAAGGGGATTTGCTTGCTGTAACCAATGTGTTCTAGGTGTTCCATGGAGCTGCCAGTCAATGGCAGATTTGTATCAATGATGGACATCTCCCTGTATACTGATTTTTATATTTACTGAATTTATGATGGCTAATTAAAAAAAAAAAAAGAATTCGTAAATAAAATTCCCAGCCATTTGAGGTACCAAGGAGTAGAATAGTGGAACAGATGCAAAAAGAAACTGTGTAGCAAGACTGTTCTTTGAAAAGACCTAGGTCTCGGCTCTTCAGATGCTTGAATGCCAGAGTAACCTTACTGGTGGAAGTAGACCAGAGAAGCAATGAGACTTCTCATGTGGCAATGTTTTTAGGATCAAAACCATAGTATTTATTTTCACTTAAAAAAAAAAATATATATATATATATCAGTGTTTTTTCTGATAGTAATTTTTCTGTCAAATAGTTTACTTAATACAAGCAGTTTATTTAAGATAAGTTGATAGCAGTCGATTTGGAGTTTGTCCTAATGCGGTCGCTTTTCGTATTTGGCTTGGACTATTTACAGCAGAAACTGAAGGTGGTTGGGATGAGAGTGTGTGGGGGGGTTATGTGTGTGGCTTTTTTTCTTCTTTTTAATATTGCTGGTTCAAAGGTCTTACGTGACTGGCCTCCATCTTCTGCTGAGTGACATCAGAATATTTTAGTTGTCAGTCTTAAGCATGACCTCTTTAGGCCAGGTCAGCTTTTTACTAGGGCCCATAATAAATATACCAGTCCAACTTCATTTCACAGTGAGAAGGTTGTTTTATCTAAGTTTGGAGGGATGTCTTTAGTAAAACTGTGGTTACTTGCCACTTGCCTTATTGCTGCAGAAATTCTTTCAGATGCTTTAAAGATAATTTGAGTATTTTTACCTAGGGTCTCTTGGGGTATGTACAAATGACATGTAAAAGCTACATTCCAAGCTTTGTTTTGGAGTTTAGCACTCAGAGGTTAGAAAATGTCAAAAATAAGATTCCTTGTTCAGATAAGATTCTTTGTTCAGCCTTAGCTTAGTTTCTTTGTGTATTCGATAGCGTGTGATCATCAACTTGAACTGTTATTTTTCATCTCGCAGAATTTGTTTCATACTGTGTGCAGAGAATATTTTCATCTTTATTTGATAAACCAGTTATTTACTGGATATTATCAAACATACACAAAGAACAACAGATCATTGATTTCTCACTTCTCTGTGGCGCTGTCTCTGGTCACAAAACCTTTTATGCCTGTGGATATCTCCCATGATATAAAAGCATTCTTATCCCTACCTTACTGGTGAGAAGAGTCATGCAAATTTTACAGGAATGTCTAAATTTCAGAAGTGTGCTATAAGGGGAACATTAAAACTTCTTTCCTGTCTACCTGTCTTTTAACACTTTCCATTATTTGTTTTAAAACGGCATCAAGATTCGTCGGTAGTTACTCTTACAGACTGAGCTGATCCTATGAGTAGCCATCTGGCATTCCAGGAAAAGGCATTTATGTTAGTTAGGATAATTATATTTCAGTTTTGTTCTGCAGTACAGTGTTGGGGTATTTTAAAGGCTCTAATTTGTGCTATGACATTGAGCACATAGATGACCTGTAATTTGCACAGCCTGCTGTTTTGGGCAGCTAATCCATCGGATCACCTCAATGCTACTGAGCAAAATTAAAACTGAAATTTTGGTCCTGGAGGAAAAGGAAACCAAAGAAACAGTGGAGTTGGAAAAGGAGTGAGGTTATTTGGGGGATGCGAGTTTTTTTTGTTTTCTCTTTTTCAACGTGGTTCATTTTTTCTGCTACGCTTTATGGCCCAGCGATGCAAACGGTCGTATTGGCGCAGCTAAGGGGCAGCCAGCTGTGATGCCAACGCAGGACCAAGGCCTTGAGGAAATGGGCATAAGCAGCACTAAGGGCGTTTTTACTGCCAGAAAAAACCTACTGTTTAACCGCCCCTCTGGGTATCTCTTCTGTGCATGGTCTGTGTGCTTTCTGAGACCCTTTTGCAGCCATGCTCCTTCGTGTGCAGGTTTTGAGCATTTTAAAGCTGCATCATGAGCAGCTGTGTTGCCCATTGCCAGGCATCTGGATCTGCGTGGACCTGCGCTCGTGCCCTTCCAGTGGTGGTAGTGCCTGCGCTTAAAGCACCGTGGTTCTTCCTGCACTGTTTCTAGTGAAGGTACGAGCTTTGTGGCTGGCCTAGCTAGTGTAAAATAGTTTTGTACTTTGTACATTAAGGTGTCATTGGCCTTGGATTTTATGTGTAAAAGTGGCAGGAAGAAACAGTGAGTGGTGGTGTGGTACGAAGAAATTACTGGCCCCATGCTTGGGGCAACTTCCAGTTGAGGCTTCGTTGTAGCTCAAGCCAACTGGAGTCCAGGCATCCCCGGTGTTGCCTGCCTGTCCCGTCCATGTGCCCCTACTGCTTTACCTTTTGTTGATGCTGCATGGTGAGCCGGTTCGGGGAGCCGATCTGTTTTAGGTCTTTACACTCATTTTCGCCTGGATTAACTTCTTGCACTGCCCTTGGAGCAGCCGTGCTGTTGTACAAGCACTAGCAGTTGAATGCGGGGTGCGGGACCATGGCCGCCCCTGTTTGAAAGAAGAATAAACTACTGGGGGAGATGGACTCTACCTTGCAATTTTAGCAGGCATATGTGATGCTGGGGGGTGGGGAAGGGAGAAATCTCTGTATTAGGTGCTCGCCTGCTTCCTTGTTGGTGGTTTCAGCCCTGTGCCAGGGGAACGGCTGCCTTGCTAGCGTTCTTATAGCAGAAACTGTTTGTGTGGATTGGCGGCAGCCATGCAGAAAAAAATTGGTCTTGGATGATCCCACGCAACTTCCCTGATACATGCTGTGGGAGTTAACGTGTTTGTTTTAACTGACAGCCTGAACATGTAGTGGCTCCGCTTTTCTTCTGCTCAAACACCATATAGCTTGGATTTGGATTTGGCTTAAACAAGTTGCAAAGAAGCTGTCTCTTCATATTATGCAAGTTTGTTTCTGAGAATAAAAGGATCACTTGTGGGTACTGGAAGTGCTGTAATTTGAAGAGAGCTGTGCTAGGAAGGATGCAACTTTCTCCTTGAAACGGGGAGGGAGTTTTCAGATCTCTTAACTCAGATCTTTCCATAGGAGATAGGGAGGGAGGATTCGGTTTAGACCAGCCTTCTAGTATTGTCACTGGTACGAGTGAAGTGCTTGTACAAGACGTTACTCAGGATGAATACTGTGCAGATGACACTTCATGAGTGATGGCTTTCAGTTTGCTTACTTTTCTTTCCTTCTATACATAAATGAATGGGTGCCGATAATACAAAGCAAAATCTATTAATAGTGGTGGCAGGAATGGTCATGAAATTAATGTTTGATGCATCATAATCGTCATCAGCAATCTTTTATTTATTTATTTTGAAGCAGCTTTCAGATAGATAGGGAGGTGAGGATATAGCGTGAAAGAGAAAGCAGTTTCCTCATGGCTTGGTTAATATACAGTGTCCCGTGCTAGTGTGCGTGCTCTGCCATTCAAACTTTTTCTCTTTTTTTCAGTGGAGTTGCAGGATGGGGCATGGAGTAACATTGGTGCTAGAGCGTCCCACAGTTTAGGTTTAAGCAATCGGTGATCATATTTGTATCTTTGAATCTCTGTGCATTTTTTTTCTCCGAGAGTAGGAGGGGTGGGCTGGTGTCAGGGGGTGTTTTTGCAGTATCGAAGAGTGATCGCACGTGTGTGAGTCATCTTCTCTGCCCCCCCTGCTCGGGAAGCCATCCTGCAGCTTTGCGATCTGTGTGTGCAGGTGGAGAGAAGGACAAGGAAAAGTCACGCTCCTGTTAGCCTCCTGCAAGTACTTTGTGTCCCCGGAGTGCTCAACTTGGGGTCTTTTCAAAGGATAATAGATGCCGTACAGGTGAGTCAGCCTTTTGTGTTGAGGGCCAGGTGCTTGACTTATTTTCAGGCTGGCATGCTAGGACACACTCTGGCATTCATCACGTTTGTAAACACTCCTCCGAGTTGAGGAAGGCTTTTGTGTTGTAACCGGTTTTCCCTAATGCTCTGGGAGTGACTGGCTTGACGCATTTTCCCCAGGTGGCATCAGCAGTGTATAAAATATACAGAAAGCATTTTTGCTCTGTGACCTTTACAGCAGGGTGATCTTCAGGGAGGACAACCGAGCGTGAGGGTCTTTGGGCAAAGTACCAAAAATACAACTGTGTTAGCTTGTGACTCCAGAACAGGGCATGAAAGCCTTCATGTCTCTAACCAGTCCTTTGGGCAATGTAGTTCTTGTCCTCATTTCTGCTATATGTGAATTTAATGGTTGACAAGTCATTCCTGCAGCACAGAAACAAGATGATTTTTCTGTTTTTCCCCCTCTCTTTTTTTTTTGGTGGTGGGAAGATCCTTGCAGGTATTGCTGGGCGGAGCAGAACGGAGCTGGGCTGGTGTTGTGGTCTGTTGTGTCCAGTTTTACATCAAGTTTAGGCTCTCGCTTTTCTGAAAGTGTCCAGGTTTCTCGTTAATAATCTGTTACTCCTTTATAGCCTTTCTGGTTGAATAAAGGCTCAGGAGTACTTACATATGTAGCAAAGGAAAGTGGTGAGTGGTTCCTTATCAGTTTTCCACACTGTTCTGTGTACTTGCTGCCAGGGCGGCTTTGGAGAGGGCAACATTGAGCACTCCTGGATCCACATCGTGCAGTGAGGGAAAACACAGAATTTGAGCTATGCGGCCGTTTCCCAGTGCGTGTAGCTTGCATTTTTTCAGGTGCCTGGATCTGTCTTTCGGTTTTCCTCTCTGAATAGTGGCTGTTTGTTTGTTTGTTGCAGTCAATGGGCTGTTGTCGTGAAGGACCCAGTCTTGCAAACGGTAATGTCCCGAGTGGTTTTGTTCACGGATGATACCTGTGGGAATAGGAAGTACACAAAGCCGAATCTGAAACCTCCTGGAAGCCTGCTGGAGGCTGAGTGTTTTGCTTCCTCTCCTTCCTTGACCCCCTCCGTTCCCAGTGGGCTCTGAAGCAAGCTGTTTTCTCCAGTAGTAGCTGGATGAAGGATTTGGCCTGTGTGTTGTGTCGTGTTTTTTTTTTTTTTTTTTAATGGTGAAAAAGATTTGAACATATTCAGCTTCTGACAGGTTATGTCTGAGAATGACTAAGCAACAGTGTTCAGCTCATACACACTTTTTAACGTGCCTATGGTGAAGTATTGAGTTTTAACATACCTCTCAAATGGGTGGCTTGGGGATGGAAAAAGTGACTTAATTGTATATTGTCCAAAACAAAGAACTTCTTTCTAGTGCGGTCATTTAATGGACCATTTAGCTTTGCTTGAAACTGGTTTTGCTAAAAGCTGCTGAGCAAAAGTCACGTGGGTTTGTCTTTCAGTATCAACTGTTTGCCGTGTAGGTGGGGGTACGATGCAGGTGCTGGTGACAGTTTGAGCTATTTGACTCTGTGCCCAGAGCGAGAAATTACTGCCTAGCCAGCAGAACCAAAACATACTATTATCTTATTAGTGCATTCACATCTTTATACAATTAAACTGCATTACATTCAATCGACCTTTACTGTGCACGTTCCCACAGTTTTAACACTTTATCATTTATAGCAGATGAGAATTTAAGAGACTTGATTCCACGCAGAGAGTCCTGGTAGCAGCTCGGTGTGATTGTATCTGTGCGATTGAGGGTGGCGGGCTTGGGAGTGTGGGAATCGCTGTTGTCAAGGCTTCGACAGCAAGATAAGAAAGAAGGACCGGCAGGAAATACACCTCTCCCAGCTTTGTGGGGGTGTCTTTCTTCCCCCTAAGCACTTCAGATAAAAGGTGAAAATTGATCATCTTGGTATGCAGTCGCATTAAATTTACATAAGGGCCACTCACCACGGGAGTTCCCGCCGGATGTTTAATAATGCTGACTTCTGTAGTACTTAAAGAAAACACGGTATTTCAAGGGTGCCTCAGGTCCGTCATTTCAGTTTTGTAGCCGACTGCTTGGCACTTCTGGAAACTGTTATCTAAGTTACTGTTACTGGTGGCATTGGGGCAGGGGGAGTAGCTTTTGAGTAAGCGTTTACATCCTCGAAACTTCTGAGTCATGTATTCTATTTTTAATACAAAATGGTTTTGAGGACTCAGCATGTCGTGATGGCAGTGATATGGCACAAAGCAGAGGTGACATGTAAAGGCTTGCTGAAAGGAGGGGGGATGGAGAGGTAGACTCTTGCTGTGCGTCCATAGGGTCAGTGAACTCATTTACGCATTAGTTTATTTTTAATGAGCGTGTCAACCCCGATGGCATGCTAGACACGGTGATGGCTCCAATTTGGGGGAGGGTGGTGATGCTGTGCTTTGCCAGTGCCAACAGAGCTGTCTGCCTTTCTAGTTTGAGTTCGGTGGTTTTTGGGAATGCGACCTGGTCTTTGATTTTCATGAACAACTGTAGCATGTTTTTCACTGGGGAATTTTGTTAGACTGGTTAATTTTGTACGTTGGATTGAGGTCATGCTGCAGTGGGTGTCACCAAACTTGTTTTTCAGGGTTTTCCAGCAAAAAACACCCAGCAAGTTTGTTTCTTTTTTTTTTTTTTTTCCTTTTGCTTGCCCTCCGTAGGCTCATATACTGTAAATGCAAAAGGTTGTCTACAGTCGCTTTCCAAATTCTCCTGAAGTGTTGCACAATGGCATCGTTAGTCACTGTAGTTGCAGCCTCTGTGCCTGTAACTGGATCCTTTTCAGGATTTAACTGTTGAATGTATGATAGTTGTGTAGGCAGAATACAGTCTTTAGTATCTACAAACAACCTATATCTTCTTATCTTTGGGTCCCTTTTTTTTATTTTTGACTAATAAACTTGGCTTATGTCTTTTGCAGAAGTAGGTAAGATGGTCACTTGTTTTGTAGCATTGTAATTTTTCTTTATTCTTGTTTCTTACTGGTAAACAGTAGAACACCTTTTACCTTTATCCAAAATATCACATGTGGTTTTAGAGGGTGGAAATAGCTTGGCTTGTCATTTAGATAAAAGTTGCAAAGTTCAGGAAGCTAGTTAAATTCATGGGATCTGAGAGCTTTAAAGAACTTCTTGAAATGGTATTTTTAATAGTAGGCATGTGGATTTAATTGAAGTAGACTGCTAATCAAAGGTATTGGCGATGAGCTGAAGGACTGTACCTTGCAAGGACAGAGTGCGGTAAGAAGGTCTTTCTTGTGCTCATGAATGATAGCAGTTAAACCGAAGCAGAGCAGGATCTTCATTTTTATGTTGCTTTAGATGTTAACTTTATCTGTAATGGGAGGAGCGAGCCCTTTGGAAAGACTGTCTGTGTAAGCATGTTACAAAACAGTAATGGACCCCTGCACGCAGGTAAACACCTCCCTGAATCTGGGCCACAGTTCCGAACTTGCACTTTCAGAATTAAGAAAGGTAGAAATTTGATATAAAGGCACAATTTCACAGAGCTGTCCTGAAGACTCGTTGCTCAGTCCTTGTGCAAGGAGTCGTCTTTGCTGGGTTTTTCTCTGTTGGGCATTAATGACAGTTTGTGCATAAGGCATGCAGGATTGGGTCCACAAATTCATAGTAACATAAAATTCCATGAAATGATAGTAGTAGATAATTAACAGTCTGGGATCTCTTTAGA
The DNA here is from genome assembly GCF_036417845.1 of Apteryx mantelli. Lineage (NCBI taxonomy): Eukaryota > Metazoa > Chordata > Aves > Apterygiformes > Apterygidae > Apteryx > Apteryx mantelli. The sequence continues at coordinate 83,476,971 of NC_089981.1, read as the reverse complement.
GATTTATTTTATAGTAGAAAAAATGGTATCCTATGCACGTAAGCCATTTGCTTTGGCCAAGAAGGTCAAAGGTGTGAAGTGCGAATATCTGAAATGCCTGAAGTTGACGATACCCTGTTTTCTGAGAAACTGATCCTTTGCTTTTTTGGGTTTCTTTACTGGGTACCCAGAGGTCATCCCGGAATTTGCTAGTGGCTACTGCTTTCTTGGAGGGTCTGCAGAATCAAAAAGTCATTTGTAAAATGAACTGTGAGATTACAAGCATACAGAAAACATAAAATTCTGTTTTCTAATGCTTTCATGCTTCCTACGGATGTGTGTTTGATTTAGATGAACTTAACTTATTTGTGTAATAACAATGTGTAGTCAGGAAAGCGGATGACCTTCATCGCCCTCCCATCACCACTTCTTTCCCCATCAGGGAAGGATGCTCACAGAAGCCTCTGCAGTCTGAGGGCCATCATCCCTTGCGTGGGTCGTGCACGTTCTCACCCTCCAGCGCCACCTTGCTGCCTACTGCAGTGGTCTCTGCCAGCTGCAAGGGCAGAGGCAAGTATATTCTTCTGATTTGTTTTAATTTGACTATTTCTAGTGGTGCTAACCAATCTTTAGAAGTGCCTACTGTGTGTGAGTTGCATGAATAAGAAAAATTCTGGTCACTAGATTTCTCGGATTGGGAATGACATACTTGACACATGTCCTTAACATAGCCATAATGAGGCTAAATAAAACACTGACTTTGAATATGTGCACAGATCCTGTGTAATTACGGAGCAGCGCAGTGTTTATGGGAGAACCTGACAGTATTGTTGAATTCTTCTCAGCTGATGTTTGGCCAAAACAAGGATCAGCTCAAATATTGTCTGGAATTGATCATCTGATCTTGGCCCAGGTTTCTATTTCCTTACTTGTCTCCAGTGGCTCTTTACTTAGCAAGTGGGGCTAGTGGGGTATGATGACGTACGGTGTGAGGCTGTAGCCAAGGCTAATGGTGGTTTTTGGTTGTCTGCATGATGTTTGCAGTTTTCTTTCAAAGATGGTGCCATGTGAGGTAGTGAATAGAAATTCTGAGATTTTTTATTTTTCCGGCTAACATTATCCTGAGATAGGAATGCACAAAAATGTTTTGTCAAAATGAAGAAGTTGGGCTATCTCTACAGATGGTGGCAGATGTGGTTTGTGGCTAAAACAATCATTTAAAAGTGCTTCTCCCAAGCTATTTATTTTCTAAATCACTGCTGTTCCTTGCTCGTCTTACCTATGGTCTCTTGATCAGCAACTCTTACCTGTGATCAGTGTAAGCAGTCTTCATTGTTCAGGGTTTAATGTTTAAAAAAAGAAAAAAAAAATCACCCAAAGAAATATATCTGCGTTCTCAGTTTGGTGCATACGCTTGTGAGGAGCCCTGCATAAACATCCACAGATCTGTTCTTCATTACCCTCCTTCCAATCCTTCGCCCGAGCCTTGCCCGCTAGCAGGTTGCTGCGCAGGGCGCCGGCTGTGTGCCGTCCTCGCCGTATCTGCCATCCTCGCCGTGTCCTGCGTATTCTGTCGCCCGAACGTCTGCAGCCGCTTCTGAATACATGCGCCGGGGAGCCTGCGGCAGCTCTTTGTTCTCCTTTGGTTCCTGGCCTTGCGGGCCCCGACGCGTGGTGGCAGCGACATCAGTACGAATGAGAATGTCGTGTGTCTGTTGAAAGGGATTTCTTCTGCTTTTGCCTCTTTGACCCTCCATTTAAGTCGCCTTGCCTCCCACTCCCACCTTAAGCAACCGACCTTCCTCATTGTTGCTCCTACTAACAAATCTTAAAAGAATGAGTACGTAGCGCAGATTTCCATTGTCATAAAGATGTTTGAAATGGCCCTGTGGCTTTGGAAGAACACTTCGTGCTATCCCTGCGGTGTGGTGAGCAACGTATCTTCTCAGAGTCCTGTTTGGTAGCTGTGAAGTCAGTGGCATTTACCTCCTCAGCTTCACTTGAACAGGGCTGGGTTTTTGCTTCCCGACAGTCTATAGGAAATGGTTGAGATGCCAGCATAGCTAATGAAGGTCTAACACGTCCTCCCTGCTCTTGTCTAATGCCTTCCTCTAAAAGTAGTTGCGTTTAACGTGACCTTAAAAGTTAATTTCAAAAAGTTAGAGTGGTGATCACCAACTGGTTTAATGCACTGAAATAGCAATTGCAGCTTTTTTTTTTTTTTTTTAAGCTTGAGGAAAAAGTTTGAAAAATGACTAAATTTGCAATGCAAAAGAATGTTCCCTACCAGGCTTTAAGTAGGTCAGGATCTGCGTCACCCTTGGAAGGGAAGTTGCGATCCATCCCGCTCAATAGCCAACAGGGGTCGGGGGAGGATGTTTTTGGTGTTTTTTATTTTTGTATTTTTATTTTTAAGTCAGAACATACTTGTTCTTGCGATTGTTTCACTGGACGCATGTTGCATGTTGTAGGGAATTTAAAGACGTCCCTGAAACACTTACCATGCTGTGTCCCACCAAGAATGTAATCCTAAGGTCTCCACTGTTTATGAAGCACAGTCTATAATTTATCTCATGCTGAGAAAAGATGTGATAATGGTTGTTTAGGGATTATGTGAAAATGGAGTGAGGAATGACCCTTAAAAATTGGTAGGAAGTAGGAGATTCCCAAATGAGACGTGGGGGTGGCAGGGGGAAAGCTTTTTGTATTGCTACTGTTAGGATTTTCTAATGAATATTTCCTTCACACTTACACTGGGACAAGTGAAGATTGGTGAGGTATAAAGAAACTTTTCAAGGAAATGCAATAAAATCTGGGCGGTTACAGAAACTGAAAGTAAACCTGTAGCTTAGAGTAACTTGCCTTTATCAGTTCTACAGCTCCAGGACTACACAGTCACAGCACATGATAAGTTGCTTGTGATGCTAAGAGCGTTAGAGGATCAAAAGGGCCCGCTCTGGGACGTGGTACACTGCAAATAAGCATTAGGCACAAAGCTAGCAGGGTTTCTCCTAAATAAGCATTCCACCGCAACAAGAGATGCCGTGCCTGGTTTCTGGGTTCATACTTCGTATCTCCTCTAATTTTTTTTTAGGTTACAGAAACGTAGATTTGTCACAACCTTAATGGTGGGTTGCAGAGCAGCTCGTGTGGCCTTTAGTACTTCCAGGGGCAAATGTTCTGCAGACTTCTCTGGTCCGTCTAATGCATGGTTATGTGCAAATGTGAGGACCGAACTCGGTGACCCAGCTGGTCCCTTCCAGCCCTGTTTGTGTGTGTTATTATGTTGAAGTGGACTTGTTCAGCAAGCCCAGAATTGTTTGTTGGAATTTGATATATCTGGCATGCCAAAAAACTTCCTCTTGATTTCCCCACACACACATTTTGAAAAATAAAAATACACAAACCTTTCATTCCCTGCAAGTACGTTTGCCTGTTTTTCAAACGCCAGTCTTTCACTTTAAAAGATACTTGCCCAGGGTTCTGTCTTTAAGGATTAATTCTGCACTTGGATGCAAGACGGCAATAAAATGTTATTGAGTCTTTTTTTCTTTCTTTTGCTGTTTTTCTGGATGAGCTTTTCTGCAAGTTAACATTAACATTAATTTAGACTGAGCTCTGTAAGCTCTCTATGGAGCGTGTAGATCATTCTTCATTCTACTCCCACTGCTACAGTAAAGGGAACAGAGATTTAGCAAGTCATTGTAAACAATACTTTCAGGCAGGAAATTAAGCATGCCCCAATCAATTGAAATTCCAGGAGGGAATTGGGATATGATGTAGAATTACCTGCACTTGTCTGGGAAACCGGAGTGCTATCAACAACAAAAATGCTACTGAGTCTTTAATATTCAAAAGCTACTGGTGCCTTTGGTCTGTCTCACTGAAAAGGCAGCAGTATTGGAAAACAGCTTGTTCGCTAAAGCCATCTTGGACTGGTGAAGAGAAGAGAAAAACAATTTGAGTTGTGACCATCAACTTCTGTTGCACGTAAGTCACCCATCTAAACTTTTTACTTATGAGTCGTGTCATAGCATGTCATAGTACAAGATGTACAGAAGTACAGATCAGCTGCTATATACTTGCTACCAGAAAATTTTCTTTTTTTTACAAGATAGTAGAATATGTAAGTGTTATTTACATGTTAAATTACATGTATTATCTGAAATAAGACAAGCTGAGAATGCTTACTCTTTAGTTTTCTTCTGTGCATATGAAGTAGTATGATCTTACCTTCTCCCTTTTCCAGAAGGTGAAAAATTGATCCAAGGAAATCAAGTTTGGATCGCTGAGGCAGATACATATCACAATGTATGTTAGATAAGGTAAATTGATTATTGATGAAAAATTATGAATCTGTGCAATTTATGAAAGACTGGTTTAGACCTACAGTTAGGAGTTACCTCTGTTACGAGTGGAATGAGTGGATGCTAGAACATCTGTGCCATGCATATGGTCTTAATCTTAAAAAATTTCATCATTCAAAGATGTTAGGTACATGTAAGATTTCAGTATCTTCACCAGAATTAGCTTTTCTCTTTCCTCTTTCAGTTTCCTTCCTAAGTTGTTGTTCTCTTTGGGTTTCAGAGTTTAGGACCACAGATAGGGCTGGAAGGCATCTTCTTGGTCATCAAATCTAATTTTCTGTTTAGGACAGCCAGGTGATTAAAATCCTCCTCATGAACGTATCAAAATTCACCTTGAAATTAATTTTTTGCCATGTTACTTCCATTGGAAGTGGTTCTAGACTCTCACTGCTGTGCCTGGTAGAAACTGTGATTTCCAGTGTAAATTCTGCACTGCTGGTTGAACCTGTTAGTTTAACTTAAACAGCTTTTTCTGCCTGTTTTGTATATATCTCCTAAAATATTTAGAGCAGTCTCCTCTGAGCTAATCTTCCATTCTTCTGATCATCCTAGTTGCCCTTTTCTGAGCTTCTAGTATGAACTCATGTATCTGGAACGTGAGTGCTGAGACCTGTACATGTGATTTCAGGTGACGTCTCAGCAGAGCCTGACTGTAATTCTGATGGCAATACTTCTCCTGATGCATCTTTGGGTTGCATGTGCCTTTCCATGACTGCATCACATTACAAAGTGATCACGAGCTACTATTTAACTAGTACACTGAGGTGTCTCTCCTTCTCCTTGGTGCTTTCTAAATGATGAGCTCCCAGTAACTTTGTCACTGTTCTCAAATGCATGAATTTGTTTTGTCCAGTTGCATTGCATCCTATTTTTATTGTGGAAAGACTTGCCTGTAAAATACTCTGAAATGCTGTGACATGCTTTTTAGCTCCTTTAATTTTAGTGATTTTGAAAAATACCTGCCTCATCCTTTGTCTGCTTCCCCACCTGTTGTTCTTGCATTGCTTGTGTTGTATCTGTTTTTTGTCTTACCTTTCTAGAGGTGTGTTGATCAAGCAACTTGGGGTACCCTGAAATAATGAATAATGCTTTGGGGTTGTTTCTCTCCTTATACTTTCAGATCAAGCTAAAATAGCCATGTATGCCATAAAAGCTTCATAAGAGGAAAGGAAAGGACAAATTTTAATGACGACATTGTGTGCTCTTGAATTCACAGCTTTGAAAGAGAGAGTTGCTTTTTACACTCTTCCATCCAAAGGCTTACTTTGACTGTGATTTAGTGTTTGACAACATGCTGCTTTAAACCATCTCATCCTGGTTCCTCACTGCTACCTCTGCTTTGTCTTTTGGTGTGTGCTGATATAAGCATTCATGAATTAAGTGGTGAACCAAATTGGGGAGTTTCGCTGGCCGAAAAATAACCCAGCAAATAACCTGTGGCTGCACAAATGTTTCTGGCCCGTGGGAGAGGACGACAGGGGAAGGACCGTGTACAGTAGAGGGTGAAGGGAGATTAGAGCAACTTCTTTGGCATTAGTGCTGGCTTAACATGTAGAACTGCAGTTTTGGTTTTCCTGTGTTGAATATATAAATTCAAGGTTGCTAGGAGCTTTGGTACCCATGAGCATGGGAGTTGGTGTCTTGCACTTTAAGTTTGGTCACTCACTTCTGACATAAATTACCTAAAAGGAAATAGTTGATTTTTTTTTCTTTGTATCATGAAACATGATTTACTTTGGAGTTAGTACATAGCACTTTACAAGCACGATCTGCTGTGACAATCTTTTCAAACCAAGCAAACTTTGTGCTGGAGAGAACAGTTCTTCATTGCACACTGCTTTTTGAGCACTGACTTTTTTAGCACTATCCAGAATATGGAAGATGTAGTTATTGCTCTAATAGACTCCTCTCATTACCAACATTTTAGTTGTTCTTAAGTGTGTATACAAGCACCCACCGTGTCTTTCTTTATCGGAATGGTTTAAGGAAACTGGATTGTGTACTTTTTAGGCTTGGAGTGAAATATAAGTCTGTGCTCTTGGCAGAAGTTTGGCTTGGTTCCTCCCAAAAGCTGAGACACATGAGCCAACATGTGCAGATCATTCAACGGGTATGTCTGGAAGAGATGAGTAAAAGTTTTTTGATTTCGAGAGACTTTTTAAAACTTGCATGTTTCCCATTGGGACCCCAAACCACCATGTTTTTTTCTTCTGTAGACCTAGGTCATATGTCTGGCTTTCTTAAAGATGTGTGTTTTATCAACTTTATCTCCTTACTTGCTGAGGCTAGACATGAACTATGGGAGTGTCTTGTGACAAGCCCTCAGTAAAGTGGACGGGATCTCCCATCATGCCATAAATATCTTTATTTTATTTTTTTTCCTTTTACTGTATAGCCGCACTTCCTTGTCTTGCTTCCACATATCCATTGATATACTGTCAAATGTGGTGAAAGTCAGGATGGAAGGTAGGTTTGGATTGAGTAAAAGACTTGTGACCTTTTTGAGTCCCCAAAGCTTTTAGTTGTGTTTTGTTTTTTTCCAAGTATGATTTCTGGTATTTGCAAGTGTTTCATAAGACTAAGCAAGCGAATGCTCAAAATACTTGAGTTAATAAGGTATATAAGCTCTGGGGGCAGGTTAACCCACACAGTGGTGCAGGAGTTTCTCACGCGGTAACAAATGGGCATGGGAGGAGACGGGAGCAAAGTGTCTTGTATTACGTTCTGTGTGAGACTGTAAACTTGTTAATGATAAGTATGTTTGTCTTGGCTCTGTGAGGCAATGGGCAATGCTGAACCGGACCATGTCTAAAGAGGGCAGTTTCTAGACTGAAGGCAGACGTGGAGAATTTGGTAGTTGTGTCGTATGGTCAGGTGTGCTGTGGGCAGCTACTAGTTCTCTCCTCCTGTCCTGATAGCTACCAAATTTGGTGTTTGTTTGAAAACCCTGAAAACTTGCAAAGATTCTTATTCAAGGAGAGTTAGTTATAATAAAGGGGTTGTTGATATAGGTGAATTATTATTTTAATGCATGTGTTTGCATAGCAGACTGTAATGGATTTGAAGTAGCTATTCTGGTACATTGGGTAAATTCTCTGTCGATTTTGGTATGCATACTCATTATGAAAACACTTATTTCTCAATGCCACACAGCTACTCTTGAGTTGTTAAGAATTGACCTGTCAAGTAAATACACTTTGACTCAGTTGATAATTTTGATGTAAGATACTTTTTTTTTTTTAAATGATTGTGTGCTTAATTGTCTAGACAGCAGTATCTCATGAAGACCATTTTTATTTAAATATCCATCTATAGAAATAATTTCTGTATCTGTAGTAATACCATAAAAGGTTCTTCTCTAATTTTTCTGGGGAAAAAGGAAAAGGCTCATGTATGGGATAAATGTGAATTAAGTTTCAGCTTGCTGCAGACTCTTTAGTTAGGTCCAAACTACTTGCAATGGTTTTGTAATGGAGATGTTGACACACAATGGGTGGTGGAAATGTTTCTGTTTATTATTAATTCACTCAGTATGTCTTTTTTTTGCTTAAAATGTCAGTCATTCAAGGCTGTTGTTCCAACACTACCTGGTCTGCTTTCTTTCTGGTAAGTGCAGCTGAGATGAACTGGTCTGTAGTGTTTGTAGAATGATCAGGGTATGTATATGGGTGTTTGGAAAAGACTGTTAACTGTGGTTGAATCCTCTAAATTTTTGAGATGTCTGGGTTCGTTTAACCTCCTCCTTTCTGCAGTGTGGAGCAGAACTAGTCTGACAGCACCAAACTGAAACAAAAGTGTGTGCGTGCATCCTATTCCCAAAAGGTATTATATTTTTAGACTATTTATATGCTTAGCTGCTTGGCAGATGATGCTGAGAATTGACATAATACAGATACAGATGGAGGGTTTTTTGGTTATCCTTTGTTTTGTAAAGGAAGGGTTAAGATCAGATCTCTGGAGTCTTGATATATCTGAAAAAAAAAAAGGTGGTTAGCAAAGCAATCTCCTGAGATTTTTGGCTTGCAGTGCATGTTACTGTGGGCTGAAGAGAGGGGAGCTGCGGACAACTGAGGATAGCTTCTTAAGAGTGCTAAATAAATTCTTGTCTGTTGGTTAATAGAAGAATAATTTTGCCAGAAACCTGAAATGTTTCTTATTACCATAATGAGCTGTACCCTCTACACGGCAGGTAAGACGCTTGTGAGACCTGTTTGTTTACTAGTTGAAGACAGACCCAGCGTGGGTTTTTTTGGCTTGATGGGTTTTTGAGAGCTTTCTGACGTTGTCCTCTCATGAGGTAAGAACAGCAAAATCCCCGTTGTTAGAACTGAACAGAATCTGAACTGGGAGAGAGGGAAAGATTAATGAGTATGTTCTTCTCCCCGACTCCCTCTTGCATTTTGCCAGCAGAGAAGGGAAGTGGTGATCCAAAGGACTAGACAGCTTCTTCTGCAAGTTCTTGAAAAAGTATTTCCAAATTCCTGAAGCTGAGATGTGAAAAGGAAAAGACTTATTTTGTCCCGTAATAGTCCCAGCTCCCTTCTCGCCTCTGGGCTACTGATCTCATAAGCTCCTTTATTCTGCGGCTTTCGGAAATGCTTAGCTTCATGGCACTTGTGCTGCTTTCTCTCGCCTCTGTTTTTGATCCCTAACCCCTAAAATGAAGAGGAGGAATAAACATTCCTCTTACTTAGATCCCATAGCTCTTCAGAGGACCAAGTTCATCACTGCCACAGACCGTAGAAAGAATCTGCGTTTTTAAGCCGTACCTACTAGTCCATCAGCCTAGTTTTGGAAAAACCTGCAGTGGCCAATTGCAAATATTGGATGGAGTTTTGGCCATGTAGCAGAAACCACTGTGGGTTACGAGTCCTTGCTAAATGTATGGAACATTGTGAGATAAACAGGTTTGGCAGCTGCTTGCTCCGAATTGGGCCCCTCTTGTCCCAGTTTAAGAGTCTTGTTGCAAAAAAACACAAAATTGTCTACTCCAAGCTAAGCACAAAGTCTCTGAGCTTTTTTAGAAGCATCTTTGATTTAAAAATCAAGCTAGATATCCTTCTGTAAGATTTCTCCTGTGTGTGGTTTTTCTGTTTGTTTTTACTGTTCCCCATTCATAAATCAAGAACCACTCCACTGCTGTAAGTAAATTTCCCCCGACTTCAGAGTTGAGGAGCAAGGGAAAACATACCTCTTTTTTTTTTTTTTCCTGATTCTTTCCATTCCATTTGTTTGTGGTTTGAGCCTTGGCTATATGTTGAAGACTCTATTACTATTTTTTAAATCTAGACTATTTTTTCCATTGTTTGTTATGCTTGTTACTTTAAATTAGAGAAATATCTTGGTTAATAAAGCTGAAAAAGGGGGACTTAGAGCTTCTTAATATTTGATGCTGTAATAAGTCTATCTACTAAAAATAGCCTTTGCAAAGAAGGGTAGTAACTTCTGTAATATTTTTAGTCAAAAGCAAAAGCCATAAAGATTTTTTCTGACATGATTAATGGCTATGTATCTAAATTCCTGCAAATTTTTGCTATGCTCAGCGGAATCTAAGATTTAAAAAAGAAAGAGTTTCTAGTACTCCTGCTTGCAAAAATAGCTCTTCATCTATTCTGTTTTGCTTGCTCTTTTGCCAGCCAAGCTAGAAAAGTAAGCAGCACCGTCAAGCTATGCTAATGTGGTGAGCCATTTTCATCCGTTTAATGTCCAAGAGGATTGATTCCTTATCTCCCGTGCTCCTTACATGAAGGCGGCAGCGTGTGTGTTTGCATGTGAGGAATGCAGGATTGGGCACAAATCTTTCACCCTGTAAGACATCTCGTCCAAAACAAACACTCGGTTCCAGTAAGTGTATTTTAGTTGATAAATGTCTGATAGCTTTCTGGAGAGGAACTTCTGCTTGTTTCCTGCCGTGAACCAGAAGCATTTCTAGCCTGCTCCTGCAGCCACTGAGCATTGAGGTGTATAGGAGGCATGTGGTGCTATTTGTGCGTTCGTGGTGCGAAGCCATCTAGATGCTTCATTATTTGCCTTCCTCCAAAATGTGGCGTCATTCTAGACTGCCTACAGACTGAACCGTTCATTTAATATTTCTTGGGGGTGAAAAGGAAGAAAAAGACAGATCAAACCATGAAAATGAAAACTAATGTATGGATATTTATAATCCTGTTGTGGAAGACCAGGAGACTTTATTGTTCCTGGAGACGATGTGGTTGCTTTCTTTGGTGACATTACTAATAGTCTTCCCCCGTTGTTCGCGCATGCCTAATTCCCTGGGCATTTTCTATTGCTATCTTCATCCACATTACCTATTCTCAGGTTTCAAACATAAATCTAAATGGTAATAGAATGTTTTAATGAATGTATGAAATATAAATCACAGAGGCCGAACAGCCTCTGTGTCAAGATGAGAACCAACAATATCACACCTGTATTTGTTGAGACCTCATGCAAAATTGTTGTCTTCAATCAATTATATTCAGTTTTGAACAAATGTATAGTCCTTATTTTTTTAGGCAAGGACATTTGTCATTGTTATTTCATATATATAGTATGTATGCATATATATAATTACTTTTATATAAAATACAAAATATAATATTGATATAATGTATTCATATATAAAACACTCTTCAAGATATGTATTTGTATAATATAACAGATTTTATCTTATATGTTATTAATAATTTATATTATTTCATATAATATAAACGCACAAACAATTCTTGAGGCCCTCGGTTTAAGCAAACACACAGCCACATGTTTTGGCTTTTGTAGATTTGTAGAGGTGTTAGGCAGGTGCTTTGGTGCTTTGCTTACTTGGGGAAAGCCAGCTATGCTGTGCTGGGCAATAAAAGAAGGCCCGAAGGACGTCCTGCTCCCTTGGTTGGCTGTCCCCTCCTTGCACGCAAATGGAGAAGAGGTGGTATTAGCACCTGAGTTGCCGTGGGCCGTGGGAGAGCTCTGTGACGCCAGCTCTGGCGTTGGCTGTCCCCGTGTGCTGCCTGGGACGTCCGGCTGTTGCGGTGATGTAGGTACCGGCGGCGAGGTCACGTAAGCTGCTGCGTCTCTAAGGAGCTATGCTGTGTTTTTTGCGGTCACGGTCTAAGACGAGATTCTTTCAAGCCGTGTCTTGCTCTGCTGTTTGCGCTGAGCCTAGTGTAGGGACAGAGGCTTTGGGGAGGTTTTACAGTGTAAATACCACCTTTACCGGAATCCGCCTTCGTGTTGTACATGTGCGGTTTGAGTTTAGCGGTAGGCAGCGAAACCAAAAGGAACTAGTTGGACAGGAATTCGGGAGACAGCTTTCTTTCCTTCTTTAAGAATAAGATTGAAATGTATAAGCAAGCATGCTCGCCATCGCTGGGCAAGGGGCTGCAGCTTGCGGGGGCAAAAATGACCGTTCTCCTAGGAAATTAGCCTGGTATCTCATTGTGTGTATTAAATCTGAGAGAGGGAGGGAAGGCAGGACTTGGACTGAATCCCGTTCTGCCCTCGCTTTGTCCCGTGTAAGCTATTTTGAAATCAAAAGGAATTATGTATAAATAAGTGAGGGTGAAAGTGCCTGAGTGAGTGCGAAGGGACTCGATCGCCCGATATGGGATTCCCATGGTGAGGTGTTGACTCATCTGTTTTAGTAGGCAAAGCTCTTTGCTAGCCTTAGAAACAGCGGTCCGGGTTGGGAAGGCACTGGAGCACTGGTGTGGAGCGCGTTTCTGCGGGGCGGTGTTTTCCGTAGTCAAGTCCTGTGTAAACTTGAAAGGTCTTTGATTTAGGGAAGAGGAGGGAATGAAGCGAAGTAGTTTCAGGTGCTACTGTCTGTGCGTAATGTCTCGCCCAGGGAGACCCTGTTCTGTTGGTCCTTAGGCAATACCGCGATGAAAAACAATGCAAACACCTGCACGCGGATCCACCTGCCAACTTCTGTAGCTTTACACTCCCTTCTTCTAGAACTTAAAAATAGGAAAAAGGAGACGGAGATTCTTTGCTGCACTTTGTTTGCCGGGTTGAGAAAGATGTACAAACAGCGGTAGCTGCCAAAACTAAGGAGACAGCAAAGCCGTCCCTGCGTGCGGGGCGCTTGCGTGCCCGGACTGGCTGGGGGCAGAGATCGCTTGCAAGACACAGTTGTGTTTGTTCTGCGCTTTCTAATCGTGACGGCAGCCGCTGAGCGAAGCTGGCTGGCTCCAGCCCGCGCTGCCCCCGCCAGCCCTGCAGCCGGTTCGGTTGGGCGCGGGGTTTGGTCCCGAGCCGTCACGGCCCCGTCGGCGCCGTTTCTCTCGGCTCGTTTTGCCTTTGTGCCGCGTGAAGCTGGCGAGGGGCCGACAGCGTCCGACTGTGTCGGCTTCGACGCACCCAGGTTATAAATAGGCCCCCCCGCTGCCCCGCCGATCGGACGTGACTGCAGCAGGTGGGGTCCTCGGCTCGCCCTTTGCACGCTGTCCGTGCCCAAATACTCTTCTTTTTTTTTTTTTTTTTTTCTTTTTAGTTGACCTTCTTGTGTGTTCTTCCTTTATCAAATGTTGACTGACTGGTTAGCAAGTGTCTTAAACCCTGAAATTTTCTTTAAGGCAGAAGAAATAAAACTAGAAAGGTATTTTTGCTTTATTTTTGCGCAGGAGGTGTATTTTGTGTGCGATTTTGAAATCATTAACAGAAGGCGCCCAGGAGCTGCGTAACACTGGGCGCTGGTAGAAACGGTGCTGAGATTTTTCTGCCTGTGGTCATGTTGGGCTGGAGTCTTGCTCGGTCTGGTGGTGGCGGCTCTTCCATGGTTATAGTGGGAGGCGCTTGGAAGGCTCCGGGCACGTTTTTGGTATCCCCACTTGTGCTGAATAGTACCTTGCACTGTGAACAGCCCCAGGCAAATAAATGGGGCTTTTTGTGTGGTAAGGTGGTGCTCAGAGTAAATAAGGATATTGCAGTCTGGTCTGGGCAAAATGAGTTTGATGGTGTCAATAAACAAGCTTCCTCTTGACACAAAAAGCATCATTGTGTTTGGATTAGCTTTCAGCCTCGGCAAAGCGGTTTGGGCAGGGAGAATAAATGTGTTTGTGCTGCTGGGATCATTTCCCTCCAGCCGTGGTGGAGACCCCTCGCTTGCTTTGCCGTTGTCAGGGTGCTTTGAGGGGAGAACTGCGGTCTTCAGTCTTATTGCATGAAGAAAAACTGAAAGCAAGGGCAGGCCTGTGTTGCAGTTGCTGTTTAACGTCTAGCTGTCTTTACACTTCTTCCTTTCTCCCCCAGATGCGAGAGCTGTGTGGAGCTGCTGTTTGTAAGAGGGGCCGGCAACTGCCAGGAGTGCGATACCCCCTTGCGGAAGAGTAACTTCAGGGTACAGCTCTTTGAGGATCCTGCCATTGACAAGGAAGTGGAAATTCGGAAGAAGGTGCTGAAAATGTGAGTGTCATTGGTTTAAAGAACAGAACCTGGGTAATTTTATGGATCACTGTATTCACAAATCGACTTCTTTCCTCCATTGGTGTAGAGGGATAACAAAACAGATAACTTGGTTCAGTGTAACACTGAAGGATTTCAGAGAATCTGACTTGATGCAATGACCGAGGAATGAAGCCTCAAGTTAGCCTTGAGGGATTCCTGCTTAGTGTTAAAAATGTTGGGTTTCCTATGGAGCCTCATTTGGCAAAGATTTGCCTCCTAAACGGAGATGATTAGATATTGAAGACTACAAGTGCTTTCCCTTTGAGGGGCTGAGCAGTGGAGTGGGTCAAGAATCAGGATCTTGATAGTTTTGTTGCCTGGGAACCTGTTCTGAGAATTAAGGTCAAGTTCCCCTTCAAAATGAAGATGAACACAAGAGAAACTATGTTCACGTTGTTTTCTATTACATGCAACAAGTATTAGTAAAAATGCTTCCTTGTCAAACCTGATGTTACTAGTCTGTCATGCAGATTTGAGAGTTCTTGGAATTGAGATAAATTGCATCTAAAATTATGCCTGACTTCTTGTGGGCAAGAAACAACATTTTATGGGGGAAAATAAGAGGGTCAGTTGATGTACTGGTAGAAGAGGGCCCAGTGGAATGTTACAGTCCTGGAGAGTTGTATGTGTGAAAACAAACGTACAGGTAAACTGTAAGCTTGGCAGCCTTTATCTAAGACTTGGTACAATATTAAATGAGCCTTATGATGTTGCTGAGATGTAGGGAAATTGCCTCATTGAATACCAAGATGCGTCTGTATTTGATGTGGAAAGTAGTATCATTTTGAGGCTTGGTTATAACATCTGCTGAAGTTAACAAAAGTCAAACTGAATGAAGTCAGCGTAGTCTCAGAACCTAAACTTGCCATGAAGCAGTGTTAGAAAAGAAAATATTGTAGAATACTTGGTCTGCTTGGATTTGCCAGATTAGTTTTTAGTAGGCAGAAAAAATTTCCCCAAATTGGAATTTGGCCTCAGTTCTGGGGATTAGAATTTTTTTATATTTGTGGGTGTCATGTATCTTTGTCCACATAGCAGGCAGAATCTTAATTTTATCTTTTTGGGAAGAAAGTTGCGTGTCTTGACTCCCAGACCCTGCCCATGTTCTATCTCGATTTGTTGTCCCTTCACCTTTTCCCTCTATCCAGATATAGGAGTTCTATAAATGAGTTTTGGAATGATTTACTGATATGAAATCAATTTATTTTGTAGCATTTTAAACTTGCTGCTAACATACTTTTGTTGGCACAAAACCAGACCCCCTTCTTTGGTATTTCTATTGTCTTCTCTTGTGGGCGTTACTGTTGTCTCTGCCTTTGTTAACAAGCTTTCTGTGACCAAGAGATGGCTTGCGATTACTATATGCTAGCCTCTGTGCTCCCATTTACCTGTAACCCTGGCAAACAGTAGGCAACGACCGCGCTTATTTATGCCGGACTGGCTCCTTTCCTTTTAAAAGGAGACAGAAGTGCTTGTTTCAAAGATTCTGTACGTTGGTCAACTGTGGGAGCCACAAAGCACACTGATGATATAACTAGGTCAGGCTTAATACGCTTGCAGCAAGAGCCTTGTTGAAATGAAAATTCATCTTTGTGTTATATAAATGATTGTTTCTCTTCTCTCAAAGATACAATAAAAGAGAGGATGACTTTCCCAGTCTGAGTGAATATAATGATTTCCTGGAAGAAATAGAAGAAATTGGTAAGTCTTAATGCTTGCATTTTTGATGTGCTGTGCTCATGAGACCATAGGCTTTTATCTTCTGACTCAGCTGCCTATGAGAATGTCTAAGTTGAGTTTCTTTAACAGGATTTATTGTAGTATCTGATGTTTATCTAATTACTTTCTCTGTACATTCTTAATCATATTTGCTGAACTGTGGGGCATTGTTCAGTAAAACATTTTATCTGCCGGAGAAAAATCATGATACAAAGAGGACGGAGTGCATTATAGCTGGAAAAGAAAGGTTTGCAGGGGACTGTTGGTGCTACACTGAGGAAAAATTAAACAAAGAGAGGAGAAATTCAAATTTTCATTATATCCATTAGCTTTATCTACCATGACAAAAGCCATATGGTGTCTTTCATCATTTTTGCTTCTGCAAGTAGAGTACTCAAAGCTACATTGAAGCTGATGACCTTACATACCACTATGGTAGCATTTTATGTTGCTGTGCAGGAGAAGGTGGTTTAGGAACAGACACTGATTTCTTTCTCTTTGCATTAGCTGAAACAGAGCTTTGCCCTTTGGGAAGGGACTATGTTATCAACAGAGTTTTTTCTTCTTTCTTAGGGTGACTTGTGATTTACGGCAGAGTGATGGAGTTTGCCTAGAAAAACATGGATGTGTTCAAAGGAGTCACTCTTAAATGATTGTTTCTTGGTTTTATGAGCTTCTGAGGCTTTTTTCTTTTTTTTTTTTCCCCTCCTTTTGTCCTGGAGGAAGAAGAGGTGGCAATTTGAAGGAAAACATGGGGATGCCACTCCCTTTCAGTTTCTCAGAGGAGCCCTTGCTCTTCTTTGGACTGTGGTGTTCCGTAGAAATGCATCCAATATATTTACTGCTGTGAGTAATGTATCGTGTTTTTATTGGCATCAGAAGGCTGAGGCTGGAGAGCTAAATCATGTGGCTGGGAAACACCAGGCACACTCATAGGGGCCCAAATATCTGGAGGAGACTATGTGGGTGTAGTTCTGTTTGCATATTTTTTTGGATGGTGTGGGGGAAGGAGGGAGTGAGTAGAAAGAAGGGTTGCAATTTAGCCTGAGGATGCTGGAAGAATCTGTGTGCTCATGGAAAGGAAAATTACTTTTTATTTATGTAGCATTTAGTAAAGGTTTCCCACTTACTGAGATCACATAGATTTTCAGTGTCTACAACCAAGGAGTTAAGTTTTGCCTGAAATTGCTTGAACCTTGTTAATTTGTGCAGGGTGTTATGATTCTCCAGCTCTTTGGATTAGGTTTTTAAATTTCTTGTGGATCCAGAGCCTGTGCTAGTAACTTGGTTTAGAAGTGGTGGAACTCACTGTGGGTCTTCATAACCTTGTGAGCAAAAGTGAATCTGTCTGCAATTGTGCTGATCCTGCAAATGCATAGCAAAAGCTCAAGGAAAGGAGTTTTTAGGATTTGGAGTTGGTTGCTGGAAAGGGTCACCTACTATATTAAAAGGGATGGAAAGGCTGAGTATTTCCTAGTTTTCCCGTGTAGCAGTCAGGGTGATCAGAGGAAGGAAGGGGTGCAGTTAAGACAGCTCTTCATTTTCACTGCCTGAGGGGTCATTTTATAACCTACTAACTTTAAGCAGATCCAGAAGACAGAGGGCTGGTTAAGTTCAAGAACAGCACCTTGTGGTAAGAATTCAGGCCCCTTTCCCTGGTGACAAAGCTTCTTGCACACATGTTGCTTTCCAAATTGGTTGGTTGTTCCCGTCTCCCCAAACTCATCCCTGCTATGCTCCTGAGCTGAGTTCTCCAGTTGACAGCTGCCCGGCACGTAGCAGAAGCAGTGTGACTTCTTCCACCGTTCTTGCTGTGCGTGTTGGATATAGCATGGCTGAACAATGTGTTAGAGGTGTCTTAAAGTCTGTGTACTGCTAGAAATGCTTTCACATTTTTGTATGTGTGAATTCCCTGCTCGTTTGTGCACGTGAGAAACTGGGCTGCAGGGAGGGAAGGAAAGAGCATAGTCATGCAGAGCAAAGCTTTGCCTTTGTAGGGACAATGTATAACACTTAGCAAAAGCTGTTGGTGGTCATTAAAACTGACAGGTTAGGAAGCTAGGGGGCAGAGAACCAGTCTTTTCTCTCCTTCCCCCCACCCAAATTCTCAATTTTTATGTGGGAGGGTCAAAGTGACAGAAAGTTCAGCTTTACCTTGTTTCCTCCTTGCTGATAGGTCTGTTTCTTTGGTTGTTGTGTGTGTGGCAGGGGGGTGTTCAATGAAAATAATTGCTTGGTAGAGACAAAATATGAAAGTCCTGTTTCATGTGACCCTGACACAATTCTTATTGTCCTTCAAAATGTTTCAGGTAGATCAGTTCCAACGTTAGTGGTAGCTGGCCTGCCTTTCTCCATGGACGTGATGCATGACCTCACCTGAAATATATTTTCTCCTTCATATCAGGTGTACACCTATGGACATTTTCTATTTGAAGAAGTGTTGGGTGGTACAGCAGAAGAGTAGGAGGGGGAAAAAAAGTCAAACAAACATTATGGTAGTCACCTCTTAAGACCTCCATTATAAAAAACACATTTTTGAAGTAGTTTAAAATGTAGCCACTAAATAATGCTTTGGATTAAAATGTGTTATACAAGGCTTTAAATAGAAGCCACATTTTAAAGCAAGTTTTTCCCAGAAGAAAAATCAGTTGGACAACCTGAGAACATTGTAAACAGTTCATTGTCATTAACGCTACGAAGAAAAATAGTAAGTGAAAGGGTTAAATCCTGCCTTCGGGAAAGGTGTGTACAAACATATGTTGAAATGAGTCAGGTAGCTATGCCTCTGTGATGAGAGGGGCAAGGTTAGACCTTAAAGGAGTTTTGCTGCGAGTCACAGTCTCCAGGCATCATGCAAGCTTTGCTTGTTCTTCCTACAAGGTTTTCTTCTTCCCCGGAGTGTCTCCTTAGCTGGTTTTTAAAACCTCCTGTGAAAACTCTCCAAAAGAGGGCCTGCCTCTTGGCATGTGTGTACACACTGCTTGGCACACAGTTCCCCTGATACCTGAATGAGGCCTCCAGGCATGACCACAACACAATTGTTGAAAGTAATTATTGCTTTTTAAAACTTTCCATACATTCAACTTGGAAAGAGGCTACCAGATATGCGCCTTTCAGATTCCCGTATCTCGTTACTTCTCTAAGATTTTGTGCAATACAAGCCCCCTGGTGACTTGTGTTCTTGCTCAGCATACTTATCTAACAAGCGACCCTTGAATAGAAAGGATTTTACTATCTATGATTGCCTGTGGGTTATATTTTGTATTGCGTGCAGGTTTTTTTCCTCTCCGTGTGCGCGTAAGGATGGTTATACTGTTGCTAACAATGGGGATAATCGAACTGAAAATCATTCAGCTTTATCAAAGGTCCTTTTTGATTGTCTCCTCCAAACAAAGATTTCAATACTGTACCTGTTCCAGCCCAAGTGATCTTTCTTTGGCTTGATAGGGATGAGTGATTTGAAAATCATTCAACACTATGCCAAGGTGTTTTTCTGGAAAATTATTGTCACAAGGAAAGACAACTGAGGATAAACAGAAAGAATTATTAGTATCTAACTATTTTTTTTTCTTTTTCCCCAGCCTAGCTATAAGTTTTCTCTTATTTTTGATAACTGTTTCATAGTAAAAACAGAAATGTTGGCTGGAAGGGACCTCTCAAGATCATCTAGCCCATCTCTCTTCCCCTCCTTCTCCCCCGACCCCCCGCCAAATTAAGGAGACAGGTGGGATGGGACATTGAAAATGCCAACAGGAGATGCTGCAGCAACGCTGGACTCTCAGGGTGGACTGAGGATCTGGTTGTCTGTCTTCCTTTCTAGTGCTCTGCCCAAAGCAGTTGCAGGGTGGGAAGAGTATTATTTATGACAAACTAATATTTATTAATAATTCTTAAATTTCAGCATGCTTATACCAGTGTAATATGGATTGAACACTACGTTTTGCAAGATAACTGTGTGCAATCTTGTTCTTTCTTAATATCTCTTAGATATTCAGTAGACTAGGGAGAAGGTTAGGAAAGTGTTAAACTTCGGAAGAAACAGCCATTTAACTTATTTCAATTTATTGCTAAAGTAGCACAATAAATCAATTTTTGTCTCCTTAAGAAATAAAAAATGATTTTGACTACATCCCATCTGATAAAATAAACTTCATCATAAAGTATGCAATAAATTGATGACCTTTCTGTTGGAGCAATTAGTGTCATCCCTACACTGGTCTATGTACAGTTTACTGCTCCCCCCCTCCCTTTTTTGTAATTGTAGATATCTTTAATTCATGACTTTCTCTTATAGAAAAGAGTTGGACGTATGGAGTGGGCATCTCCTGTACCTGGTCAATGCCTTCAGCTAGCTGAATTCAGCAAGGGTTCCTCATAGCTAGAAACAGAGAGGGTGGAAGTTGGATGTTGTTAGTGGGTTGTGGACGAGTGAAAAATGAACAACATAGGAACTGCCTTTATAGATCATCAGTCTAGTTATCTGCTATCTCACCAGAGAGGGAATGTTCCTAATCTGTGAATGGCAAGTGTTTTTACATGCTAACATTACTGGCTGTTAAGGAACTGGGAGGAGAAGTCTTCGAGAATATGCAATATCCCAGACTAAAATGGGGAGATTATGATGGATCTGATTTAAAGTTCTACAGCAGACTGACATTCACTTACATTGCTGCATCTCTAGATAAATTATTGCGCCATGTAATCCCAAATTTTGTCTCAAATTTTCTTTTCTTTTATAACAACTAGAAAAATATTTTTCCATTTGTTATAGAATTGCACAGTGAATGTTGTTTTTAAAAAATAAAAAATTAAAAGTCTTCCTGTACAGGCTGAATTTGAGAAGAGCAGCGTTTTACCTAACTAGAATGAAATGTTTCAGAAAAACACAATAGTCTTCCTGTTATATTTCAACAGATGTCTCAAGGCAAGTCAATTTATAAACCAACCAATGTGAGATGGATAAGTAGATAAATAATTGTTGCATACAAAACAGCTTCTGTTTCTTTTCCCTGAAGGGTTTCTGGCCTCTTATATCGGCTTATGCTATATTTCAACATGGACAAAAATAAGTCTGGCTTCTCTTTGAAACTTTTTCAAACTAGCCATCTGCTTTGCCAGTCATAGGCAGATCTATACCAATATTTTTTCAGAGTAGGTGTAGCATGAGAGTTAGGCTTTTAACTCTTTCTGCCCCTCCTAGTTTTATAACCTATTTTGATGTTTTTTAAATTGGAACACCAGGAAGAATGATATTAAAAATAAAATTGTGGCAAACCCAAAGCAGCCTAAATCAAACAATACTGCAAAGTTTTATCTATGTAAAAGGTACGATGCTGTGTATGACATGTTCATAGTGACTCTGTTCTTTGGTTTGATACTTTCAGTTTTTAAATGCCAGGTAATTTGTGTAAGGGACACAGGAGGAGTCTCTTAGTTATCCTTCAAGGCCTAGTCCCTTATCAAATGGACTTGCCAGTTATAATTGTGAGCTTATAATTGTAAGAATCTGTATTCTCTAAATATTAATGAAAAAACATTTGAAGCTCATGAAAAATATATTTGAGCTGTCTAGCTGGCCACTGATAGCAACCATGCAGTGTCCAAGAGCATAATTTGTCTTGCTGCTAGGATGTTTGTGGTAGGAAGGAGGATATTTTTTTCATTTATTCAAGGACAGCTGTTGTCACTGCTCTTGGTCAAGTGACATCCAGGTCTTAACACTGTTGCAGCAAAATATACCTCTTCAGTATTTTAAGTCTTGAAATCTGCATCACTTAGTGTTGAGGAGCAACAGCTAAGGGTACAGTTATGGGACCAAGTGTTCCTCCTTAATGCCTATGAGTTGTTACCCAGTGGGAGAAATCCGTTCTGGTCTTTGAGGATATAGGAAGTATGAATCTTTCCAATTGCTGGTGTTCTACTGCATCCTCCAGTGAGGAAGTACAGTAAATATAGCAGAGCAAAATCAGCATGGCGCAAGGAAACATGATGGTTGAGGAGATTTTATTTGTGGTGAGCATCCACTGAAGCATTTGTTTCTGACCATAGCAAGGAAACAGAAGGAGGAATAAACTTTTTTTAACCTTGCTCCCAGCAGAGCTGCAGGCATTTAAGGACTGACTATGCAGGTGGTTATTGAAGATTCCTTAAACACTGATGCAGAAACAGATCTCTTGCATGGAAATGTTACTTCATACCAAGTTGCAAGATAAACTAGCTTTTGTAAGCAGTCCTGAATAAAGGCTGGCATCTGCATATGTGTAAAACTTGCCTCACTTTACCCAGTATAAGTTTAAAATTTTACAACTTTGTGGTTCATAAACCTAGCTAACTTGCTGAACCTATTAATGACAACTAAGAAAGAAAAAAAAATGTTAGCCAGCAATAATTAGAGAACCTGGGTCACCAGCTTGTTGCTGGATTATTTTTAGAGAAATATCTAAGATGTGCAGGAGCCCAAAGGCATTTGGCTTCTCATCTTGTTCCTCCTCTTGCACCTGAAGGTGGCATCTGGGCATCCTGCTAGCACAGCATGTCTCATGTGCTATTTCTTTCTCGTGTCATCATTGAAGAGTTTAGAGAGCTGGTGTGTGGATTTAAGTTGTAGGAAGTGCTGACATTCCCATGCAGCTGCTGTCATTGCAGAGCCCTGGTCTTGACTGTGTGCCAGCATTTTCACATGACAATTCTTCTCTGCCATAATACTCAAATATTAAACTGCTTGTCAGCTGGAAACTGTAGGCTTGAAAGTTGGAGGTCAAACCAAGACTAAAATAACATGTTTTCTTAAGGAAATGCTGCTACAACTGAAAACTGTATATTTATTGCAATATGAAATTGGACAATGTTGTTATGCCTTTTGGAGAGGAAAAAAATAAAATGTAGTTGAGATGAGTAACTTCTCCCCAAAAACAAGGAGCTGAACTTTGAAAGTCAGAGAGCTCTGTGTGGCTTGCTTGGGTTATACCAGTGCCTAGAGGCACCACCTGAGATGAGATCAAGACCACTGAGCTAGACACTGCACATAGCTATAGTAAGTAGACTCAGCTGATAAAATGTAGGAGAAAGGAAGCATTATTTCTCTGCCCCTAGTTTTTACAGATGGAAGACCTCCAGTGTAGAGGTCAAGTGATTTGCCCAGGATCGGTAGCAAAGTTGGAAATTGAACCCAGGTTTTGATTCTCAGTCAAATGCTTAAATCACGAAACCACCCTGCATCCCAGATTGCTTTGGAAGTCAGAAGGGTGGGGGATAGAGTTCAGCTGTTTTAGGAGTCAGGCTGAAGTAAAATGTCAGTCCTTTGATATTGCTCATTATTTGGAAAAGAGGAAAAAATACACACAGCATTTTTGGTTGTTTGCCTAAGGTTAGGAATTTCTTCAGCTATATTCTACCCAGCCCTTTTTGTTGCAGTTTAAAGAACTGAGTACTTTTGGTAGGACTAAGAGGATCTGTTGGTTCAGTACTCCTGGAACGAGTATTCTTCCTACTCCCATCTGTATATTTCTATTACTTCCCTTGTAGCAGCTCTGGCATTTGTCCGACCCCTTGGCTGAGCCAGGTCAGGTTGCTGAAAGGTTTCTGTTGACTCTGCAAAGGGTCCAGAGAGTCCCAGAGTCAGAGCAGGGGAGAGGGCCAGGCTTGTGTCCGGGAGTAGAGGTGTGAGAGCAGGACCACTCCTTTTGGCAATAGTGAGCTGCTCTACAGCTGGGTTAGTCTAATTGAACTGTATCCCACAGCTCTGGTGTTTTGGTCCTCTCCCCACTTCTCACCCACCTCCTGTTTTGTGTTTCACCAGTGATGCTTTGAAACCTGTTGTTTCTTTTGTTGCTCTTGCTGCTCTGCCAGTCTAGGCTATTCATAGTTTGTGGAAGATCCTCACTGATTTTGTTTGGCTTATCCGGAATCCTCCTGAAAGTTTGTTTCTGCCATGTTACCTGAGCAGAGAATGACAGAAGAAAGGGTGTCAACCTTTACCAAACCAACATGTGTGCTATTTTGCTGGGTAACAACACAGACTCTGTACTTCCTTCGGTTTCTGTCTAGCAACCTGACCTGGCACTGGTACATGCGTCCAAGGTTAATTTGGCCACAATCACTTGAGAGCCTAGGAACAGAGGACTGAACTGAAATCTTCTAAGTCCTGTGTTGGCATCTTCACCTCCTTCCATTCTTTAGGAGTTGGTGCAGGGCAATGGCTGTCATTCCCTTCTTGCAAAGGGTTTATCACTAGCAGTGCACATTTCTCTGCTTCTCGTATAAATGCACTGTGGCCACGTGGCAAAACTCTTAAAGGTTTTGGTGAAGACTGCTGCAAGCTTGTGGTCTGTGATAGCTTTAGGGAGGTGGGCATCAGCCCAGCATCCACTCAGGCTGGTGATCACCAAGCGACTTGCCAGTGACAATGGCTTTCAGCAGGAATTCACTTGACCCACAATTGAAGCAGTGACCTGGGGGTGAAAGGCTCAAGCTCTGTATTGAATTACTAATCATCCAAACCATATACATCTTTCAAGCTGTTGATTATAGCAACCACTGAATTTCTTGAAGTATCTTCTGTGCCATATGTAGACAATTGGGAATATTCAGCTAAACAGTGGAGCTTGCTGGCTGACCCTGCTATAGCTTGCTCACAGTTGCATGGATATGTCCTCTTTGCATCTGTGTATAACACAAGAGACCAAAACAATCTCATTTAACCTATTCATCTGAATACATCTGCACATTCCACATAATAAATGTAATTGGACATTGGTGCCTTTAAGTTATCAAAGAATGTGAACGTTTTCATGTGTACCTGAAAATACATTCTCTCTAGTCTTTGTGCATTAGACAGCCTTATAAAATAGAAGGTCTTAGTTTCTAACCTTGTGTTAATATGTATGTGCTTAGTCTGATTTCATTTTACAGGAATTTGTGTGTTCTTAGCTGTAACTGCTACTTAAAGGTCAGTATTTTGCTGACAGGACCATGATTATTCATTATCAGTATTACAAGATAGGATGGAAAAAACAAATTTTCCATCTGCTACAGATATATAAACCTAAAGGAACTCTACTGGCTTCTTTTGAACTTTACAGTGATTTAGCAGACTGCATCTTGCTTCACAAGGCATATTTAAATAAATGTTGTTACTGCAATGTTTGGCGCTAGAAGGGAGAGAGAACATAAGAGTAGTATTTCTTTGTCATAGTTGTGCATGCCAACCTAATACTTTTACTTCATGTCTCTTTAATATTTATGCAGTATTTAACTTGACCAACAATGTGGATTTGGAGAACACCAAAAGGAAAATGGAGATGTACCAGAAGGATAACAAAGAAGTCATTCAGAAAAATAAGATAAAACTGGTTAGTTTAACTTCTCATCTCCTTACAATTTTTATTCATTAGTCAAAGAGTTAAGGATTTTCAAAGTGGAATACTTTCTAAAATAATATCTTAAAAACAAATCAAAGCTAAAGCCATGATGTAGGTTTCCCTTTGTATTAAAAAAAGTGTAATACACTAATATTCTGTGATACTGCTATTTAGTGCTGCTTAAAGAGATGAAATTGATAGCTGGAACATAATTATGCTTTATTTTGGGAAGAGCTTGAAAAGAGGGACAGACAGAAAAGTCTGCATCTAATACATCACCACTGCATGCCTGCTGGCAGTGTCGTTGGACAATATCCAGGAGAGACCAAGTTCATTCCTATAGCAGGACAATCATTCCTTTCTCATCTGAAGAAAAAAGGAATCCAGACACAGACATTATGAAGCTCCCGAGAGAGACTTGTAAAACTGAGAGAAAGCAAAGGTCTGGTTTATGCAAAATTTGAAATGAAAGATGTTGAAACAAACTTTAAAACTTTTGTTTAAGAGCTGATAATAATAGCAGGAGTATTGTATACATTGTCCGTACACAAAACACACGGTTCTTTGAAGATTTATTCATTTAAATATGGCTCAGATATCATTTTGTTCTTTAAAAATAAACTTACATGGATTTCTTTCTTAAAGAAAAGTTTAATCTACTAAATATTTTTTTAGTTTAAAAAATATATGTTGTTATTGGTTCCTGAAGGCAAACATCTGCCAAGAGTGTGACATAAGAGGGGTGTGTGTGTGTGTGTGTGTGTGTATTCTAGCTGTACTGAGGACTTGCTTTCAAATCAGTAGGGGTGAAATCCTTACTCCCCTGAAGTCTGTGGCAAAACTCCCAATGATTTCTTCAGCACTGGGATTTCACAGGAGGAGGTTGGAATCTGAAAAATGTTTGTTTGAACCTCTTCCTTTTAAAGGCAAGGAAATTTCCCTAGGGGTCCATCTCTGATCTGTTATCCTGTGTCTGATGCTGTGCAATATCCTATGCTTCAGAGGAACATAGAGCTTGAAGAGACCTTCCAGATCCTTGACTACGTGTCTTATGTTACAGTATAGGCACAATCTCTAAGGTCACTGTAAGAATAGCGTACCTTGCCTTCAGTCCATCTTCTGTTCATGTATAGGACTTGTAGGCAGCCTGTGCACTAGCTGTATGAGCATATCGAGCAGCGTAGCACTACTCCATCCCCACCCAGTAAGGTGCTGTCTAGCAGTGTCTCCAAGTCCATGTCCTTGTAATTTCTTTTCAGCTCTCTTCTGCTACTCCTGTCCTCATGAGCATGTTGTTCTTCATTACAAATGAAAATACTAAGTTATTGAGCCAGTTGCCTCAGGACTTGAATAACTGCTAGTTCTTCTTTCAAGACAAGCCATATTTGTCATCTTTGTAGTAGTTTCTTATGGCCTTGCTATTCCTGTAGTAATCCATCTGTTAGTCTCTAGATTCGATGGAGGATCACACGGGGAAAAATTAAATACATAGCTTTAGATTTAAAAAAAAAATCTTTAAAACAATATCTTCTCCAGCTGTAGGGTAACTCGTTACTTCCTACTTTGTCACTACACATCTAATTTCACATTTTAGTTTGTTCACAGTTTTGAAATAGTTTTGTCTGGACTACATGGTATGAATGTGTTAAATTTTCTTGATTTCCCTTCCTTGAATGTGGGGAAACACTATTTCTATTTCTGTATACTTCTTCCCATTTGATATTTTGACTTCGCCCTAGGTTTCACCATTATTGTTTTTATTACTTTGGATCTTGGGACTCTCTATTATCTTTAATCTTGACAGAACCCTCAGTGTCCTATGGACCTACTTTTGCGCGCTCTCTCTCTCTCTCTCTTTTTTTTTTTTAAAGCCTGTTTTGTTTGGTCTTCCCTTCAGAAGGAATTCAATCTGACTTGTGGTTATTCTTCCTTTGTTCTTGTAGTCTGATCTGGTTTAGGTTTGTTTATAAATTTACTCATATCTTACTATTTTTTCTGGGCTGGTTTTTCAGGCTATGTCTCTCAGCACTTTCCTACAAGTTTTCTTTTGTTTCAGTGCGAATTCCAGGCGGCTTGGACGATCTTAAAGACTCTGAGCTCTTAAATTCTGTTGACTGAACTAACTAGATCCCTTAATTCTCAGAAATAACCTCAATTAGCAATCTGGGTTTTTTTTGTTTGTTTTATTCAATGTAAATGGAATCTAGTTTCAGTGGGTCAATGGTTGGTGACCAGCTCGATTCTCTGTTCTGTATAAAGTTTTTATCTTTAGTCTCTAATCATTTTTATCCCGTCTCTGCTTCTCTTGTCTTTGAGCCCTCCTTTTTTACTATGATTTTCTAATACAGTTGGCTTAATAGTTTACAATTTAAAAAAAACTTTTGAAGAGGAAGAATTAAATCCTGAAAATAAAACTAGTCTCTCCCTAGTAACTTCTTTTTCTCTTGTGACACATATGACTGTGATCCAAGTTATGGGAGTAATTTCTCCATTTCTGGGAATGGGATATTTCTTACAGTTCATGCTTAAATATGTTTTAGCTCATGACAGACTTCTCCATTGACATTCACAGATTTAATTTCTAATTTTTCTTCCACCCCACTGATAAGAAGCACACAGCATACTTCACACCCAAGATGCAGGTGGTCTGGGAGGAGGTGTCAGGAGCAATGCTGCGGTATTGTGGTACTATATTTTCTGACACCCAGTTACATCTCTTGAGGAGTCAGATGTGGGAACAGAGAGGTGTCTTATTTTACAGCTGAGGTATAAAGAAAAGCCATTGTCATCATCTAACGTTTAAGGAGCCAAGATCCAGATGATTTCTTTTTCTGCTGTAGAGAGCAGCAAGAGAAAATCTAATTTTGCACTGGCCAGTAAGGGGAGGTAAAAACATCAGTCCTCATCCAAAATGCCTCTTAAAAGGTAGAATTTGCTTGCTTTCCCATTATTTGGTCTGTCCTAGGTACTCTGACAGGCAACAGAGCTGTGGGTGCGAAGTCTATCCACCGAGGGAAGAAAATTGTTGCTAGTGGACTTCTAACGTTTCCCTTTCAGACTCGGGAGCAGGAAGAGCTGGAGGAAGCTTTGGAGGTAGAGCGACAGGAAAATGAACAAAGACGACTGCTCATACAGAAGGAAGAACATCTACAACAGATTATAAAAAGGAAGAATAAACAGGCACTCTTGGATGAACTGGTGAGTACCAAAACCAGAGGCTTTGAGTGTTGTATAGCAGAGCAAACAGCAACTACATCTACATTCATACCTTCCACACTTAAATTGTGGAATTAACACATCTGCCCATTTCTGTTTCCCTGTTTTGGACTCTTAATGTGTTACTGTTCTCTCTCTTATCATTCCTTTCATTGCTGCAAACAACTCTGAAAGCTTTTGGTAAGCCAAGGACTGGAGGGAGACCACTTCTGGGGTGCGACAACTGGTTCGTAGACTGCGTTGACTCAGTGTTCAGAATACCCACTGCAGCCAGAAATCAATTCTAGGAAACCGTTTTGGGCTGCACCAACACAGAATTAGTCCTGGATAAGATGCTAGCAGAGAAAAATGCAGAAGGCTTTTTTGGATATTGAGAAGAAGGGTTTTTTTATTCCCCTGCTCTATCTTTTCTTTTTGTTTGTTTGTTTATTTCCCAATGAGCTTCCATTCAAGGTTCTTTTGCTGCTATTTGATATGTGGAGGTATAGTTCAAAAAAAATTTTAGCAAGTCCACCCACTCTCAGTTTACTTTAGCAATTGATATTTGACTGCGTATCTGTGGAAGAGCTACTGTAAAGGTCCAGATTTCTACTGAATTCACGGATGATATGAAAGGTACAGGCTTTGACTGGGATGCAAGATGAGTTGCGTTAGCATAGCTGATACAGTTACCACTCCACCCGGAACCTGATGCATGGATGGATGAAGTTTTGTGTTATGTCTAAACTTATGTGACTGCCTGCTGGCATTGCCTTCAGCTGATGTCGTTGCATCTGCTCTGGTGCATGTCCAGTCACGCCTTGAACTGATCCATGAGGGGGGTAGGGAGGAGCTGCTAAGTCCTTTCAGCCGTATGTAAAATCTCACCACTGTTTGCTCGTTAAGCAGTCCTCAGCTGCTGCAAGTTGACAACCTAGTGTGTTGAAGCAAAATGGTGGTCAGGAGGTACTTGGTGAGGTCAGCCTCCCCTGCAGTGAGGAAACAGGGGAGACTGGGGGCAGCAATCTCAGGAGCTGCTATTCCAGCGTTAGTCAACACTTTCTGAGTCGGAGCACCTAAATGATAGGATGGGCATGGATCACGTGAGACTCCCTTGATTGGGTCAGAATGAAGGTTTACTCGTTCCATAACCTCTGTTTAGCAGTGGCCAGTGGTAGGTGCCTAGTGAAGAGCATAAGGGCAGGGCTAATCCTGGAACGCTCTCCCAGGTTCGACGGGGAGAGTTTCTCCCAAGGAAACAATGGGAGAAAACTGGAGGCTTAGCAACTTCCTGAATCAAAGGTGATCCCTTCATATTTAAAAACTCCTAGAAGAAAAAGATACCATGCTTTGGATGTATCATACACAAAACGTTTGCGGTAAGAGAGAATGAGTTGCTCCTTTTGGAGTGTCTGAAGCGTCGATTCATTTGTGTTTGTGTTTCGGAAACTGAGTGGTGTATAGACTGAAAACAAACCCAGGCTACTTTTGAAAACTGTCTTTGTACTCCTTCCTAATTTACTACTGTTTCTGCTTCTGAAATGCAGTGATGATCTGTGGGCAGAGAATCCCACTAAATGTGTTCTTTAAACAAGATTCACATCTCACTATGTATTTTTTTTATACATACATGTGTGTGTGGAGACATACACACGCATGCACGTACACACTAAGACCCATGAGAACAGTCTATGTGTACCACTGAAAATCAGAAAACAGGAAAAGTACATGTATGTACATGTGTGCAGTTGTCACTATGTGGTTTAAAGCTGCTTGGCAGATTGAATCAAGTATTTCTCTCTTATTTCAATGTATGTCATGTTAATATAGCACTAATTGCTGCTTTGCATTCAGGACGTAGGTGGCTTTCTCCTTTCCCAGGGAAAGTAGCGTTTCTCTTTGAACCAGTGCAGAAGGCTCTGATAAGATGTGGAGAGAGACGGTCAGTGTGCGATTTGGGAGTTTTAGGGGCTGT
Source organism: Apteryx mantelli (assembly GCF_036417845.1). Classification (NCBI taxonomy): domain Eukaryota; kingdom Metazoa; phylum Chordata; class Aves; order Apterygiformes; family Apterygidae; genus Apteryx; species Apteryx mantelli. The sequence goes on along the minus strand of NC_089981.1, from coordinate 83,446,936 downwards.
GCTGAAGAGCTGCCCTGTTCCAGGCTGGGGTCACGGCAGTCTTTTATTGGATTTGTTGAAAGGAGCTGGTGTTTTGTTTTTTGTAGACAGAAGCAGAGGTAGGCAGAAAAGTTCCTTGAAAATCCCTCAAGTCTGTAGCTTTGCATCTAGCAGTCTCTTTTCACTTTAAAGGTTAAAAAAAAAAAAAAAAATTTACACTCTACACAATCAGGAGTAGTTTGAGTAGTGGATCAATTAACAAAAACTGCACTACAAACTCAGACTTAATGGCTCAGAAAAAGGATTTTGAACTGGTTTCTGACTTATTAAAATGTATTCAATCGTGCCCTAAAATACACTTGTAATCTAGTAGAGACCAGTGTTGTTTTCTTACACAGCAGTTAGTTTTACTGGAGACCTACTTCACCAGATGGCTTGAGAAAAGAATGGTTATAAATAAGCCTTAAAACATGACCAAAATAGGTACTTTTAACTGTGATTGCCTATGTATTGCTATTAAAACATTCTTAATATTCTAAAAATAACAGAAAGGTGGTTTTAAATGCAGAGGAAGGAAGCTGGGCAACTTTAGATTGCCTCTCTGTTTATGAAAGGGTACTGTCAACTTAAATTTGGACCAAAACTTGTTTTGTAATACTAAAGGTTTATAAAACCAGCATTGAAGTGTTTGTACAATGACTTATAAAGTCTCTGGAAAACCAGCGGTTGTTAAACAAATAAACATTTCCTATGGTCTCTGAAATCCCCCTAATGCTGCGCTGCAAATCCGAAAATGAGGCTGATTACAGATGCAGCAGAAACAAGCATAAGCAGTAAAAATGTAAAGACTTGTTTAAAAAAATTCTTATATCTGTGGTGGCTGGTACTGTGCTAAAGCCACGTGGGTTAAGTCCTGGCTGCAGTGATAGCAGTGGCAGAGCCACGGACACGGCAGGACTGTGAATGCAGGGGAGGGTGGGAGGCTCGGCATTTCACCTGTGAATTTTGAACTGCCTTTTGGGCTCATGACCTGGTTTCTGGAGCCTGTAGCCCTAAAACGTCGATCTTGATGGATTTTTTAGTTTGTTCGTAGTGGGCAGTAAGAGGAAACTGAAGGCAAGTGTTTATGTGACGAGTGCAGAGACCTCGGGTCTTTCCTTGCGTACTTAACTCCGTCTCTGCGAGGCAGCTTCTGGGGTGTCCTGAGAGAGGAGGGGGTCAGCACTGTGCACCCCCATGCGCTTCCAAGAAGAATTTTGCCTTTGGTGCTTCAACTCATCATGCAATGCAGGGCTGAGGAGATTCATAGTTTCTTAAATAGATTATTTACTGTGTTATGACAGTGAGGAGAAGCCTCAGGTGCTTACAAAGGTGTGCAAGAATACTGCCCCGGCTTCCAAGAGCTTGTAATTTAGATAGTCCAGAGGCAGGGAAAAAAGGCCCAGAACTGTTTGGTATTTAAAGTGTCACGCAGGAGGCTCTGGCTGCCAGTGGCCTGAGGAGCTCAGCAGGTGAGGTGGAAAGGAGCAGCCTCGAGGTTGGATCTCGAAGCCCGTGGCCTCAGCTGGGAGCAGGGAGAGAGAAGACCCAGGGGCCTGCTGGAGAGATGAGGACGGTGTCGTGGGCGGCTCGGGCTCTGAAGGCTCCTGGAAGAGAAAGCAGGTCCTGTCGCTCCTGGTCCTGAGCTCTTACCCATCGCCCATTTTGCCTGCCTGTACTAATTAGGCAGATTTTATATTGCCGTCATTATAAATAACCTCTTTTAAAATAAAACCAACCACTTTAAAGACAACACAAAGCACCCTGTTGTAATTTAATTTGTAGTCCCAAGTGGATTTTACCTTTTGTTGGAAGAAATATATATATATATATATATTTTTTTACCTTCCAGACTTAGATAACCAGGGCTGAGTAAAATATTAAAGCACTCCCGTTATTTACACTCTAAACTGTCTGCGTACAAATGCTTACAGAGCTGCTGTTCGATGTCGGCTGTGTCGGGCCTTGCGCTTGCCTCTTCGTGCTGGCAGGGTGCTGAGGCCGGGTGCCCGGGTATGGAGCAGAATGGCCTGGAGGCATACGCCAAAGAGGCAGGTTCCCCTGGGCCCTGGCGTAGCTCGGGATCAAGCAGATGGCAAGGCGACTTGAAGACGTTAAGCGTCCCTGCGTTCACGAGAACCTCAAGGTTTTTAAGACAAATCTTTCTGCAATTTTTGCGTATAAGTAGTTTTGATCCTACAGTCATCCAACTCACTTTTCCCACACAGAAAATTGCTAGCATGGATAAACGCTTACAGGATTGGGTCTTTGCTGCCTGCCTGTTGCTGTGTTAATAGTTAACAGGACTATGTGCATGTGAGAAAGGACAAACGGTCAGGGACGTGGTGGCTTGCTGGCACAGCGTCGCGTTCCCACAGTTGGGTGATCTGGTTGCCAATCATCGTGCTACTGTGAAACCGTTCAGAAGGTAGAGCCAAAATTGGCTTAGTTATTGTATTAGAAGTGCAGCAAACTTTTAAGGAATGCAAGAGGGCAAAACAAACCAAGAGACCGCTTCTGGCTCTGCCCTCCCTCCCCCAGTATCTTAAATCCTATGACTGAAAGAACTCAATGCTTTTGAATTCTGCTGGCAGCACGTGGGGCTGGTGATGGAGTTATGGACACATACAACTCTTCAAAGATGCAGGCTCTAAACTAATACATTCGTGGTCCAAATTTTCTCCCAGTTGTACAGAAATTAGAGGTCTCTTATCATTAGAGTTTAGTTTTTTTACAGTTCGATTAACCCTTGGTTACTCTCAGGAGTTTGAGTAGGATCCTCTTAGTTATATTATCCTTCAGTCTGGACCAGTTCTCACTGTGCAACATTTTCTGCTTTTAGCGCTTGCAATTTAGTTGGAAGACAAAGTAGGTGTAACAACAATAGAGAATAAGGAGGAGAAGGGGTGATGTGAAAAGTAGGTCTCCAACACGACTATTCTTCACGATCATTTCAGGAGATTTTTCTAAGATATGAAGACTAGCAAGGCATCTCACTGCATTAAAATCTTCAAACTTCTTACTCTAGACTGCTATAAGTGAAATATATGATCCACAGTCCATTTTATTAAGCTCAGTTGTTTTTGGCAAGTAGCAAATATGGTTCATAGTTCAATATTTACTTGGTTCCTTGAAAAAGAAGTATATATGATGCTTGAGTGTTTTATGAATAAAATCTTGCACCAGAAAACTCTGGGAATAATCCACTCTGAACTCTTTCCCTGCTCTCAACTTTACTTTCGTTGTAGCTGGGAAAATTAGAGGATTTCAGTGTGCATGTGGATAGTCAGACTAGTTTATTAGAAAATTATTTGGCCAATAATTTTCTGGCTCTCTCAAGAATGTAGTATGTATATGTATGTTAATAATCAATCTGTTGTAGCCTAAACACGAGATTTTTAAGTAGTTAATTTGCTTGACTATTCATTTTATTACTTTTATAGATTTAAAAAAAATTGGCTAGCTTCCCTAAAAATAAGTTGGTAAAGGAGAAAATAAATATGCTGTTGGTTGTGCTTACAATAGTGCCATTGTGCAAAGCAGAGCGAGGATCATTTCCAAACGGCCTCAGGTGAAATCTAATGGGAAGCAATTTCAAACTGGTCTGAGTTCATTGGTAGAAAGAATGTGTCTTAGATAAACATCTGATCCAAGTTATACTACTTTGTATTATTCCTTCTCTGATTAAGTTCTAATTTTTTTTTTTCATAAATATAGTTGCATTGGCTGATTGGAATAAGGAGCCTGTTATATTGTCTTTAATCTGGATTCTATAAAACCAGTTGTTTGCAGGTTACTCTGATTTATGGGGCTGCTGCAGCTTTTTCCTATTACTGAAAATGATCGTTTTCTGTAAACTGTTCCTCTTTTAGAGGATATTTAGCATTATGTGGCTCTGCTCGTGATGGCCTTTCAGACACAGTTTGCAGTTTTGAAGAATATGCAGTGTTAATATTTATTTGTTTTAATATTCAGATTTGTTATTTATATGTTTACAGGAGAGCTCCAGTCTTCCTGCTTCCCTGCTTTTAGCTCAGCATAAGGACAGGTCTACTCAACTAGAAATGCAATTGGAAAAACCCAAAACTGTCAAACCAGTCACGTTTTCCACTGGCATCAAGATGGTAAGACTTGCTTCTTTCTTTTTTTGAATGTCTTTCTAAACTAAAGACCCAGCTTTTCCTAATATGAGACTTAGAGGTTATTATTTAAACTTGACTTACATATTATACAAAACAGATTAATTCCTAATTGCTTATATAATTGGAAGAGAACAGTCTAAGAATTTCATCATTCTGCTAGCTGGAATGTGCGACATCTTTTTATTGCGTACTTGTCCAAAACCAAGCTGTTCACCCCTGCAAAGTTGTGTGGTATTTTGAATTTTTTTTTTTGTCTCTTATTTGTGTCACAATTCTGGAAGTTGCAATTTTGGAATTTTAAGAAAAGGCTGCACTCTCTTCAGACTTACTATAACCACTGGGGAAAAAAAAATCTGTGAGTATGAGACAGAGAACCAGTTGGCACCATTTTCCAGATTAAGGATGCTATTTTCATTGTTACTGGAATCTAGGAAGCAACAAGTATTTTGTTTCAAACGTGCTAGTTAGTGCTGCTGTGACAGCTAAAGATTTGTCAGCATTCCTGGTCTTTGTCACCACATAGCACGAGTACACCTCGGTCTGTGTGCGGAAATGCAAGTTCTTGGAGCTTTTTTTGTTTTGGGGGGCAGGGGGGAGTATTTTAAATGTGTTACAGATCTTTTTTGCACCTCACTGATTTCCTGTTTTCCAACACATCTTAAAAAAAAAAAGCATGTTTTAGACTATATTTTAGAGTTGATAATGCCAAGTGATGTCCTGAAAATAAAACTCCCTCCCCAACAAGCAAAAAAAGAAGCAAAACGAAAACCTTTGTATCAAAGTAGTCTCCCATCAGCTAATCAGTCTGTTTTGTCAGGGATATCTGTACTGTGTTCATCGTCTGTCTGTTTTCCCCAAGGAGTTCGCAATGTAATAGCATTTGCAGCTTATTTTTCCGAAACTGGTGTCAGCTTTTGTGAAGTTTTGCAGGTTGTTCTCTTGTGTTCCTGTAGTATAAACCGTATTTTCTTCCTTTTTGTTTTCAAAAATCTGAGAGTTTAGAGGGAGATTGATATGCGCCATGATATGCTTCCTGGGTGTTTAGAAAAGCTGCTGTACAGAAAATGTTCATCTTTCAGTTTAAAAAATATTCTAGATGAGTGCCTGTGCTTTCTCTAGCTGTGTTAGAATATATTGTCAGCACTTCTTACAAATGTTGGTCCGTCCTGTGGGAGAAGAAAGAAGACCTGGTTATGCTATGCGCTGAGGACAGTGGAAGCACTTTCCGATCCATTTGTAAATGGCTGTTAAACAGTATTATGCGGAGATGGGCGTTTTGAGTGTGCAGCCTTAAGTAAACTTCATCCAAGAGTGGTGAAAGAATTGGATGAGGAGATTTCTAGCATTGTGCCATTTACATCTTAATGTTTGGGATAAGAGGGGTGGAAACTCCAGGTGACTGAAAGGGTGATAGTTATTTTACTGGTGTTCGGAAGGTGTGAGTGTATGATCAGTGTAACTAGTTCAGTCCAAGGTAAAAAGAAGCAAACAAAACCTGACTGACCTTAGTCCTAGATTAAAAAAGAACAACTTCAAAAATAAAAAGATTAGGAATAAGTACAGTTAACCAAAAAGTTAAGGATAGGCATTTTTAAAGCTGGAGATTATTGTTTTGTGGGAATTGGATTATATCGAGCAAAATGGATTTTACACTCTGATAAAATTGCAGATATGGTTGAGAAAGAAGAATGCTTGATTCAGTTACTACACGACATTGATTTAAGAAAAAATACATAAAAATTACATTATACAATAATAACAATATCGATACTCTCCACAGTAAATGGATTAACTGGCTAACTTGCAATTTTTATAGCTGTTGGTTACCGCAGCATGGAAATATTTCTGCGGGTGTTCTGCAAGGACACAGTGAAGTGTTTGGAAGCAGATGTTGAATTTCCATGGGTGACATGCAAGCTGGCAGAGTACAGGGCAGTTTTGACAAGCTGGCCTCGTTTGAATGAAATGCGTTTTAATATGGCTAAATGCAAAATTATAAATAGAAGAATAAATACTGGGCTCTGCGAGGTGGATTTGGAAGTCTAGCTAGACGAGTAAACCGAGCTGACCCTCAGCTGCAGCATCGGCCTTGGCTGTGTGAATGGTACTGCAATAAATAGGAAAGGACTTGACTTTTCTTTTGGTAAGACTTGCAGGCTGAAGAGTTGTGCTGAGTGCATTTTGAACGCAAAACCTGGCAAGAAGGCCGGTAGCCCCCGACGTTTGTTCAAAGGCGGTAGGGTATGCTTTGCTGTGCCTATAGCTTGGGAGAAGGTTGAGATACGACTCGCTGTGCACTAAGCACCTTCTCAAGGGGGAAAACGCCGGGTCTGAACAGTGGAACAGTAAATGTGACAAGAACCAGGAGCCTAAGTTAAACAAGTGGGAACTGAGGGAACGCACAAGAGCTGGAGCTCACAGTGTTCCAATGGGTAATTGCCCTCGCTGCTAAAATCCACTGTGGGATGTGGTGAAATCTCTAATTCTTGGTGTCCTCAGATCAGGCCTGGGACGCCTGTCGGAAAGTTGTCGAATGCAAGCTGTTGAGCTCAAATCGGAGGTAGTTTTGTAAAACGCAGCAGCGTTCAATGCACGTGATTTGGTGCAGCCGATGATCTGTGACGACGTATTCTAGCGACAGCGTCAGGTGAATTCCCGCACCTTATAACGTACTTACTATGTCCAAGGCTGAGGTTTTCCTGAAAATCCTGAGGGGCTCAGTCCGCCTGTTCTGCATAACTGTGTACCGGGAATAGGTAGGGTTTTGCTGTGCAGCTCTGCAGGAGCAGGACTCCCTAGCGCCTCGCGTTGCTTTAGCCCTGCTCCTCTCCGACCCCGGCGCTCGCACCGCTCACCTCGGTGGGGGCAGATCCTGGGTGGTGCTGAGTATTTGTTAAAAGTACTGTTCGAATTAATGCTCCATTTGGCTGTGTGGCTTTGCGAGTGAAGAGTTGTTGCTGTGAAAAGTCCTTTTCAGGCTCAATATTAAATAGTTGCAGCCGCATGCAGATAATGAATCGCTATGTGCCGTCTTCACCTGTGCTTTTTCCCGAGTAGCTCGAGCCACTGACTTTTCTGGTGGTGCTTTCCTTAATTTTGTCTCACAGGAAGGGAATCCAGATAGAACCAGCGGAGATGCACAGCTAATCCTGAGCTTGTGTTTCCAAAAAGGCTTTAAGAATATGCCAGTTGTGGCACTCCACATTGCTTTTTTCCAGCCTGAACGTGTGTTTTGCCTGGGATGGTCTCGGTCAGGGATGTTCTTCAGCCTGACTGGTAATTGGACCCGTTGCTCCATTTCTGATTTGAGATGCCCACTCTCATCGCCCGGGCAGCGCTCGAGGAAGTCGGCTCCTTTGGGGGGTCATGTTGGTGCTGGGAGCCCCCCTGCTTACACGGGGAGGAGGGAGCATCTTTCTGGGTAAGCTGGGCAAGAGCATCACCTGTAGCACTGGAAAGACGATTCGGTTATGGGTGTAGGGTCTCCCTCCTTGATTTTTACTTTGTTAAATTGGATTTTGTCCTTTTCGAGCAGGAGCCGCTTTTTCTCTGCGGTCTAACAGAACTCATCAACTTCTTCTTTTTCATTTATTTCAATAGATTACATCTTCCACACATTAAGCATATCTTCCTAATCAGCCAGCCTGATTTACCCCCGTGAGTGGGGAAAAGTGCTTCTGACCTTTTCTGCTTGTCCTACTCGGCTTATTAGGGAATAGGCTTTCTGCATATTTGAATATTTAAAATGTTCTCATTAAATCTAATCTCAAATCAGCACAAAGCTACTAAAGGAATTATCTTAATTGTACTTCTTGCAGTCATGCTGCAAATACTAATTCCTGCCAGTGCTTGTACCTCAACAGATTTTGGTATCAGTTGAAAAGAGCAAAGGTGGTCAGAAATGAATAACTTTTCCAGGATTTCCAGGGCTTTTCAGGGTGTGCAAACCAAATCTAACGTCTGGGAATAGAAACATTTTTCTGTTCCATGGTGAATGTAGCGATCATTTCTGGTTGGGAGGTGGTTTTAATGGGAAGCTAATTCTGGAGTGCAAGAGGTGCTCAGAGTGCATCGGGCATGAGTGGCAGCTTGCAAACGTAGCAGGAATTAATTTCATTACAGTAACTCTAGTTTTCTTATTACGTTCCTGCTGCTTACAGGGCTGCAGGAGACTTTTGGTGCTTGTAGTTCTGTGCTTCACATCACCGTTGTGGTTAAAAGTGCATAGGCTCAGATCCATAGAAGTGCTGAGGTATTTAACTCCCCTTTATTTCGCTGGAAGCTGGGAACATGCAAACCTTGGGGGCTGAGATCCAGCTCTTTGCATGTTTTTAAGAAGCATGAATGCCGCAGGCTGGCTCGAGTGAACGCTGTCTTGAGCGATGTTTCAGGCTGCCTGCGCTGTTCCTTTTCTGTTGCTTCCAGTGTTATGTTTCTTTGCTCCCTTCCCCTCCATCTCCCGGGAGACTTACCCTCTAGTGGTGGTATTCTTGAAGTAATTTCATGTAGTTAAAACCTCAATTACCTTTAATTGGATTGCCCAAATAGGCAAGAGAAGAACATAGATATTCTCTGGCCTGCTACCATGTGAGAGCGCTTTCCCTTTACGTTTTATAACCAAATACCTCAGAAGTAATATAATGCACCATTGATCATTCAGTGTTTTTGTTTTTATTACTTAATAGCAGGGGGGAGTATTTATTAATAGAAATATTAGTAGACACTGAGATGAAGGGTTCATTGTGTTGTGTTTCTACATGCGTAGAGTCATTACGAAGATGGTTACTGCCACTGTGAATTTGCAGTTTAAATAGATGCCTCGGGGAGGGAGGGGAACCAGATGCACACAGGGGATGCGGCTTGCCCGGCGTTAGACAGCAGACCAGTGGCAGGAGGAGGAATAGGAGCAAGACCTACTAAATTTTTAGCCTTCAGCAACTACTTCTATCTAAATCACATCATAATTTTCTGTGTGTCTGAATATTGCCAGGATTTTATTCCAGCTGTTGTAGTTTCCCGCATGGGTAACATGCAATCTGCAGCAGCAGAAGTTTGCAGGAGGGAGTCGTCAAATCAGTGTTTCACAGGAATGAATCTCGGACATAGGATGCCTAGGACACCTCAGGAATGCATGTTACTACTAAGCTGAGCTTATCAAGTGTGAGGGAAGAGATTTCTTGGAGTGTTACACTTGCATTATTATTCTAATGTGAAATAACAGTCTTATTTTACATTATGTGGAGCTATTTCTTTTAAAACGTTGACCTCATCAGCTCAGGTTAAATTAACTGCTCTTCATTATTGCCTTTTCCTACAATATTGCTTCCTGTGCAAACAAATGTTCAACGACTGCTCCTGTTTTTCAGCCTGTTTCTTTTATAGCTTGTGGAGCAATTATCCAAAATCCTGTTCCGAATGCACAAAAGTCTCTCTAAATACTTTTTTAATCAATTGTGCTCCTTCAAAGTTGCTCAGACGTATGCCAGGTACTCTGAGGTAAGAGAAGTCAGTCTAGCACTCCTATTCAGCCTATGACTAATCTGCAGCTCCAGAGAGTACTTTGCCCTCCCAGCTGTGTGACGAGGAACTGTTTCAGCCTTCCAGCCTTGCTTTGCCACTTCTTGCTGCTCTGTTTTGTTAGGAAGTGCTCTTAGAATTTGCTTAAAGTTTATATTAAAAAAAAAAAGACACGAATCAAGCCTATTTCCTTCCTTCACTGTTAGCTCAGCTGGTCTATCTTCAGGCAGAAGCAGTTCAGATGGAATTGATCTCTTTGAGTTGCACGCCAGTTGGAGTTTAATTGGTATTTTGTGTTTAATCTTCATTCTGTGCATAGTATGCACTTTTTTTTTTTTTTTTTGCAACTGGGTGAAATAGTTCCCCTTTCACAGCATTTCCTAGTTTAGAGTGTGCTCTAAGGAAGGTAACGTGCACGCTTCCTGACCTCTGTTCCAGTGTAGGACGTGAGCGTGGACGGAGCCACTTTTGACTCCGTCCTTTAAAGGTGCTTACAGCGCTCTCGCCACTGGTCGCGGTCAGTGTGCTCAGCGCGTGCAGGTGGGAGGCGTCAAGGACCCCCTTGTTACGCACTGATCTGAGTGGGGCGTTGGGATGCAATTGGAGCAGACAATAAAATTCCTTTTTCCCGTGGTCTGTATCTGTGTATTAGTGAATTCTCTTCTTTCCCCATCCTTAGCTCTGAATAGTCTTCCCTAATTAATTACCTGAAATTCTGCTCATCCACTGGAGGGGAGGAAGAGTTTGAAAAGGCTGGGAATGTCTTGATTTCTTTTTTTTTGCAGGGCATCCTGGGTAGCTTTCGGTCTGCCGCTGTCCCCAAACTCTAGTTTCTGTGGTCTGAAAGTGCCCTTTGATGTGTGTATCTGCTTTCAGTGCCGAAAGGAGTGTCTGGGTTGCTGCAGCATTTCTTTGTAGATTCCTATAGCAAAAACACTTTATAAGAAGGTAATTTCTCTCATCTGCGAGATTAGGTTATTTTGCTGTTTTAAATTTGACGTCTGTCCATGTTTACAAGGTTATCTCTTTACGTGAGAGTATTGCATCTGTTTTCTTTAATACTTGCTTCTTCTAGACTTCAGGTGATGTTCACACACTGGTCAGTGTTTTCTCGTGCAGCTCACACCTGGCTTACTCGTCACGTAAAAATGAGCACGCGCTGGATTGCGAATGTAAGGACCGTCTGCTTTTGTTAATGCTGTGACTTTCCTCTCAGCCTTTAACCTGTGATAGTATGCAAGACACTTACTCCCCGTATCTCCCTTTGGGAATAGTGCTTCCAAAGAAACCTTTGCAACATGGTATCTCAGTTTCCCTTCAGAGGGAGGCTGCGAAACACCACTGTCTTTTACTGATGAACCGTGTTACTGCGGTCAGAGTCTCAACATGTATTTTCAAGATGAAGTAGTGTATTCAGGCCTATAGACTGTCTCAGAAGAACTGTTTTGCTTTAGAGAGTACACATGTAAAGGTCTAATTTTCAGTGGTGCTGGGCATTAACTAGACTTCCAGCAGGAGTCAGCGGCCGAATCTGTACTACGAGGCCGCTGCATGCACCTTGCAGCCTTGGTTTCTGTGTGCACCCTGGCTACATCCCAGCTCGGTGCTAGGACAGCCTGGGCTGGGCATCAGTCCCCTTCCAAAGGGAACCTGGGTGTGCAGGTGAGAAGAGGAGTTGCAGAGTTTTCCAGCAGGTCTCTGGGTGAAGATGGTCAGAGCACTGGCACTGTGGAGCAAACCATGGAAGCAACTTCCTTGGAGTGCAGATGCGCATGGGTGCACGTCTGAAAGCAGGTGCGTGGGGTACAGCCCTGGAATATAGAAGCTCTGCTAGTGTGATTCTGCAATTGCTAAGCACTTCCTCCTGATACCCAATAAGAATATTGCATGTTGCTTTAGCTTTGAATTTGTCATCATTAACAATTTTTTTTTAAATAAATATTGTATTGATATGGTGAGAAGGATATCTATGTTTGAAAAACAAGAAGGGAGAAAAATTGTGGCTGCTAGATCTCCACTACCTCCTAACTAACAATACATAGATACAGAATTCGTATATAAGATCTAAGGGACACCAAAAATGCAGAATGATAGAATTCAGTTTAGGACTGAAGCACCAGAGTTGAATTATTTTAACACTGATCTGAAGTGTCCGGTGAACCACATACTGCTCATTTAAACCTCATAGTATTATTTATACAATATGCTGGTGACTTTTGAAAAGCATGATGGAGGATGGTTAGCAGTAGTAAATATGTTTGTTTTACTAAGTCTCTAGTCCTCTATTTAGATAAAGATGTTTTGTTAAGATTCAAGCACATACATGCCTGACTGTACTTAAATTTTTTTGAACTCTGGTTTTGAAGCACGTGCCAGATACACTTTATTTAAAAGTGATCTATCCTCAGAACACTTCCTGTGCACTCTAACCCACAGACTGAAGTCTAAAACATTTAATTGGTTCTGGGTTCACTGTGTAATTACTAATATATCAAAGTGCCTAAACATTAAGCACTTTATGTTGACTTAATGAATTTTTTCCCTAATGTAGGTGAGAAATGCTTTAAAAAACACAAAGCAAATGATGATAGTTGTCATTTCCTCTCTGCATATCTTACACAATGCTAGTCTTGGAAAAGGAGACTGGATTTTGAAAAAGCAGTTCTAAGTCTCCCCGTATCTCTTTACAGGATTACTGTTTGGAATGCCTTAGGAGAGATGCTGTAGTCAAAATTAAACAGTTGGGTGGACAGACATAATCAGAGACACTTGACCTGATTCTGTTTCATGGTTGGGCTCTTTTACCCTGCTCTGTTAGAATAAATATTTGTACATTCACTTTAAGGCTCCTTTACATGGCCAAAGCAGCACGTGATTATATACACGTATTAGTATAAATAAGAATTTGGCCCATAAGTTTTCACAGCTGTAATGACTGGAATTTAGTAAATGAAAGAGTGATAACGCTGCTAGTTGTATAGGGGGTGGATGGCAAGACAAATGCATTTGTTAGTAAAGTCGGTGGCTCTAGTTAGCAGTGGAGCAAATATATCCTGTTTCTATCTGTCACTTTTTGGGATGGAACCATTTGCCTCCCCCCACATTTAATTTTCATAGTTGGCCAAGGGCTTGCTGCTCCATATTGGAGCAACCACTGGGAAAGAGTAGCAAGAGCTGGACCTTACGTCCTGATGTAGGATGGCCAAATGCCATCCTAAGCAAAAGCCGGACCTGCCAGCATAGCTACAATAGCACAAAGACACGTTGTAATCGATCTAAGGAAAATGCCATTTAAATCAGCCTGAGATCTTCCTATTTCTGAGTCTTATAACTCTGAACATACTATTGCTTGAGTAGGTGTTACTGTGAGCAATAAGGAGAGATCTAACTGAAAGAAAGAGGGTGACTGGGAGGAGAGTCCAAAAAACCAGCTGGCAGGGAAATAAAGAATAATAAAAAATTTCTCAGTCGTTGTTTGTTTTGGAAAGATCATGCTTTAAGCACATGGAAATACTTTACACATTTGAGAAGTGCTGACTTCCTACATGCCTTGTGAAGGAACAGCAAATCATTCATATAATGTAAACACATTTATAGATTGTTCCAATATAACTTTTTCAGTGCTGCTGTTTTTTTAAAACAAGATAGAATTTAGTACATCTATCCTCTTTTGATGCAATGCTTTGTCCAAGAGTTGCATACATTGTGAATGTTAAATATTAAAACTTGTGCTAAATGAACAGTGAAAAGTTGAACCATGTTTTTTAATGCAAAAAGTTGTTAAACATTGCTGCTTGATGCACTGTTTAAAAGTAAACATGCCAGAAAGTAGTGGTAAGGTGAAATAGAAATAAATATCTTGTCCAAAGGTATTAATATAACCTATCTAATTATCTTGAGAGAGATGATCTAAAAAAGCTGAGAGATGACACAGTTCCTCTGTAGAGGCTGAATTTTAAGTTGGGGAAGAAAAAGGAATAAAATAGGAACCTCTGCCAAAATCGCAGTGGGTGTTTGTGGAATCGAATAATCATAGGGCTGGAAGGGGTTTCGAGAGGTCATCCAGTCCTTCCCCTTCCTCAGAGGCAGGATCACTGATACTTAAGTCATTCCTGACAGATACTTGTCTAACCTGTTCTTAAGGACCTCCTAAGATGGAGACTCTGTGGTCTCCCCGCGCAGTCTGTTGTAGCCCTTCGTTGTCCTTGCTGTTATATTTTAGGAGAAACTATATAACTGTACATTTCCTTGATGAGTCCATTAGTTTTGGCTCTGTCTGCATAGACACAGGAATCAGGCTATTCTTTTCCTCTATAGAAACTTTTTATGTACTTGAAGATGACTACCTAGAGGGAACTTCAGTGCACTAAATATTTTAGAATTTCGTTCTTAAAAAATAGTTCAGGCATCTTAATTGTTCCTTAAACAACAATAAAAGGATTGCTTTCTTCTGAAAATCTTTGATGGTCTGTCTCCACTCCACAGAATAGCCATGAAATATGTTCCTCAACTGATAAAAGGACTTTTTAGAATCAGAGATTTAAATTCCTTTAAAGAGAATAGTAAGGGCATTTAAAGAATTGTAAGAACAGTGAAAGACTGGGAGCCATTTAGTCAAGCCGAAATAATAAATTTGTATATGGGCATAGAAGAACATCTGATGTTTCTGCCAGGATCCTTTTTTCTTACAGTTTGTCTACATTTTTGAGAACACTACCTCTTTTTCTTTAAATCCTTTCTTCTCTTGCTGCTGATCAAAGTAATTCTGGGTTGTTTCTTGATCCTGCTCTGTTTACCTGAAGGAGGGCTGATGACCTGGAAGGGCAGAACTGGGCTGAGGGGTTGGCGGATTCCTCAGAGTCAGCTGTCAGTGGGATTGCGTCTGCTTTTGAGACTTGCCTGGTAGGCACGTGTGTGCAGACAGATCTCGTAGACCAGATTTATTCTTGGTTATTCCATTTTTTAGTGAATTGTGAATGTCTGTTTGCCTGTCAGGACCTTAATACCTCAAATATCACCTGATGTTGTAAAGTCTATGCACGTTGCTGCACAGTTAAAAGATCTCCCCTGTGCCCATATTTTCTTCCTTGCCTGTTTTTGGGGTCTTCTTCAGGTTTTGGGTAAGTACAACCTATCTCTGGGTTTCCTGAATTTCTTGCCAGAGTCATCAAGCCATGCAAAGAGGGCTGAGAGGAGGATAAGAGTAAGGGTGGCTGTAGCAGCTCTGGGAGATGGTCTCCAGCAGGAATGTGAGAGGGAATTTGCTATCAAGTCCTGGTAGCAGCAGCGGTGGTGTCAGACAGAGCGGGGAGGTGGGGGACCTGGGACAGGAGTGTGGGATCAGGGATGGTAGGGGATGGAGAAGCGTAGGGCAGAAGGTGAGATGGGGGAGGTAGTAGGGATTTTGATTAACAGGTACTTTGGGGATAATGAAGAGATGGGAGAACGTGGGGTGGGATAGCGGAGGACTCTGATGAGGGGAGATTTGGGGCAGGACTGGCAGGAAGGTTATAATGAGTGGGACGGGAATCTGGGGGCAGAAGGGCTGAGGAGTGCTGCCATGGTATTGGGAATTGTGGGAGGGGTCTGGGACAGAAGGATTTGGGGAACTGGGGATTTTGGTAGTCATCTAGCTGGCTGAGTTTCTGGGCAAGAAATCTGGTCTCTGCAGGCAGCAGGGGATGGTGCACACGCTTGTATGGTTTGAAGGTGACCTCTCCCCACTTCTCACCAGGACTCTGGTTGTAAGCAAGGGTGTTCATACAGGACTGCTGTTCCCCACAGCGTCTGCTGTTTTGCTTTGATCTCTGTTACAAGATATACTATCCCTACTAATATATTAATCTCTGCAAGGAAAAAATTTTCAGCATGTTGATTGAGGCCACGTTGTGTGTGTGTGTGCGTGTGTGTTCCACCTCCTCCCCGCACCTGAACTTGTGCCTAAGTGAACATCATGGACGAATGAGTGTTTGCTACAGGTCTTGAAGGAGTCAACTTTGGAGTTTTAAAATATCACATTTGTAAATTAAAAATACATTTAAAAATACAGATGTATTTCAAAGGAGCTGTTAGGGGCCTTTGTTTTCAATATTCATCCAAGATGCATTCATTTTGTGCTAGGGTACATTGCAGCGAAAAGATATTTTGGATCAAAGAGACAACGTTCTGTACCAAGGAGACTTCAATAATAATTTTCCTGAAGAATGTTTGTTCAGGTGCAGAGGGCGGGAAAAGGGAATATTGTTTTAGGCAATTGGTGTTGGACATCAAAAGGTGAATTTCCCCATATACACCTAGTTTGGATTCAGTGTGTCAGTCGAGGTGTTGCTGGAAAGGAATATTGACAACATTGGCCACTTATGAAAGAGAAGTTATCCTCATGAAGGAGTGCCTTGGTCTTGGAAAGTCTGGCACATCTTTGTTCCTGTTAATATTTTTTTTCAGAAGAAAAACCTGGTTTTGGAATATATCAAAGCAGAGAATTAATTTAACTGTTTTAATTTATTGTTCCATTTTGCCTAAACTTAGTTGCTACGCAGGTAACTGTATTTTGGGGAAATGCGAGGCCCTGGTATAATTGTGACATGCATTATGTTTCCAGCAGAATATGAGGCAGAGCAGTATAATCCTGTGAACCTTGCAAAGAGGGTAGTAGATAAGCATGGTAACATGTATTTCATGCAGGCTCTTTTTAAAAAAATACAAAATACTTAAGAATATTGTGGATACAAAGAAACCTGCTTTGACTAGCTTAAATGCATGTGGGTAATGGTATGGACAGGAAATGGAAGGACAAAGAGCACATGTGGAACAGTCTATCTAAATGAGCTGGATGGAGGCCAGGAAACTGGAGCGAGCAATATTTGCAATGATTAGTAGAAAATGAAATGATGGGTTTGTGTAAGAGCAGTGATACTTGTATTATTATGGGGTAGTGAAGTCTATCATGGAGGAGGTTGAAGGGTACGTTTAAAGGTGGTGCAGGTGGATTTGTTGGAGGACAGTAGAAAAAGGAAATATAGGTAAGTAGGTTAGAGGGAGGAACTGTTTATGTGTCTTTGAGGACTGTGCATAGGAGGAAAGAAGCATGTATTTTTAGGGTCAAAGCCCATTCTCCTGTTTCATCTCTTGAAAGAAAGGCATGCATAAATACAGCACTGCTCTCACCTCCAAAGCGGAGAAAGCGAATCACAGAAACGCGATCCTCTGCAAGACTGTCGTGGACAGTGCTCAAGTAAACAAGACCTTCTGGTCTGTGCTGCCCAGACTTGCTGACAGATGTAAAAGGGATCGGTGCGGGCGTCTGGCCCTTGCCGTCGTTAGGCAGTCACTGGCGGCAGGGTTTAGTGCTGCCTGCGTTTGTACACCTGTGGGCACGCGCCCATGGCTAGCATAGAAGAAAAGCCACATACTTCCAAGACTAAGTATAAAGATGCCTAGCTCATAATGCTGCCCTGCAGTAGGCCCTCCGAGTTCGGAGAAGCTTTGATGGAAGGATCAACAAGTAAATGTTCAGCGAAGCTTCTGTCTTCCCCAAAAGGTAGGGGTTTCTGCAAGACCCTGATGCTAGTGATGCCAGGAGCAGCAGCACTCTCTCCGCCTTCCCTTGGAGCGGGATTTGTGCCAGCTCATGGCTACAGTCCAGGAAGGGAATAACCAGAGGAGCTTTGCTGTGGGGTCTTCCGCCAGGCTGGTGGATAGAGTTGGAGGGCTTCTTCGTCCTCTGCTTGACAGACGAGACCTTGGCGTGGCATCTCCAATCGATACCTGCAGTGCTTCATGCGTGCTCAATCAAGCAGGATTTCAAATCTGTTTGGAATAAGGAAAAAAGAAACCCTGAAGGTGCAGTTTATACCAAAGCGTAATGTTGAACCAGTTTAGTTCCACTGGTAGTGTTGTGTACAGCATCTGTTTTATGCTAGTTTTAAGCAGACTTTTGTCTGGTTCGTTAAGTGAATTTTGGAGGCAAAGTTGAACAAATGTGTCACTTTTAAAGTAACAGAAATATTCCTAAGAGTGATGCACTGACTTAACTTTTTTTATTATTATTTTTTAACTCTGCATAAATAACTTTAGCTGTAACTGGCTTGCTGGGTACAACTTTGGCGTTAACAGTCTGTTTATCACCTAATGGAAAACCTCGGGAAAGAACTTAAAAAAGGGCCCTGAATAAA